>NW_006921596.1:961990-1039351 GCF_000298275.1 Orycteropus afer afer | reverse complement strand
GGCTTTATCAATGTTTAGGAAATACAGTACAAGTTTTTTTTTTTTGTTCTTTTTTTTTTTTCCTTTTCAAATAGACTTAACCCTTTGAGCACTGAGTTGATTTTGAATGTTCTTTGATCTCTAATAAATACCTTTAAAAATCATGTGCAAAATAGTTATGATGCCTGCCATGGATGCATTTCCTGGACTCGTTTATTCAGCCCGCTCAAAACAAATGATATGATGCTAATAAATATGTATAATTTAAACAGGAACCTCTATCAATATAGATGTACTGTATAGCAAAACAAACATCATACTTTGCTTTCAGATAATGTTTCTGTATATTTTATAAATGCTATCTGTGGTATCTTCTGTATAATTTACAATGTTTGCTTGTTAAAAAAAAAATAACCATAGACCTTAAAAAAAAAAAAAAAAGAAAAAAAGAAAGAAAAGAAAAGAAAGGAAATATACACTATACATAGGCAGAGCTTATGCCCAGAGCATAGCAGGTACATAAAACACTGTTGCTATAAATGCAGGAAAAAAGGTCATTAAACCACAATCACATTTTTCATAAGAGAGTCTGAAATCTATACAATATATACATCTATGTTTCAATGTGAAAATAATATTCTTTTAAATTTCAAGGCGTGTTATACCCCTGCAGACCTGCATAAATGGAGGTTCATATTATTAATTATAACTAAGCTGGTAAGGAGTTTAAAAAACAGAGCTTCATACATTATTATTATTTCATTTTATTTTATAACCAAATTAATGCAAAAGTGCTTCAAAGTACTCAGAGGGCTAAAGATGAAAGGGCGAGAAATGCTAGCACACTCGAGTCACATGGAAAAAGTGTGCCCAATTTCATTATAAATGCTTAATTAAACTGTCTGTTAATGCATGCAGCTTGAAGCATCAGAGGGATGCTCACAACTAAATCCCATTTACACAAAGTTCCAAACACTTACCACTGCATTTTAACCTTCATATTTTACCAGTAACAACAGCTGATTATGCACCTCTATTAAAACACTGTACAGTTATACAAAACAGTCCAGCCCAGGATGGTTCTCTGCAGTTAAAATAAGAACATGTGCCAAGAACGAGACGGAGGGGCCTGAAGGTGCCTTCCACAGTTTCCCTCAAAGCAAGTTAGAGTCCTTTTAATCAAAAGCAAATGCTACTGCTTCTCCAGCTCGGACACGTACAGAAGGTGATCTTCCGGTGACTTCCCGTGGGTTTTGCTAAGGTGAAGTTTGACCGCATGCTTGCTCGCAAAGGTCCGATTACAAAGTTTGCACTGATAGGAAGTCCCCAGATCCTCCTCAGGGGAGGACGTCACCAATTTTTCTGATGGCGACTTGGTTTGTGCTATTTGATTGTTAATCTGTTCGGTGGACAGTTTGGACAAGTCTCGTAGGCGGAAGCCCAGGTGTGACTCGAGATGACTGATGTATGTGGAAGGAGTCCTAATTTGTGATGCACAGTCATTACAAAAGAACACAGGGTGACCAGTGTCCAAGTTTTTGAGGAACTTTGTTCCACCTGTCCTTCGAAGCTGGTATTTCACATTGGCCAGCCAGTGGCTGATGGTGGTCATCGAGAGGCCTGTGAACCTCGAGATGTGCATCCGTTCCTGTGGGCTCAGGTCTGACATGATGTATTTCCCTTCAGAGGTCTGCCGCAGGCTGGCGGCAAACTGGGCCTGCAGGATCAGCAGGTGCTGGGGGTTCCAGTTTGACTGGCGGCCTTTTCTCTTCTGTGCGGGTGTCGACTCCTCAGCCTCCTCTAAAGTGGCCCCATCAATGTCAGACTTTTCAGAGATGCTGGAAGGAGTGGAGGATTTTGACGTGTGGCTCTCTGTCAAGTTCTTCAGCATATCAGATATATCTGACAAGGCATTCTCGCGTAGCGGCGAGTTTGACATGAATGATACCACAGCAGATGTCTTTGCTGTTGTCACCGTGGATGAGGAGGTTGCTGGGGATGTGGACGTGGGTGACAAAAGCACTGAACCCAAAGAGCAGCCTTTGTCACTCTTCCCTTTTGTCAAGTCTATGGGCTGGTCGTTGTTGACGTGGTAGAAATAGCGGTCCAGGTGGTCTACCTTCTTGGATTGGAGGGGCGGCGGAGTGGCCACGGCTGCCTTCTCAGCCAAGCTATTGCTCATCTTGAAAAGCATGCTCATGGGGTCAAGGGCAGGCAGGGAGGGCTTGGCAGCCTTGCCCAGGTGAATGTTCATAACTGACTGGAGGGCACTCAAAGGGTTAACAAAAGGCTGTTCAGGTGGGTGGTCAGTGATAATGGCTGTACTGCTACTCAGGCCACTGGTCATGGGCTTCACCAGCTCCTTGCCATTCTCCATTGGCTCTGCTGGTGGGCTCCCCTCCTTGCACCCATCCCGCTGGGGGCTGGGGCTGCTTTCCTGGCTTTTGAAGCCCCCATCACTGGCTGCCTCCATCTTGATGGGCTCACTGACTTCGCTGCTGCATGGGGAAGGCGTGGCTCGCTTGGGTGGAGAAAGCTTGCCCTCCGGCTCCTTCATCTTCTCCTCAACTTTGGCAACTTTCTCTGTGACTTTTTTCACCAGCTCCTCCATGGCGTGGAAGTTTGTCTTGGGCATGGGTGAGGTCTGGCTGCTGGGTGGAGAGACCAGCGTCTGGCTTTTTGTGGGAGACACAATCTCGCTGTTACCAAACATGGGTTTCAGGGGTGTGCTTTTCCCTGATGAGCCCAGAGACAACTTCATCATGTTGGGGAGTTGATAGGCGGCATGAATGCTGGGGTAGCCCCCCCAGCTGGGAGTGCCATTCTGGGCCTTGTTGATTGCTGATGTCACTGTGTTTTCTAGGGACTTCAGGATATCTAGTCCTCCCTTGGGACTCTCTTCTAAGTCATTTTCAGTCAAATAATGGTATTTGGAAGAGATGTCATACTTCTCCTCCTCTTCTCCAGGCTTCTCCTTTTCCTTAGGTTTTTCATCAATGACTACTTTCTCCTTGTCCACTTCCTTTTTGATCTCCACGTTCAGTTTTGGGGAGACGCTCGAAGGCGTATTGGAGGGGGATGTGAATGTGGTGGCTGCCAGGGGCACAGACTGTACCTTCTCATCAAGCAGGGTTGTGATGGTGGGCGTGACGGGCGTCTCCATGATGGGCTTCCCCTTCTTCATGGCCGAGTTTGTGACCTTGATGAAGTGGCCGGTCACCATCATGTGGGCTGTGAGTTCCTGCAATGTATCATGGGAGCTGCCACACTCCATGCACTTTAGGATCTGGGACTTCCGGGCCTCAAAGTGCCACGCATAGCTGGCCCCATTCTGGTGACCGTACCGGTTATTTGGTGTAATGTAAGGGTTGGAGTTCTTCTGCAGCGGATCGTTCGTGTCTGCTAGTGAGGCTTTGGGGGTTCCACCTGTGGAATCTGGGGAACTGGGGAGCTCCAGCTCTAGCAACGCTTTCTTCCGTGTGGCAGGGATGATTTTGGCAGCAACAGGGGTGACGGGTTCCTTCAGAGGCACTTTTTGGTAGTGTTTTGTTTTGATCATATGGACACTCAAGTCCTGGAGGGACTCAAAGGAGTGGCCGCAGTACATGCACTTTAATACCTTCTGGGCATCTTCCTTCCCTTCCATTTCCAGCAAGGAACGTTTGCGGGGCTTAGACCACCGCTTGGGGTTGTTGTTATCAGTCTCATGGTTGTCATCGCGGTAATGCCCCGTTTCATTCATGTGCACCGTCAACTCCACCAACGTGTCGTAGGCAGCACTGCAGTCCTTGCAGCGGAACTTGCTGGCCCCCGTGAAAATGGAGCCATAGAGCTTGCTGCTCTGCCGGTACAGCTGCACGGTGCTGAACAGGCTGGGCTCCGGCAGCATGCGGCTCTGGGACACGTGCTGCAGCGTCTTGGCCATGGCACTCTGGTGCCAGTCAAAGCTGCTGCTGCCGCAACTGCTACTGCTGCTGCTGCTGCTGCTGCTGCTGCCGTTGTTCTTCTCCGAGGAGGGCTGGTGCAGGTTGAGGTTGAGGTTGGACCAGTAGGAGTTGGAGAGGAAGTTGTTGTACACGGCTTTCATCTGCTCCAAGCTGTCCGACACGGTTGTATCTTCCAGTGGGACAGTGACCTCCTTAGTCTCCTCTTCATTCTTGATGGAACCACTCTCAAAGTCAGCCATTCGGTCACTGGCCTCACTGATGTGTGACTCGCTGTCCATTTCGTGGCTGGAAAACTCAGCCGCCGGGGAGTTCTGGTAACTGGGGCAGGACTTACTGAGTTCCTTCTCTGGACACATGTATTTCGCCGAGGGCTCTCCATCTGCCGTGTTCTCTTCCGGGTCTATGTCTTCATCTACTAGTGCAGCAGCCTTGAGCTCATCTGAAACATAGGCTGCCATGATAACAGGTGGGAGAGTGGGACAGCAGGACAGAAAGAAGAAACAGAGGGAGAAGGAGGAAAGGGAAAGAAAAAAATAAAAAGCATTAGTAAGTGTTGATCTAAAATATTTTCTCGGCTTTCAAGAAATGCAGCAACGAGACGGGCACATTTATTTGTAAAATTAAATAGTTAAAATGTGGTGTTTCTTTGGAGCAAAAAAAAAAAAAATCTGCTCTTCAAACATAATTTGCCACCTTATTCTTCTCAAGGGGCAACAGCTTGAAATTAAAACTAAATTTGAAATTAATGAAGCACATTCTGGAGGTGGCATTCATTTCTAAAGTAATAAATTA
Organism: Orycteropus afer afer; assembly: GCF_000298275.1. NCBI lineage: Eukaryota > Metazoa > Chordata > Mammalia > Tubulidentata > Orycteropodidae > Orycteropus > Orycteropus afer. Next base: position 1,034,633 of record NW_006921596.1, on the reverse strand, counting down.
CTTGTATCAACCTCAGAGACAGCAGTTCCTGTCTGTCAATTAATATGTCTTATGCTTCTCCTACCCCTAATGCATTTCTTAACAGACAGATTCACAATTTAAATTAAGCAAGCATTTTTTACTCATTATATTTTTGAGACTCAATCTTTAATAAATATAAAGTACAAAAACATCAATAAAATTTTTACAAAGTAAAAAGAAAGTACATCAATTACAATAAATTAAAAACAAGATTTTTTTTTCTTCCTTCCTTCTGGAAAAGCAGGCCTCATAAAAGCTTAGAGTAGGTTTTGGCCTAGGGATGGATGCTGTTTGTTGCAGCTGGGAGGGAAGACCCTGGCCCACTACTACACAGCCCTGGCCCCATTGCCCACGTGTATATTCAGCCAATCCCAGCCCCCACCCCCAGCTCCAAAACACACACACACACACACACACACACAGAGTACTCAAGCAGAATTATGTCCAAGCAACTTCAGGAAAATTGGTATGCGGTGCTCATTCCTGCTGTATAAATATATACAAGACCTTCCAGTGGACCTTACAAATGTCAAAGTGTTTGCTCTTTAGACTACTTTGTCAATATTTACTCAGCATAAGCTTCATGGGCATCCAACAGGGATCCTGTCTTTCTGGAAGCAATGTAACCGAGGATGTAAATCCAGCATGCACTTCCTGAGCAGGTGGAGGACAGGCCCAAGCAGCTGTGGGCTCTAGAAGGCACGCATCCAGAGATGCAAAATTGGGAGAATACTCATGCCAATGGGGGAAAAAAAAAGTGATTTTTGTTTTTCATTCTCTTGCATTTGGTGACTCAGGTTAGTCTTACTAAAGCTCACATGACATCACCATCTGGGTGGTCTTGTGAACAATAAGGCATGGCCAACCCTATGATGAGTAACAATTTTAGCTCAGAGGAGGAGGGAACAAACAGTGACTTCTGCTTGTCAGCTTCTAAATATCTGTTTGTTTCAAAAGACCAGTGGGTAGGTGCTTTAGGTAACTGGAATGGCAAACCAAAACCCAAACTTACTACCGCTGAGTCAGATCCAACTCAAAGCGACCCCTCATTGGGTTTCTGAGGCAGTATCACTACAGAAGTAGATTGCCCAACCTTCCTTCCGAGTGGCTGGTGGGTTTGAACTGCCAGCCTTCTGACAGTAATGCTTAACTCCCAGGTTGGTTTTTTAAAAAAAGGAGGGAGGGATAACAACAACAAAAACAAAAACAAAAAATCTTAGAAGATAAAGTTTTGTTTGTGAAATTTACTCCCATAACTTTAAAGATATGCTTCTCTTCATGCCCCAGATTAATTTCACACCAGGAAAAAACAGTGAAATGGCTCAAATAAATAAGACTCTCTTATAGCAAAAGAGATTGTTGTTCCTCTAGCTCTTCCTTCCAGATCAAGTGTGATTCTTTCAATTCCTAAGCCTCCCCTTTGAGCACCAAGATTTGTAAGCTGACACACAACAGTGATGTCCCAAAAGTGACATTATTTGAACTAGGATAAAGGAGTATCCCGGGTATATCCATTTGCATCAAGGTGGTGGTGGTGGTGCTAGTTACCATGGAGTCAAACTTCATAGGGTTTGCAAGGCTGTGACTGTTCAGAGACAGTACCACACCTGTGTACCAAGGCACCTCTGGATGGGTTTAAACTGCCAACCTTTCAGCAAGTGCAGCACTTAACCATTTCCATCACCCAGCGGAGAGGGAGCAGTACCTCAGGGGCACACTATGAAGCCAGAGTCTCATGCACAAGCCATACAAAGTCCTTTACCAATGGCCACAAGAAAGTGGCTTCTCTCACCCGTGCCTTGCTCATGACAGTGGAGGTTTGAAGTTCCAGGCTGAACCGTAAATTTGAAACCATGCACTTAGAGAAGACATTAAAATGGCAAATGAGCTCTTTTACCCGGGCCAGGGTCAACAGGAACAGGGAAATGCTGGCAGGCCAAAAGAGCCTCCTCTGAGTGCCACAATGTGGAATGTAAATGCACATGTTGGATAAAGAACTGGGGGAAAAAAATAAACAACTAAAGACACTCTCCTCTACCACCTCCTTCAACTTACAGCACACTTCTAGAAATGAAAACTATGAAATGATAGCCTATGAAACCGTATGGATCACAACAGGACTTTATCCACCATACCTACTCCTCACTTAACGACTATCTCATTCTCCGACATTTCGCATTTACGACAATAGTAAAAAATCTACTATCTGACTAATTTGCACATTAGCCTTTGTTTCCTCCCCACATCCAGCTCCCAGACCACAGAGCCACCCATGTCCGTCAGGCTCGCAGCTGAAGCAGCCAGCTCTCCAGAAGGCCTCTTGCCAGTCCCATCCCTACCGCCAGAGCCATTGTTGTGAAATATGAAAGTGGTGACTGAAGTAGACTTTGAAGGAGCCATTCTTAGAAGGGCCTGTGAGTGGCTGAAGCAGCCCAGGAGGCGGTGGGAGTGGGGGCGGTTGCTTCTTCTGCTCCCTTCTACTCGAGCACCCTAGAAGGACCAAGACCTGCCAGGAGAAGGGTACTGGGGGTAATTCGGGGCCCGAGGGCTGCAGCAGAAGCCCTTAGCACTCAGAATACACAGTGGCTACAACAAAGGAATCAAGCATAATGCCAATATCATGAAGATGGTGCAAGACCAGGCAATGTTTTACTCTGTTTTACATGGGTCTTCATGAGTTGGAGTTGAGTCGATAACAGTAACATCTGAAAATTTGGACTCAAAAACTCCAATGGGACTGGCAAGTCTGGAGGGAGGGCAGAAAGAAGTAGAATGATTTAATTGTGTTGCTTTTAGCACTGAAAGTTCTGTGATCCTCGGGCTCAGACAAACCAAGACTGCTGGTCTACCTAGTTGGGGTTCACAGCATGACTGAGTTCAGAGGATCAAGGGATCAGTCTGTAATGGTAGCTTGTGGGTAAAGGGTTAGATTGGGGGCAGTGAGTTTAACTAGATGTAGCCCATGTGTCTGCAGAAACGCACTGAGTGCCCACTTGTATAATGTTTCTATGAAAGGGACTTTATTTGAAGAACCAGTCAAAGAAAGGAGAAAGAAAACACAATGGCTTGTGTCCTTACAACTGACACTCTAGGAAAATCCCTGACCCCATGTAAGCAGGGATAGGTACCAAAGCCCCTCCTTCTCTCCTGGCGATGTCCCTCTGAATAGAAGTCTGCAGCATGAAACCCACAGCCTGGCTTCTCTGTTCCCCCAACTGAATGAAGTCCAGAGAGGCAGGAATCCAGAAATAGCCCCACTCCCAGCCACTTCAAAAGGACACCAGGTAGCCAGAAGAAGCAGGGGGCCAATGGTGGACCTGAAAGAGCCCACTAGGACACAACCAAAAAACCAGACTCCATCGAGTTGATTCCAACTACAGCAACTCCAGGAGTGTTGGAGTAGAACTCCTCTATAGTTTTCAATGGCTTGCATTTTGAAAGTAGGTCACCAGGCCTTTCTTCCAAGGCACCTGCAGGTGGACTCAAACCTCCCATCTCTCGGTTAGCAGCTGAGCACATTAACTGTTTATACCACACAGGAACTCCTGTGGCATGTAGGCTACCAGCTAAAAGGGGGGATCTAGCAGTTTTGCTGACCCCCTTCCTTCCCAGGAATACAACTCTCCAGGACCAGGAGACAACCATGAAAGCTACAACACAGTGTGGGGTATCCAGCGGGCTGACCAAGCACCCTGCCACATACACCTTCACTTATCCCACCAGCTCTCACCCTGCGCTAGCCCATAATGTACTTTGACTATGCTTTGAAAGCTGCCTAACAGCATCAGAATATCATTAGTCTGATGACTGAAGAGGAAATTAATATTGAAAGAAAAATAAGGCCAACTTCCCTGATGGGAACAAAATCCAACTCAGAGGCCAATTAAAAGGCTCCAGTGTCAAGAACCTGGGGCCTGGGGAGAACTGGCCTCATCCCACACCACACCTGGCCTAGTTGTAGTTTCCAAGATTACTTACAAGTGTACTTAAATACCACCAGTAGTAGGAACCTCACTACGATTCAGATGGCCATTGTCTTTTCAGACCTGACCGTGAGAAGAATTTCCTGAGGTTAAGCCTAAGACTTCTACCCACAGTTGAAATGGAGGGGAAAGCACTAATCCTTCCACTATGCTTTGTAGTCATTGAACTCCTCTGAGAATATCACATCCAGTTTTTATTAGTGAACTTCATGAAGTTCTGATAAGGTAGAAATGGGCTTAGAGAGATGGCAGAGAGGACTGGGGGGGATGGACAGCACTCATGCATTGCACAAGTGTGGCCTACACAGCACATGTCATGGGCACCAGTACATTTGCTGCACTCTCAGCAGTACATTTTCTTTCTCTAGGCCTCCATTTTTCTTTCTATTCAGCAAAGAGCATGGGACTAAGGGTCTACAAAGCCTTTCCTTCTCTGCATGTCTATCGATACATGGCTTTTCCAAGTAAAGGGTAAAGAACTGAGGTGTGTGAACTTGTCTACTTTTGTCCGTTCTCTGTAGGCACTGGCTACTCACAAATACTTGTCATAAATACAAGTCACTCCTTAATTCTTTCTCCCTCTGGTTGGATGGAAGGAAGGAGTTATGGATACTGGGACAATTGATGTGCTGGATCATCAAGCAGAGGAGGGCTGGTGTCTTTAGTACTGACTAGGAGGGCAGTGAGAGGTCAAGTGGCTGGCAGGCAGAGACCAGTTCCCTCTACATAGGCCTTCTGTGGTCTGTCCTCTTATGGGCCACTGTCTACCACATGGACCTGACAATTAAATGTGCGTGGCATTGGGCAGCTCCACTGCTATCTTGTACAGTTATTTAAATCTTTTGTTGCTATTTACCTTGTAGCATGCTCTTGTCTGAATTCTTATATTCTCCAGTCTTGCACATTGAAAAAAAAAAAAAAAACACCTCCTTGCCATCGAGTCATTTCCCATGCACAGTGACTCCCATTGGGTTCCCAAGGCTGTAAATCTTTACGCAAGTAGATTGCCCAGTCTTCCTCCTGTGGAGCAGCTGGTAAGCTTGAACTGCTGACCTTCTGGTTAACAGTTAAATGCCTTATTCACTATGCCACCAGAGCCCCTCAGTCTTGCTCACAGTAAATAAGTAAGCAACATTCACTATCTCATTTGAAAAGAAGCTAATTTGAAGTCACTCCCAACAGCAAGGTACTATTATCAGCCTTCTTATCAGGATATGCCTCTTCTCCCTGTCCCCACTGATGTAATGCCAGCCTGATCCAGGGACCAGCACCTCTCAGCCCCTCCTAAATGAGCCCAGTCCAGCCCCTTTCATCTGTTCTCAACACAGTGCCCATGGGGATCACTATAAAACAATAGACTGGTCATGTTAACCCCATATCCCTTAACACCATCCTCAGTGACTTCCTACCAGGCTTGGAAGAAAGTCCAAATTCCTACCGTGGCCCCAACTTCCTCCACCATCTCACTCTTGCTTCCTCTCCAGCCTCTCTCAGTTTCTAGAAAGTTCCCAGACCTCTCATGCTTCATTTCCCACTGCTGTCTTCTCTGCTGGAAAGCCTGGGACACATGCAGAGAAGTGTGATCCAATCTATCCTTCCCCAAGGGTCAAGGTCACTCTCAGGTCATCAGGGGCTTCTCTGACCCTAGCTTTTGTCCTCTTGGCATTTTCTCCTTTCCCATTACTAGGCACACCCCTGAAATCACTTGCTTATCGCTAGACACTGCAGCAGACTTTAAGCTTTATATGGTTCCCTGATATCTGCTACAATGCTAATGTCTGGCCCAGAGTGGCTACTCATTAACTATCCATGGATAAATGAATCACTCAAGAGACACTGTCCATGACTTCTCAAACCTTCTAAATAGTTGCCCAAACATCTCATGTATATCTAGCCTCTAGCTATTCCCAGAGCAAAGCTGATATGTAGGGTCTGATCCACAGTCCACTCAGGGTCGAGTCTCTCTGGGTGTGACCAGCAATATTTTCAGCAGTGCCAGGTCATGAGGATGGGCCTCTAAGTGGGAAGGAGGAAGGGCAGAAAACATCCCCAGTTGATGGCCCCTTCATGCTAGGGCTATCCCTGCCCTTATCCACATCCAAATACCCCTCTTCAAGAATACATTATCTAACTCTTCTCTCTTAAACAAATAAAATAGAAACCTTTGCTGCTATGCTCAGTAGAGGAGGCAGCTGAACAGTGAGGGGCAGGAAGCTCCCATTCAAGCCAAGTCAGCAGCTGCAAACGATGCAAAGGAACACACACCAGCACAGACTAACAAGCGAGGGGCTGACTGGGGGACTGTGTTTCAGTTTTCCCCAAGTTGCTCCCCTGAAAAGTTCCTCTTCATGATTGGAGTCCCTGTAGAACTGTTCTTACCGCTTCCCTAAATAAACCTCCAATTCCCTACCCCTCAAATGAAAAGTACTTAAAGCAGCCAGACAGCAATCAATCTCTCAAGAACCTAATGCCAAGGACACATTTTCAAACAACAGGATGAACCAAAGATATCTGCATGAGCAGAACTAACTGGGATTATTGGGTAAGATATGCATATTCATAAAAAATGAAATCTCCCAAACTTACAAAAAAACCTTCTACAAAGTTTTCTAGCCCAGTGCCCCTAGAAACCAAGTAATGGAAAAACACAGAAATAACACCAATGATCCTAAACGTGCATGTGTATGAAATACTTTCCTATTTATTGCATTTGATTCTCTTAATGGTCTGGGGAGATGGATTAATAAAAAGATCCCATTTTGAAGGTGAGAAAACTGGTGTTCCAACAAGTTAAACGGAAGACTTGCACTTAGGAGCCAGTTCCCACTCTGGTCCTCTGCTAGGAGCTCTCAAGATAAATCAGTGGAGTAGAAAGAGGATTTGACTCAACTGTGGAGGCCCATACTCTGGGTCTCACTGTCAGGGAATCACGCAGAAGGAGCTCGAGAGTACCTACATGCTCCTGGGAGGCAGCGTGAGATACAACAGAGAGCCTTCATTGACTTCCTCGGTGGGATTCCAGAGCTGCCCCTCCAGGGGGGCCCTGAGTCCCTGCCCATGGCTCACGGTGGTACGTGCCTTCCATGACATGAACATGAAGATGATGGATATGTCCAATGATGGCAGAGCTGACCCACTGTGGCAATCAGAATGTCAGAGGCAGCAAGCTCCCTAATCACTATTTATTAATACCATTAACTAAACTAAACCACTAGGGAAGAAGAAATTAGTATGTCTCATATAAATATAAAAAATAAGCTGGGGTGCCTAATGCATTTGACTGGTAACCAGAAGGCTGATGGTTCAAACCCACCAGCTACATCTCAGAAAGAGGATTAGGCAATCTGCTTCCATGGAGATACTGCCTTGGAAACCCAAGGAGGGGTAGCTATGAGTTGGAAACAACTCAACGGGAGTTTTTTTTTTTTTTTTTCCCCTTCTTTTTCCTGGGGCATAATGGAATTCATTTGTGGGCAAGTGGAAATGGTTTCTACCACACTGCTACAAAGTTCACCCAACAGGTGGGGATGTAATGTGTGTGTGTATTCATATTCTCTGGCCATGAGGGAGGGCTCTGAGTGGGCAAATGGGAGGTCGGGCTTGGTGATGGAAAAAAAGAAAAAAAAAAAAGGGTTTGGTTATGCCAGGCTCCCAGAAGCAATTTCAAAGTAAACTGCCCTGTAAACTGTGAATGTTAGCATTTTCTGGGCTAAATAAAGGTTTTGGAGTAATTACCCTCAGTTTTCAAATTCCCAAACCTCCCTGGGAAGGTGCTTTGCTGGCTAAACATTTCCTAGAGACTCACTCTCTGCTTTTTATAAAGTGCGGTTATCCGGTCCTCAGGACGCCTCTGACCGTGGAGGAGGGAGGAAGGAGAGAGAAAGAGCAAGGGGCAAGGGAGAGGGAAGAGATGAGAGAAGAGGGAAAGGACAAAGGAGGAGTGGAGCTGAAGCAGAAGGAAAGGGCTCTAGCCCAAAGCTTGAGACCTGGAGAAGGAGGGGACAGAGAGGGGAGAAGGAAGAAAGATGTGTGTGTTTGTGGTGGTGGGGGAATCAACCAGGATTAAAGAAAGACCAAGAGAGAGACTGATGAAGGGGTGAGGGAAGTAGGCAGGGAAAGAAAGAAAACAGGTGATGAATATTTGAGAAAAGGGAAAAAATAAAAAGATTATTTTAGTGGTGGGATTTCAAAGGTCAAAAGAGCTCAGAGCTAGGGAGTACTGATGCAGAGGGGTACCAGGAAGAGCATCCACTTGCTGTGCCAAGGGAGGTAGGGCCCAGGGAGCTGCTGTGGTCCGTTCCAAGACTGCTGACTTCAGCCCCTTTCTCTGCCTCCCCTGAGAAGTCTGATTTTCAGATGGCACCAAGGAACAACAACAAAAAAAGAATAATTCAACAGCTGACAGGCTAACAAAGAAGGAAGTTAGCCACTCCACCAGCCCTGGCGAACAGAGCAAGTGGGAAGCATCTTACACAGACAGACCTGCTTCCTGCTCAGAGAAGATCTGGAGTGACCTGGGCAAAGAAGATGCTCACACTCAGCCTAGACAGGGAGCTGCAAGCCCTAGCAGGAAAAGGCCCCCAGAGCCCAAGGGCATCTATGGGCAAGCCTCCAGTGCATTATCACATTTGAGCCTGGGAAGTGCCTGGAAGACACCCACCGCATGCCCAAGGCTGAATGGCTTGGGAGGAAGACTGGTGAGTGTGAACCTCTTGACCTCTCTCTGCAGGAGTAATGCATAGCAGTCTCTGCAGACCATCCCCTGTCTTGCCCTAACTGCCAGGCATCTCTACCCATTTCAGAAATCCAACACAACTTGAATTTTAACCAACAAAATACCTAAACCCCTCATGAGTTCTTATGTGTCTCTTACTATTCTGGAATGTTCTTAGACAAGGAAAAGTACTTATCAAAAATTGTATCCCAAAAAAAACATACGATGAAGTTCTAACCCCTGTAATTTGTTAAAGTGATGCTGTTTGGTCCTTGAAGATGTTACCAGTTAACAGGAAACAATACTGGAGTAAAGTGGTCCTAATACAATGAGAGGTGTCCTTACAAAAAAGAAGACACACAAAGAAGATGACTACGTGAAGGATGCAGAGACTGGAGGGATGCACCTACACCCCAAGGAACACCAATGATCACCAGCCGTTGCCAGAAGCTAAGGGAGAGGCATGAAACAGATCTTCCCTCAAAGCCCTCAGAAGGAATCTACATGCTTGATACCCTGATCTCAGACTCCTAACCTCCAGAATTGGGAGATAACAAATCTCTTCTTATAGGCCACACACTTGTGGTACTTTGTTGGGCAGCCCTAGGAAACTAACTTAGACCAAGATCATTGAAGGGTGCCTTCACCCCTCCACTCCTTCAATCTTGGCTCATACCAGAGACCCAATCTCCCAGTAAATGGTGAGAGGGGATGGCTTGGAGGCCTTGGCAGCTCAACCCGGAGAGCAGTCTGTGATGGCTGTAGCCTGGACACTGGAGAGGACCTGAAGTTTTTGTTGGTTTATGCATTGCATTTTTTTTTCCAGTTAAACCATGTGAGTCATAGGCACAGAATGAGACCACTGGTCCTAATTCCTACTCTACCACGTATTGATCACAAAACCTTAACGACTGGCTACAGTTTCTACTACATCCATGAATGGAAGTGAGTAGGGAAGGAAATCATATCTTCTACACTCACCTTCCAAGGATTTGTAAAGGACCAAAAACTTCATAATGCTTGAGTACAATGGACTTGCCCAAGTTAAAAACGTTCACACACAGAGGCGCCAGCAAGTGAGCACTGACTGTGTTGGGGTCTTGTTCTCCTTAGTCGTGGTAGGGCCGCATCCATCCATCAAGAGTGGAGAGGTCAGGTGACGGCCTCAGGCTGAGCTTCACTGTTAAAGCTGTTTATAAATGAAGGTGTCTGAGTCCAATAACGGCATCCTGGAAGCTCTCCCTTTCTCTACCCTGGCTTTGCTGCCCTTAGCACGGGGGAGATGAGGGGCTACCTGGACCAGTGGCAGCCATCGGATTTGGACTGGGGCAAAGGAAGTAGCCAAAGAGGCAGGGGCAGAAGAGGGAGGGAATCAAGGAGGCAGAGGAAGGAAGAGACATCAAATTAACTCATACAAAATTAATATTCCTGACTGAGGCAATCAGGGAGACTGGCCCAGCACATACACTCCTCCCCAGCCCAGACCACTGTCTGCAGGACTTCTAGGAAGCGGGCCAAAGCACAGACCACACCTGGCTCCTTTCTACTGCTTCCTCTGGCCCAAGATTCCTCAGCCCTCCTGGAGGTAGAGTCCATGACCTGTGGTAAACTGCTGCAGGGAGAGGCCCTCAAGATAGTCTCTATCCCCTAGCCAGGCCACATTCTCCAGGATGAGCTCAGTCCCCACACTAGGCCAGCATTTGCCTTGAGTCACCTTCCTCTGCATAGGGAAAAAACGGAGTGAGAGTGCTCAAAGTTCCCCCCAAAATCTCACCTTAAAGGTCATGTCTTGTTCTCAATTAAAAACAAAACAATAAAAACTTGTTGCTTTCAAGTTAATTCTGACTCATGGTGAGCCCATGAACTGTGCTGCACAGGGTTTTCTTGGCTGTAATCTTTACAGAAGTAGATTGCCAAGCCCTTCTTGTATGGCACTTCCGGATAGGTTTGAACCACCAACCTTTAGATTAGTACATGAGCACAAATTATCTGTGCCACCAGGGACCTTAATACACCCGAAAAATCTGGATAGACTGATTAATTTTACAAAAGAATTTCTGCTTTACCAAGGACTCATGCAAATTGCCTTTATCTGCTGTGTCCCTGGGATTACTATTACACAGGTCTCTTGTCTGCCACAAATCTGCTACACTTTTCTTTTTAGGGGGACGGGGCTTCCTTTGTAAGTGCAGCTACACTTGCAACATCTGCCTAGCTTGTAGTAACCTGATTTAGGTCTGCAGCTACCCCAAGATGTTCTGCGATCAACCCCAAGATGTTCTGCGATCCTGCAAGATAGATTTCTCGGAGACACTGAAGGGTAGTGACACAAGTAGCATTCTCAGACCTGGGCTATCACTGACCAAACACATTCACCTTCTAGGCAGCTCCCAGCACCCTGGTACTTAGGAGCCCTTGAAGAAGGTAGAAAATCAAGACAGAGTACAGCCTGCTGGCTGCTGGTGGCAGTGGGTTCAAAGGAGAGGCATTGATGTGGGAATTCCTTTTTTGCACCAAGAGAGTGAGGAGACAGCGGAAGTGAGCTACGGGGTAGAGGGGGGCTTAGCTAAACTCATGCTAGGTAATGCCCAGGTAATTAGATTGAGTTGTTGGGCTTCTGTTAGGAAATTAAATAGTCATAGAGAGAGGGAGAAAAAAAATTGGTTCTAAGAAGGAGTGCTATGGCTAGTACCCAGGAGGCCACATTCTAGCAGAGGACCTGGGGTTTCTTCGTCCATCCACCTGAGCATGTGGTATCACTCAGAGATGCCACTTAAGTGGTCTGGAGGGGCAGAGGTCATGGTCTCCTGGGACAAAGAGAGAACAGCACTCCTGGATGGCACCAAGGAGACAAGGGATCTTCCAGGACTCTCTACTGGGCACTGGAGCTACCCCGGAGCCAGGAGAATCCCCAAAGGTCCAAAGCCAGGCCAGAAGGGCTAAGCATGCACACGTTAGCTCTGGAGGAAGGGAATGGTAGCTGGAGTGAAATGGTCAGGACTTCTCCAGAAGGCTGGCCACACTGAGATGATAACATTCCCTAGATTGATTGTTCTTCTCACTAGCAAGGTCAAGAATATTAATTTTGTACATGCTAATTTGATGTAATGTGTGAGATGAATGCTTGTTCAGTTGGGTATCACTGTGTTAATAAAACTGCGATGCTTTCCTGCCAAGAAAAGCATGGCATTAGCTGATTGGTGAAAAACTCAGCATGGATAAGGAAACATCATCCTTCAGCAGAGCAGGGCCAGTGGTGGTTCGTGTTATAACCGGCTGCTGCTGCTGCTACTCTATGGGATCACGGACAGCAAGGCTCCAAGGTTTACCCTCCAGCTATGGAAACCCCAGTCTGCTCTCAAGGCTGGAAAATTTGTCCACCTGGATGTGGCAGAGAAGAGGCAATGAGTCTCTAGCAGTCAAACCTGGGGCTCCTACCACTGGGTTAGGGCAGAGCCTGAGGCTTGTCTCTTTAGATTTCGGTTCCAATGAAAAAGCCTTATTCTGCCATCACAGCAGTTCCTAACCTGACCACCCTTCCCACCCCCTGGTCGGTAGTCTCCCCATGAAAGAGATTGCTCAGACAGAGAAGTCCGGAAAGTTGAAAGACTCCCCAAGATCAGAAAGGGAAACAGCTTCCCCATCTCTAAACAAAGATTCTTTCAATTGCTTCTGGACCCTGCTCAAGTTTGCACATCAACCCCATTGTAAAGAAAAATAGATTTTCTTCATAATCATATGGCAAAGCAATTGTCTCAGACAAATCAAATGATAAAGAATGAATAAATACTCAGTTCTGGGACCTTCTGAGTCAACTCTGTCCTGTGGTCAAGAACATACCAATCAATGGGCACCCAATAGAAGGACACATCCATCTGTCATGGGATTCCTGTTCTCTCACTCCGTGTGCCTCAGAGGAATGTTCTATTGTTGAAGTCCCCACAACCTACTGTGGGACTGACAAGGCAGAGCCATAATCCAGCCCAGCCTGGTGGTGGTGTGGTGTGCCTGGGCTGACACCTGTCAGTCCAGTCTGGTACCTAGTAATGGATTATCGGGCAAAACACTGCTTTTGGAGCCAGGTAAGTCCCTACAACAATGGTTGTTGTTGTTGTTATGTGCTGTCAAGTCGGACCTGACCTGTAGCGACCCCTCCTTGGGTTTCCCTGGCAGTATCACTATGGAAGTAGACTGCCCAACCTTCCTTCCGAGGAGTGGCTGGTGGGTTTGAACCGCCAGCTTTCTGGTTAGCAGTCAAATGCTTTAGGCACTATGTCACCATCAGATTGCCCTTTCACTTTCTGAGCTCAACATATTTCTAAGCTTTCTTGCACACCTGCAGTAAAGAACTCACAGGGTCTGAACTACTTCTCTATATTCTTTTTCCCTACTATTTTATAAAACTTATAATGTAATCCTAATCTATAATGGATCTAATAAATTAGAGTAACTTCATCCAAATAAATAATTCTCTCACCCTGGTGGAATTTCAAGCAGAAATTGTATGAATTATTAGAGGCAGACGATATGCTAGGACTTCTCAAATTGCACACATGAGTAGCTGTCAATTTTGCTAATGGCTGAGACCAGCTGTGCCTTCCACATTTGCACTCTGGAGCATGGGAACTTCTGGAACTAGATCTGAGTGATTCTCATAGGGTAACTGGTGGTCTCCATTAAAGCTGCTATAGAACCAAGCAGAAATTTTGCCTGTGTACACACTCTGTGATCTCAAACCCAGTGACAGCAGAGTTGAGAGGTAAGCCAGAAGCTGGGAACCTGCATCACCTGCAGTAAAGGTGACACAGTAGAACCTTTAGGGTAGTCCTTTGTTGTTGTTGTTATGTGCCGTCAAGTCGGACCCGACTCATAGTGACCCCTCCTTGGGTTTCCAGGGCGGTATCACTACAGAAGTGGATTGCCCCATCTTCCTTCTGAGGAGTGGCTGGTGGGTTTGAACCACCAGCCTTCTGGTTAGCAGTCAAGTGCCTTAGGCACTATGCTACCATAGCTCTCTGGGTAGTCCTTAGAATGGGCCTTTTCAAAGTGGACTCTGCAGTTTAAATTCTCACTGGAGCATACTGGATTTCTCCATCATATCCAAAGAGCTTTATCCAGGGAGAAGGTGAATAGATAATTTACAAGAAAGAGGAACCAAGTTTTACAGGGAAGAGGAAGCAGTGGATTTCACCTAGTCCATCTGCCCATCCACCCACCCATCAAGCCATCCAAGAATTTATTATTAGACACTAATTGCAAACTTCAGAGTTAGGAATAAGAAGTTGCCCAAATGAAGAGCTACAAATGGAGTGCAGAGTCCTAAGTACCAGCGTGCTGGGAGCTGCTTAGAAGGTGAATGTGTCTGGTCAGTGATAGCCCAGGTCTGAGCATGCTACCTGTGTCACTACCCTTCATTGTCTCCAAGGAATCTATCTTATGGGATCCCAAAACATCTGGGGATAGCTGCAGGCCCAAGTCAGGTTGCAGCAGGCTAGGCAGATGTTGCAAGTGTAGCTGCACTTCATTCTGTAGGAGGCTTTACTTTTAAGTGGCCAAGATGGCCTTGTCTATGGAGATCACAAGGACATCAGAGGCTCACATATCACCACAAACTTCTTAGCTTGATATTCAAAGCTCAGCATAACCAAGCCCCATCTCCCAAACCTTATCTTCCATGCCACCTCTACCACGTACACAGATATACATGCCATCCCCTCCCAGATAATGCTGTTTTAGCCTCGCCTTGGTTTATGCTGTTTCTTCCACTTTACATAGGATGCACCATCTTTTTACCTCCTTCTGCTTCACTTCCAGGCCCTACTCATTATATCTCCTCCAAGAAGTCCTTAGTCACTCATCCCACTGAAAGTGGTCTCTCTAATCAACATTTAGTGATGAGCTAATACCTGGGCAAGGCCTCTGTAAACTTTAAATTCTAGAGAAATAAAATGAATTACTGCCATTACTGTTGGTATGTCTTTTATAGACATATAGCATTTATAGATTTTAGAATGGCTAACCACATACATATGCGTGTGAAAACTGGGTAACAAATAAGGAAGACCAAAGAAGAATTGATGCTTTTGAGTTGTGGTATTAGCAAAGAATAATGAAAGTACCATGGACTGCCAGAAGAATGAACAAAACTGTCCTGGAAGAAGTGTAGCCAGAGTGCTCCTTGGAAGCAAGGATGGCCAGACTTTGTCTCACCTACTTTGGTCATGCTGTCAGAAGTGTCCATTCCCTGGAGAAGGATATCATGCTTGGTAAAGTGGAGGGTCAATGAAAAAAAGGAAAGCCCTCAATGAGATGGATTGACACAGTGGCTGAAACAATGGGTTCAGGTATAGCAAGGATTGTGAGGCTGGCACAGGACTGGTAGTGTTTCGTTCTGTTGTACATATAGGGTCACTATGAGTCAGAGCCAACTCGATGGGACCTACCAACCACCACCACATACATAAAGTGTTTCTTCATAAATATCACAGGGGCAGGGGCCAGGCATTCCTTACCTCTGTGTCCTCCATACAGCCTGGCATACAAATGCTCTCAGTAACTCCTGGTGAAGTCACACTGTTTGGTTGGTAGGGCTCAGTCCAAGAATACTACAGGCCAAGGGCCACCCCAACCAGATATTTCCACTATCTTCCCACAAAGCTCTCAAATTCAGGGAAGCGTATTCCTGAGTGCCCTCTCAGCACACCTCCTCACTCCCATCTTTCTGAGCAGAGCCACTACAGCAGACAGCCAAAGCCACAGGTGCTTCTCAAGTTCCCACAAGTCTCCTCTCCTTCTCATCAGAGGGAAAATGTAGAAGTGGACCTGGAAAGGAAGTGTTCCCAGTGACCCAAGAGAAGCCCAGACCCCGCCACTCCTACTCTGGCACCAGCACAGTAGCCACTGTGGCTGGACAGCCTTCCTGAGGGTGGCTGGCAGCACCACCAGAGCCTTCCCAGGCCTCACGGTTACAGAAGCAAGCATCCTTTGAAGGAAACCTTCCTAGTCTATCTAAAGGAGAAAGGTCTTTTCAAATGTTTTCAAATGTTGACTGACATATAAATATCTATTAATTCAACTTCATTCCTATTTATTAAAATAGGTTTCCCCATGCCAATCTATAAATGATACCTATGGCCTGGCTGGGATCACAATATATGTTTCCTTTTATATACGCTGTCTCCCTACTTTATACTGACCTTTATATACTCTAACTTACGAATTTCTTTTACTAAACTTAGGAATCCTCAATATTTCACAGTCCATAAAAAACAATTTTAAAAAGGAGAGAGAAAGGGAGGGAGGGAGGAAGAAAGAGAGGAAGGTAGGAAAGGGGAGGTAGGAATGAAGCAGAGGGAGGGAGAAAAAGAAACTTAATGAAAAATGAAAGCCTAAGTGTCGTCAACTCATCAGTGTATTACTTGGCATAGCCCTTTATGGACGGTATTTAGCAAGACATAACAAAATTGATAATGAACATACTCTTTGATCCAGCTAGGCATCCATACTATGGAAATATTCGTGTGTGGTGTAGGAGGAAATCCTCTATAGTTAACGGTGTTCTCAGCAACATTTTTTATAATATCAAAAAACGAATTAAGTAATCCACACAATGCTATGCAGCAATTTATAAGAATGACGTAAGACAGAAACACCAGTGTTACTGAAGATGTAGAGCAACTAGAACTCTATTACATTGCTGCAGTGATGTAAGTTGATACAACTACTTTGAAAAAACCATTTTCTAGTGTTTACTACAGCTACACATACACAGGTGGTGCAGTACCTAAGACTTTTGACTGCTAACCAGAAGGTTGGTGGTTCAAAACACCAGCCACTCTATGGAAGGAAGATGGGGCAATCTACTTCCATAAAGATTTACCACCTCAGAAACCCAATGAGGGTCACTATGAGTTGGAATCGACTTGATGGCAGTGAGTTTGGTTTGGGTTTGGTACATATACATATACTCTGTGACCTAATAAATCCACTCCTAGATATATACTCAGCAGAAATGCACACATATGTTCAAGTATAGACCTGAACAAAAATGTCCTTTGGAACATTATGAATATAGCACAGAAAGTGGCAACAGTCCAGATGTTCAACAGTAGAATGGGTGAGTGTACTGTGATAACAGTTATACAATAAAATAGTACACAGCAGTGAAAAAAAAAAAAAAAAAAAGTAGCGTTATCCAAAGCAACATGGAAGAATCTCACAGACATAATTAAGTATAAGACATCAGACACCAAAAAGTAAAACTGTTTGATTTCATTTATATAAATTTCATAATCCAGCAAAACTAATCAGTGATGTTAAAAGCCTTTGGGAAGTAGTGACTGGTAGGGGTCATCAGGAACTTCTGGGGCACTAGAAATGTTCAATTTCTGGATCTGGGCCCTGGTTACATAAGTGTGTTCACTTGGGGGAAATTCACTGACATACATCCTTACATTTGCATGCTGTCTTTTCTTATATTATATTGCATAACAAGTTTACTTTGGGAAGGATAAGAATTCTCTAAGTTCTAAAGTGAGATTTCTAAGACATATTGGCAAGTGGAAAAAAAAAAAAATCAAATCACAGAAGCACAAACACTGATCTCTGTTTTATGTGTGAATCTGGGTGTGTGAGGTTGTGTGGTGGGTGCCCAGAGAAAGGATTCTCACTGAACGTTAACAGAGGGTTTCTGGGGCCAGGATGTGGACAACGATGCTGGAGAGTGAGGTGGCAGGAGAGAAAGGGACTCTCTCCTACACGGTTTCGAATTTTCACAAGCACACATTCATGGATGTATTGCGAAATTTTAAAAATTTTTAAAAAGCACTTTGCCTGTGTCATGCTCTGTATTTGGCACTGTCAGTCGAGAACAAGCAGGGCAAAGGGCCATTCCCGATGAAGCTGCGGTTCAGGAGAATTCCTGCCTTTCATGCTGGATCATGAGAGGCCACCAGTCATCCCTCAGTGGTGGTTTGCATGTTGTTTGAATGCTGAATAGCTTTCAGCAGAGCTACAAGACTAAGATGGCCTTTGAGAAAAGGCTTGGAGATCTACTCCAGAAATCAGCCAATGAGAACCCCATGAAGCCCAACGATCTGATCTGCAACAGGCCACGGGGGTGGCCCAGGGTAAGGCAACATTTCATTCAGTTGTGCACGGGGCCATCATGAGTCAAGGGCTGATTCCACAGCACCTAAGACAAGCACACATGTGAATGGGAGTGTGTTTGTGCACTGGGGGACTGAACACAATGGTGCAAATGTCTCAGCAGCCAAATCCCTATAGGAAGCCCGAGACCCACTGGCATTTCTAGACCCTCCTGGATTCAAGTAGCCCTCCCCTTCTTCTTCTTTGCTGCTCCCAAGATAAACAGAATGTTTTAGAGCCTGGATTTTCTGAATTCTGCTCTGCCAGTCTTTCTAGCACATGTGCTCAAGGAACACCCTGGCTTGGGGAGGGGGAATGACACTCAACACAAAGCAGGATATGTTTCCTTCGCTTGCTACTTGTTTCCCTGGCCATGCCCTGCCCTGATGCATTCTGGTGACCCAGCAGTGATCCCCCTAGATGCAGTTATGAAATGCCCTAGCCCTTGGTAAAGAGACCTGCAGCTGGATCAACAGGCATTTGCTGACACAGACTCAATGGGGCATATACTAGGCACTAGGGCATGGAGCTGAGAGGAGCACTGGCTCCTAGATACACCCACCACCTCTGAGACTAGCACTCGGGATCCTCTGTGGTTTGTTCACTTCCCAACCTCCCTGGGACTCCCTGTGCACCCAGGATGAGAAGACTCTGTAACAAGAACATGTAGCCAGCCAATGTCCCATGTCCTCAAGTGCTTTACTATCCCCTCCATTCTCAGGCGATCATCCTCACCTCTGTATCCCACAACCCTTTAGGGACTTTGTGGGTAGCCCTGCCGCTTGTTTCCATAATGGGCAGGGCACGCAAGGTTGCTGTCTCATCAGCCCTCTCAGCCTGTGGTCTACCTCGTGCTGGGTGCTTGATACAGTTCTTTGATTTGAATCAAACTTTCAAATTAAAAGACACCCCAGTCATGGAAAGCAGACTTCATGGTTGATCCTTTTGATTGGTTTGGGTTTGTTTCTTTGAGACTCTTCAGTGCTGAGCAGCATTTCCATAAAGAATTAAAAACCCAGAACCAATTATCAATATCCAGGGGCATCCTGTTGACCTTCAGCATGCTGTCAGGGATGATACCTGCCCATCCTAGAGTCCTTGCGCTCCTGTACGTACCTTCCTGTACATGATGTCAGCCAAGCTCTGGAACAGCACAGGCAGGAGGGCAGGCCATTGTGTGCTCCATTTAATGGATGAAAAAACTGAGGCTCAGAGAGAGAGATTTGAGGGTGGAGGAGACCCTCATAACTCAAGAAATGCAGAGGTAGGACTGCCAGTTGGGACTGAGCTTTTTCTACTGTCTCTCTCTGCTTACAGCCTGAATGTTGCTGCTGTTAGCTGCCATGGAGTTGGCCACCAGTTCGTGGTGGACCCATGCACAATGAAATGAAATGCTGTCCAGTTCTGCATCATTCCCTTGACCAGCTGCAGCTTGGACCATTATGCTCCATAGGGTTTTCCTTGGCTGATTCTGAGATGCAGATCACTAGTCCTTTCTTCCTACTCCATCTTAGTCTGAAAGCTCCACTGAAACCTGTTCAGCATCATAGCAACACACAAGCCTCCACTGACAGACGGGTGGTGACTGCAGCTGAGGTGCATCTGCCAAGAGCTGAACCCCAGGCTCCTGTATGGAAGGCAGAATCCTACCACTGTACTACTAATGCCCCCACTCTCTCCTGAATGCACATTTGAAAAGTACCAATAGTTGGTGAAGACATGGAGGGAAGGTCCTCTCATTCTTTTAAAGTATGGTGCACAACCATGGCCCCTATCTCCGACCAAGGAGGGTAGACAGAGAGAAGATGCTGAAAGCTGCTGCCACCTGTAGGGTGAGGAGAGGTGCTTGGTGAGTCTAAATTTCTAAGCCTCAGTCTCCTCCTTAGTATCTTTACTAAAAGGAGTGGTATGACCTACCTTGGAGAGATTATGGCAAGAATTAAATGACACAAAATATGCACATGTCCTCGAGTGCTTTACTATCCCCTCCACTCTCACTCGATCATCCTCACCTCTGCGTCCCACAGCCCTCTGGGGACTCTGTGGGTAGCCCTGTCACTTGTTTCCACAATGGCAGGGCAGGCAAGGCTGCTGTCTCATCAGCCCTTAGCCTGTGGCCTTGCTCGTGCTGGAAAAGTAGCAAGTTTCACACAGTGGAGATGCCTAGAGCCCTCTGCTGGTCCCAACAATGGGACCCAGGTTTTTGTCCTCGTCTTGGTAGAGATGGAGGGCAGTATTTAGAAATGGAAACACTGCTTTCTGGGTTAAACAAAACTGGGAGGTTCCAGAATGTCATCTGTGATAAGGCAATAGGGTAATGAGGACTCCCACTTACCACACAGCCTCTGGGGAAAGGAAGGGACAGGCCCCTGGAACAGCACCCACAGCCCTGTCCAGTTATTATATTAGGATGCCAAAAGTCTCCTTTAGTACCTTCTCCTACTGCACAGACTCACCAGAGACCAACAATTAAAAACTCTCTTTGGATCTCTCACCTGAGCAAGCACCAACCCAAGTCTCAGAGCAACCCATTCCCTTGGCTGCCTCTCGGTGGGGACAGTATGAACCGTTTACAGGCACAGCAGTGAACATGGAATGTCACATGAGCAAAGACACTTGTCAAATGCCTTTCCCTTACAAGCACCCTCATCATGACCTGTGTTAATGAAGTTAATTGAATTTAAGATCAATAATGGTTAATTATTGCAATTTGACATTCAGAGATAAATGGCTTTAAGACAGAGAAGTGCATGTGTGAGAGAGGAAGCGTGAGTGTGTGTGTGAGTGTGTGCCAGTTCTCTCCAACGGAGGTGAACACATTACAAGCCTAAAAGGGATCCCACAAGCCTTCCATTGATTCTGGTACAATCTGATCGACTTCATCATCTGATGAATGCGGGCTCTTCAGAGCTACAAGTAAATGTTCTACAAGACTACTCTAACCCTTGTCACTGGCCAAATCTATATGTGCTGCACACCAGAAATCTATTGAGATAGATTAAAGAACTGCTGTAGAAATGAGAGCAGCTTCAATAAAGGTGAAGGTTTATTATATTGACTATTAATGTAACTTAACTGTATGCAGTTATGAATGCTTATAGATTAGGGCAGCTTCATTTGGGGCAGTTAGATATGATTATAATTGAACACCGATTTTTTTTTTTTTTTTTTAACATCATCAAAGATGAACTCAATTTAACACGAAGGGAAAAAAAAAATAATAATACCACCCAGCTTGGAAAATAAGTTACAACCAGCTGAGACTGGAGAATGGCATCCTCAGGGTGGGACTGGCAGGGCACGGGAGGGGCAAGGCCACCAGGATCACAAGCCAGGCGCAGGCCTCCCTCGTCCTGACCCTCACCACTTGACCTCTGGTCCCACAGCTCATAGGAGCCCTACCAGCCCAGGCTCAGGGCTCATGAAGGCACCAAGGCTCCTGCGAAGACATGTAAGTTGGTGAAAAGTTTACTTTTCAGGAAGCTTCCTTGGTAGGAAGACATATCCCCAGATATGCCGGTAATGATACTCCTACATGCATACTGAACAAGTTAAATGACCACTTACAAGATTTATAATGACAAAGTAAATGTTGTCGGGGAAGAAAGTCCTACTGATTGCGGAGCACTGACAATAAAATGCAGCTGAGGGGTTCTGTCAAAATGTAAGATTATGCAAAAGCACCGCTGAGAACACTGCTGATCATCTGCTTGTGTCAATTACTTGAAGGGTCTCTGACAGCATATTTACATTAAACACATTTCAGTAGCAAAATCCTTAATGGTATATCAGAATTTTTTCATTACCATTAGGGAAATCTTTAAAAATCTCTTTTTCCCTCTGCTACAATAGGAGCGACGGTGAGACACTGAAGTTGGGGCAGGAGCCCATGGGGGTGGAATGGATTGTGGGAGAATTTCCACTCATGATGGCAGCATCTTCCTGACAAGAGCTGGGTGACGGGACGTCAGAAGTGACTGATCCAAATCCCATTTATTCTAAGGACAGATGACAAAGCCCTCGAGTCACTGGCAGCTCTGTGCCAAATGAAAAGCAGCATTTCTTTTCCTCCTGGCTGTGACCAGATCCACGCGCCTAGTGCCGCGTTACTTACCAAGGCAAACAGCAGGCTTACAAGGCAATTACTGGAATTAAAACTTAGAAGGGAACTGCCCACCCTTCAAACAACTCATCCTGGTCACGCCATCTTGTCCGCAATTAGGACAACACAGAGATAACCAAATGAACTACATGGGGTCTGGAGAGGTCCAGCTGAGCAAAACGTGTCCAAGCAGGAAGGCACTGGTCCCACGCTGGGCCTTGTCTCCACAGGGAGGGGAATGCCGCAGCGGAAGGGCACTGAGAAGCCACCCACAGGGTTCCACTGGAAGGTGACAGAGAGTTGGGTCAGAAGGAGTCTAGGGCACTCAGAAAAATATGTCTGAACACCCTCAGGAAACTATATCCAAGACAGCCTGCATTTGCCTGAGATGGCCATCATGACGACAGTGGTGATGGTTGATTGATTTTTATTTTTTTAGTTCTTTGCTGAGCATTTTACTTATACTGCCTCACATCATCCTCACAATCACCCATGAGGTACGTTTGGTTGTCTCTTCACTTCACAGATGAGGAGACTGTGTTTTACTAAGACACTTAACTGGGTAAGTGGCAAAACCAGGATTTGAACCCAGGTCTCTGGGGTTCCTTTTACACACCACACCAGGAGTATCTTTTACAGTGATAATGAGCTGGCCCTCAGAGACGCTAGCCCTGGAAGCAGGTGATGACATTTCTTGCCCTCATGAAGGCCAGGCAAGGAGCTCATGAAATACAGTTTAGAAACTTCAAATCTGCCTTAATCTTGCAAAGTGTTTATGTACTGTACAGAAGACAGGCTGTGGCACTGTGATATCCAGAACAGCCACACACACGGGCAATTTCACATGGGCTTTGGATGCACATTACCAAGTCCCTGACTTGCCACCACCCTTCCTGAGAGTCAGGAGGCCTGTGCTGGCCTCTAGCATGCTCCCCCCAACCCCCACCATGTGCTCTGCAAAGGGTTGGGATCCAGATGACTGTGCTATTGTGCATAAAGGAAGCCAGTGCATGAAATACAAGACTCCACTATCACATCCAGCCTGCTGTTGCTCTAAGCTGCCATCAAGTTGGTGACCAACACACACTGACCCCGTGCATAATGGGATCAGACTGCTGTGATCCATAGGGTTTTCATTTGGCTAATTTTTCAGAAGTAGATTCCCAGGTCTTTCATTGCAATCTTAGTCTGGACGCTCTGCTGAAAACAGTTCAGCATCATAGCAACACACAAGCCTCCAACCTACACAGTAAGAAATATATATATACAGGATAAGCAAAAACTCAAAAAGGACTCACACCTAGTCACAAACAGCCAATCCAAGGGATCTAGCATTTGTTATCATTTTAGAAACTGGTGTAAACTAAAAGGAGATTTAAAATAAAATGTACTCATTTGAAGAGATTCTATGTTCTGAATAATCTAAGTGAAATCTGCCTCCTCCCAGCCCCCAAGCACACAGACAGCATTTCCCCAACTGACCTCTCTGTATAAGTGAATATTTTATTTACTTAAAAAAAAAAAAAATGAATGTATATTTACTTTTAGCTGAAAACTGCATATGTCTATCATTTGTCTCACCAAAATTCACAGGATAAAAGAATGATGGGGGTACCCTCAAACTGCATCTCCAGACCACGAGTGGGGCCTGGGCTGAAGAGACCACATAGCAGTTCAGCAACATCCAGAGGCCAAATGTGTGAGCTCAGTGAGGCCCCAAGCTGGGGTGGATTCTAACTGATATAAGACTTCACAGAAGAGTAATATGAAGATGTGGATGGCTTGGGTTCATTTTCTTTTCTTGATAGGGTTGCATAGTGGTTAAAGCATTTGGTTGCTAACCAAAGGTCAGCTGTTTGAACCCACCAGCTGCTCCAAGGGAGAAAGATGAGGCAGTATGCTTCCATAAAGATTATAGCTTTGGAAACGCTACGGGGCAGTTCTACTCTGTCCTATAGGGTCGCTAGGGTCTGAATCAACTTGATGGCCGTGGTCATATAGATTAAATATACACACACATGGAAACATACGCACACATATGCATATACACACATCCACCTATACATGCACAAATGGCTGGTTTTATGAATCTGAGTGTCTGAAAATGAAAGTTACCCTTAAATTCATTTGAACAAATAACTCCAAGTAAATGTATACCAAATGAATACTCCAGGCATCCTCCCAGGCAGGATCTGCTATTTAAACAATCTGGTTCTTAGTGCCCAGGTATCCATTCCAGTGTTCCACCTTCATATCCAGGCTGCATATCCCTCTATCCTGTAAGCTGACTTCTCCCCATAGTGCTGAGGAAGGTGCCTGGGGACGCACGCAACATCAGCTACGCACAGGACAGAGCAGGATCCTTTCTCAATAGCATGGCACAGGCTGAGCACACCAGAGATGCTTGGTCCACAAGGGGAACCAGCATCCTCATTAGAGCTGATGGTCAGTAGGGGCCTGTGTTCATCATGGCATGAGTGACTTTTGCAGGGCCTATCTAGGGCTCTGCAGGAATCGCTGTGGGGTTGTTGAGTGGGCCAGATCAGTCAGTGCAAGGTCTATCTTTTCAGCCCTGGTACAGACACGCACTCCACCCTTGCATTTCTTTCTTGTTCTCAGCCAGGCACTTCCTCCACAGAAAGGTCCCTGGGCCTCATAGGCCAGATTTCTAAAACCCCCAAAGTCCCCAACTGGATGTGTTCACTGGCAAAGGGATCAACTAGAGACTTCTTCTTGCAATACCATGATACAATCAGCTGTTGGTCTATGCCACCCAAAGCAAACAGGTTTCCGAGAGATGGGCCTTTTGTGAGGTTCCAGGAGGGTACAGCCAAATGACTAACAATAGCTAACATTTAGTGCATCCTCACCAGGGGCCAGCTGCTGGTCCGGGCCCTTCCACACATTAACCCAAGCATTACTCACAGGTACCTCATGAAGCACGTACTCTTATGATTCCCACTTCACAGCTGGGGAACTCTGAGAAATGTGCTCAAGGGGGCAGAACGAACCGTTGGGGGTCAGGAATTGGGCGCAGCACGTCCGTGCCCAGAACTCCCACTATCCCCCTCACGGTGAGCTGCGCCTCTCTGCGCGTCTCAGCTGTTTACGGAAAGAATCCCCCCTTCCCCGAACTGTCAAACTGGGACTATCACCAAAAAAATTAATCTCAAGTTTTTAAAATATCAAACCCTTAAAACGTATAATTAAATTAATCATCATAAATTACTTTTTAGCACTGAGAGTTGGATTTATAATATCATTTTCAAACCTCTCTGTGAGATTTAAATATTTTATAGCATATGTGAGTTAGAGGGAAATGTGTCTGAAGGCTTAAATATCACTGTCGAGCAGCAGACTTTGACAAAAACTGTAGCACAACAGTTTCTAAGGTAGTTTGTAAAAATTATTTATTTCCATACCAGTTAATTATGATGGGAGTCTTTGTTGGATGCACAAGCATTAAAAAAGTGCTGATATTTTATGCATCTTTAACTGGAGCGCGATTCCCCGCAGCGCACTGGTAACTCCTTGACATTTAGCATTCACTCACAGCAACTGTAATAAGGGGTTTGATTGCTTCCTTTGCAGATGCAGTAATTTAATAACTGTGATCAGTTGCATAAATTTACTATACAACCATCTTAAGTTAGCCACATTAAAATTAAGCAAAATTGTAATCTGTTGACAGATTATTGCTACTGAACAATTCTACTAAAAGCATTTCAGATTAGCAAGTGCCAAAAGCATTTGTGTTTTATAAGCTTGTAAAAAATACGGCAGCTCCCTCCTTCCTTCCCCACCCACATCTCCAGTCACCCCCACCACCCACACACACAAATCTGACTATTAGACAATTTCATGAAATTCTGCGCTTTCTGCTAAATTACCTGAGCTGTTGATTTAGTTATTTGAAATGTTCTGTGTGGTGAATTCTGCTTTCTGGAGAAAGGGAAAAAAAGGCAGTGTGTCAGTTCCTTCTTCCTTTCCTCCCACTGATTTCCTTTATGCAACTTTGCAGCCAGTGCCTTTGAAGGACTAGCAAATCTCCTAGCATGGAGCTCTGATGAATAAAATGAGCGTGTTCCCCAGAGCAGAGGAAAGGCGCTAATTTCATACCTTAGCTGATGGAAGGTAAAGGATGCCGCGGCTTTTTCTGAGTGAGGTCCCTGCAGCAGGCATCTGTAATTAAGGACACACCACGGAAGCCTTCTCGCTCAGTTGCTAAAGAACCCTTCAAGAAGTTCATGGGTAAGAAGAGGAGAGGGCACAAGTCCCACAGGCAAGTTCTACCGATAGCGTGCTGATAGAGAAAAGACAACACTGCCCTTGCCCACTCTGTTTCGAAGCAAAATGGGACTGGAATCTCCTGCTTTGTGCCCTGGGAGTTCACTTTTTAGAGCAATGTTTAGCCAAGCAGGCAAGTCAGGAATAACTGTTTCTGATACTTCCCAGCAAATATCTTTAACCATCTGTTTACACTTGCCAAATATGCTTCCAAGTTTCCAATTTTATCAGTATATAAAAAGAATATCTGTTTTTTTTTTTAAAAAAAAATTGTAAATATCTTCTGATGCATCTTTACATAATTCAAGAGAAATTTGAAAAAAAATATATATCACTTGAGAGCCAGTATGCACACAGATTTTTTAAACTTTCATTTACATAGCAGTTTGGGGGGGAGCCACAAAAGGGGTGGTGTGCTTTTTGATGACAGTCAAACGTCAAAGGTGACTGCCTACTGGGTGTGCCCTCCCCAAGCCAGTGCCTGCAGGCCACTGTGCCTTCCCCAGGCAGCCCCACATACGCAGCCTGTCACTTCACATGGAATTGTGGGGTCTCTCCCAGACAGGTGATGTGTCAGAGGCTGGGTTGCAAGCTTCCTACAGAGTGAAGACCACTGCAGAGCTTGACAAATTGGATAGGACTTCACTACCAAATTTCCTGCCAAGAGGCCTAACAGTCAAATGTCTATCTTCCTCTCATCGCCAAGAAGTGATGTTACGACTTTGACATAGTGTCTCAGTTACTTAAAGATAGAGTTAATGCAAAATGATTGAGAAACGTGAGGCCTGTGAAACTTTTAAGAGCCAAGCAAAAGTGACTTCTGCCATTGGCTCCTTTAACCTCATCTTCCTGAGTGTAAGAGGGTGCTCACGTGTGTGTGTGTGTGTGCGCGTGCATGTGTGCATAACACCAGAATTTTCATCAAGCAGCAAAGTGTCTGGCTTTCTGCTGCTTCCACCATTACCTGCAAACCTTTGTAATAAATCGGAGATACCCTGGGCTAGGATTGTTTGCTTCTAATTATAACTAATTATGCTTCTAAATATGTTCTTTAGGGTTACCATGTGTATAAAAATGGAGGTATGAAGGAAAGAAAATGCATTGGGATTATTAAAAGAAAGCGAAACATACTAATTAGCTAACTAGTATACTCATTTCAATGTTTAATAATATTTTTTAACATTCCAGCATACGCTGCAGAATAAAAAATTACCCACAGCACCACCTGTGCATCCCCTGGGATGCGAGGATTTAGAGTTCTCTCCTGCAGTCTCAGAGTCCTCGTTTCTAAATATTTCTTTGTATTCCACCCCATCCCACCCCCACAAATTAAAAACAACAACAAAAAGATAGTAAATTTTGTTCTTCACTGAAGCCTTTTAAATAACAACTCTACAAAGTACAGTTTAATTACATAACTCAAGTACTTGAAGCAAAAAAAAAAGCATTTATTCCCATCATTTAGAAAGCTGCCTCTACCTGTTTCAATAAGGCTATGTGAGAACCCAGTGTCTGCCCTGTGCCCTTAGCCTAGAGAAAAACAGGCACCATTTTCCCCTTTCATGCTTTTCCATCTGCGGGTCCTCTACTCCATGATCTGGGAAGGTCCTAGACTTTGTGTGGCCTGGGATGGAAATATAGCTGAGAAGACAAGAGATGATGGGGTGATGCTGGCTGTGGAGAAGTCCAGGGAGGGGGCAAGAGATGGGCATACACTTTCACCTGTACAACACCCATCTCTCTTCCTCCATGGAACACAAAGGCAGGGGCAGAACTCTATCGAGACCTGATCATTAAGATCAGATAATGGCCACAGCCTTAGGAGCCCCCACATGCCTCTCCAGCTTGTCTACCTCAAACTCCACTTCTCCTCACTGTGGGTCAGTCGTACACAAACAAAGCCTTAACAGAAATGTTACCGAGGAAATAATAGCCATTTCCAATGATAATACACAATTTTAGCACTGACGCTTGGCTGATTTAGGTGTTCGGCCAACGTGTCAAGCAGCCTGCCTTCCTTAGCGGGCCTTTAATGGGTAACTGGCAGGCTCTGGCAGCCTTATTTCTGTTTTAGATTTGGTTTGTCATTGGGTATCCATTACCTGCCATTCATCTTTGATCTCTTTGGACAGGCCTGATCAAAAGATGTCATTTGACCTACTCCACTTGGCAGAAACTTGTATGACTCTCATAAAGGGGCCACCCCAGCTATAAATAAAATGACATTATTATTTTTCTGTCCTATCATGTAGAAGAGACAATTATGATAATGCAGTGTCTGTCACTGGTAGCCCAGCAAATTGCTAGCTCTCACGCAACTGTTTAGCTTTCTTATTTGTTTTTTGTCTGTTTTCCTCCATTTCAAGTTGAAAATAAAGCAGAATTGAAATCTCTAATGCTCTGCCTCCCACTCAGACAGTCTCGGGGCTTCTTTCCATGGCGCTGACATGCAGGTGTGGCGAGCAGCTTGTGTTTGTCAATGGTGGGTGGTGGTTACAGCTATGTTGGCAATGTAAGGCAACAATGGGATCAGGTTTGTCCTTCATTTCGTGTTTTGAAAACAAGCTAATGTCTGAAATTAGAACTGAGCTCTATTAATGCAAATAGATAAAATCATTGCAAGGGCTTAGTGTGTCCTTAATCAAGCCATAATAAGGAAAAATGCGTTGTAATGTTCACCCACCTGTTAGGCAAAATGGAGACAGCTCTAGAGTCACCTCTAGGAAGTCCACAGTTTGTGGGAGACACTGGCCCAGTGATTTGTTGCCTTCTCCAGTGTGGACCAGCAATGTGAGCTCCATTCTTATGAGACTGGCCCCCAGCCCTTTAGGAAACTGGAGGCTTGGGTTCTGTAAGGTCTGCTTCCTTACCTGGTGGGTTTGTAGCTCCATGATTGCACAGGGATACTTTAAACAGATAACTAACTCGTCAGTCGTTCTCCCCTGGGCAGGGGCAACAAGTTCTCCACCCCACCATGTGCCAGGGACCTCCTCTGCTCCAGGGTCTCCACTCGAGCAGAACGCTTTCTTGGGAACACACCATCAAAGACCCCTGTGGAAATTCTGGCTGTGGCTGCTCAAAATTCTATCCCTCTAGAGCTAGGGAGGTAGTCAGAATCTTGCTACCACCTTAACAAAGTCCACCAGCTCCTCTGACAGAGGAGAAAAATGAGGCACAAAGAATGGGAAAGACTGCCCTGGGGCACTGTACAAAGGGAGTTAATGGCAGAGTTGAGACGGAGATCCTAATCTCCTGACTCCTTGATCAGGACCCATCCACCATGACAGGCTACCTCCTCTGAGGATAGCCCAAGAGCTCAGCCTTCTGTGAACTAATGGCCACAGTGCCACTAGTCCACAAGGATCACTGTGGCTTCTAGGTCTTTTGCCTCTGGATTCCGGGCTGATTCGAATTTGGCTCAGCATGCAGTGCAAAGTGGTGTTAACAGTTATTCCCAGCAGAGAAGATATCTGTTGCATTATTTTGTACAGTGATGATTCAGGACTTAGGGGTTCCTAAGTGCTACCATTTAAACATGCTGCTAGAAATGTAGGGGCTAATCACTGGGGAGTATGAGGCAAGTGGGTGGGTGGTAAAAAACAGGAAGGGTAAAAGGGAGAAAGGACGAAGTCGACGGAGAGGGCAGACTTTGAACTTCTTGCCTGCACGCAGAAGTGTGGCCTCGAGCTGGTCTGAGACTGGAGGAAATGTATCTCCACACAGTGTGAGAGTAAGAGTGTCCAGCACAGGTGCCCAAGGGAGGGCAGTAGACCCCTCTGATACAGGGGTATATTAGAGGGCACCAGAACTGAGACTGTCTTTTTAATATGTGCTACTCATTTTGAAGAACATCATATCTGAGTGACTTCACAGCAAGTCAACAAGATTGAATATTCTGGATTTAACACAGAGGTCAAGCAATGTCAGGAAATAGCCCCCTAACTGAGAAGTCAAGGCAGGAAAATAGAAAGCATGGGGAAAGCAACACCCTCCCTAAGTCATCCAAACAGAGCTTTTCTTGCCCTCGATGGTGTGGTGGCACAAAGAAAAAAGATGGCTCTGAAGACTGTGGGTAGCTTATAAGACTCGGCTTGGGCACCTTCCTTTCAGTAATAGGTTGTTTCTGGTTTTCAGTCACCCCTGGATGAGCAAGGAATCCCTTCTCTGTTATTTAACTACGCAGTGTCTCTCTCAGTCATGGTACCACATCAAAATGACCTGTTTCTATCTGTCAGGTCCTGCACACTCTTACTCCTTGAGGACTGACTATCTCAGTATCCCCAACATCTGCCAGGGCTGGCCTGAGCAAGTGCTCAATATGAATCTGCTCAATTTTTTCTAATGATCCACAAAACACATCCTCCAGTAACCTGGTGCCCTCAGAGAAGTTTGTGATTACAGGACAAGGTTTACATTTTCTTTCCTTGAGCTTAAGCAACATCTTCCTCCCCATTTCTGGAACCCTAGGTCCTATTCATCACAATGTCACATCATATTGTTTGTTAAGACCCTATTAAGTGTCCCAAACTTTTCATCTCTTTCCACAATCCTGGTTCCAGATAATGACCCTCTCTTTTCTACAAGTTATTTCTCAGATGCCAATGCATCAAAATTGAAGACCAAGCGCTGAGTAAACCAGAGAGTGTGAGGCAGGCCAGAAGAGGAAAATCACAGTCTTCCTTTAAAATCTTCCTAAGCAGGTGGCAAGATATCAGGGTTTCAGGCTCATGAATGCATTTCCTTTTCTTTTTGGTACAGCACTAAACCCAGGTGCTGCCACCCTAGAAGTGGTCTGCAAGTATCTGCTGCATGGAGGGATGCGCTTGGGGCCCAATGGCCAGAGTCAGATGGAGAATTTAAGCAGAGCACAGGGCTAGACATGGTGGGAGCCCTTTGTGGGGCCTATGGCATGATGCCGGACAGCATTACAATCTCAAAGGCCCGGGTTCATCTCCTGCTTTGTCTAGTAGCTGAGGGACTTGGGCAAGATTCAAAACCTCTCTAAGCTTCTGATTCTTCATCTGTAAGTGGGACTAAGAGTACCCTCTTCTGAGAATTACTCTTAATGGAATTATGCACAGAAAGCACTTAGCACAGTGTCCGGCACATGGCAAGCATTCAATAAAGAAGCTATTTCTGACTCTAGAAATTATGACTTTGTATCAGCACAGAGGAGTCCTGCTGTGACAAGAAAAGGGCTGCACCCTTGCAGCTGGGAGAATCATTAAATATCCAGGAAATTCTTGTCCTGGGTAACAGCTTGCCCCTGGAGCACAGGAAGGAGGGCTGGGGCTGAAAAATCTTCCTCCATCCAAAAGTATCTCCCCATCGCAGGCCAAAAATTCCACCAGGAGCAAACTGGATAGACTCTAGGCTGAGCACTTCCTGTTTGGGCTGCTCTTATAAAAAGCAAACACACGTGGGGTAGGTTGGAGGAGGAGTCTGGAGGTGGGGGTGGTGGTGAAGATTATGCATTAAGCCTCCCACTGCTCTGGTTGCGGATTAATTTATCACATAGTTTTCCTCTCTCAATTCCCAGGACAGATCAAAAGCATCAATGTCTGGACAGGTGAGAGAGGGTTAAAAAAGTCAAAACAAAACAAAACAAACAAACAAAACGAAAGCAACAGAAAACAAACAGCCTGCCTTCCCCGCAGGGGATTTTTTTTCCGGGGTGAGTGCCTGTGGCCTCATACTGTACAGAGTTATTCCTTGCAGGAAGAGAAGCCATGGTCCTATGAGGCCCTCAGGGCAGGGGACAGAATGCAGGAGACAAGGCTGGGGGTCTATGAAGGGAGCTTGCTTCCCTCTGCCTCCTGTTACTAGCCCCCACCAACACTCAGGGACCCCAGGGCTGAGGATAAGGGCAGGAAAACGAGAATCCTGTTTTAGGTTCCCCCAAGGCAAAGGTACATTAATTCTTCATTAACGGGATGGGGAGCTCTGAGCACAGCTTCCCCCTCTTTGGATCCTCCCATCTCCTGGCCTTCAAGTCTCAGTTTCCTCATCTATAACAAAGGGGTAGTGGTTAAGTCATTTGGCTGCTAACCAGAAGATCAGTGGTTCAAACCCTCCAGCTGCTCTGTAGGAGGAAGAGGAGAAAATCTTCTGTAAAGAATTACAGCCCAATGGGAGTCACTGTGAGTCCGAATCGACTCCATGGCTGTGGGAATGCCAGCTTATCCAGGACTGTCATGAGAGAGACAATGGACAAGAAAAGCATGGGGTACACTCTTTTGTGCTGGACACACCTTTACTTTTAGAGACCTGCCTCCCTCTCAGGGTTAGAAAATAGGGACCAGCAGAGTGTGGCTTTGATCAGAGGAAAAAGCTCAGAGCCACAAATGAAAAGGCTATTACAGCTGTCTTGCCCATGGGACTATGTTTAAAATAATTAAAATTAAATAAAATTCAGAATTCAGTGCTTCAGTCTCATTTGCGACATTTTAACATGTGATTCGTGGCTACCATATTGAACAGAAAAGAGTAGAATGTCCCCATCAGCAGAGAAGTTCCATTGCCCAGTGACAGTCTGTGGGGCTCTCTCCCATCAATGCCTGAATTCTCTGGCTCTAGAATGCCCTTTCCCTCCCTACCCATTTTAGGAAGGGCACCTTCCTACAGGAACAGTTCTTAACCCTCTTAGGGCCAAGGACCCCTTGAGGATCTAGCAGAAGTCAACATGAGCGAAATCCAGGATGTCTCAGGCTGTGAGATGAATGCCACCAATGGAAGACGACAGTAGGTGGCTCACCTTGACTCACACAGTAAGAAGTCACTCCCTTGCCAGTTCTCTCTTCCTTCGGATTGCCTCAAGGAGCAAGTATTTCTTGGTGCTATTGGTCTTTAACGCCTCTGTACCACCTGCTAAACTCCCTTTCTAAAGAGAGAGAAGGGATCAGATTCAGGGTTTAAGCAGGCAAGAGAATCCAGTTAGAATTTAATAACATTGTTTGATTTCACTGCATTTATTTTTATGGTTATTTTCTCTTTATGGCAAGTGATTCTGGGTCTTCATTTATGAGAGTGACGTACATTCCTTTTAAAAGTAAATTTATGTAAGTTAAAATGGGTGTAAATAATAACATTCAGGTAGTACATGTGCTATGGAGCTATGCCAAAAAGCATGGCAGGTTTAGGGCACAGGATGTGAAGCCTGTTCAGGAGCAAATGGCCTGGAACAAGAGAAGGTTCCAGAAAGGACTTGGCACAGGAAGCTCTCTTCAGACCCTTAAGCCCAGCCGATGAGGAGGGCTTTGGCTTCCTAGTTAAATAAGGAGCACTTCTGGATTAGGATTTCCAACACCCCAGAGTTGTTAGGGAATTTAGCAAGTTCCTACAGTAAGATCTGAACTTCTACTTTGGGGAAGGAGCTGTAATGACACCTCACATTAATAAGTATGCTAATAAAAACATGAAATTTGCAATGAGCTATTATCAATTAAAGACAGGATGCATCATCTCCAATTTATGGCTCCTGTGCCAGGCTGCTGACCGGAGCCTGGCTGCCGAGGCCGCAGTGCAGGGAGGCCAGCGCCAGAGTCTGAAATATGAGCATGTCATGTGTGGATCCAGGGTACTTGGCAAGGATGTTTCTGGCATCACACCCTACCTGCCCCTTGGGCTGTGGAAATACTTCCTGTCCCTACACACCCATCCAACTCTCTCGGACACTGACATGCGAGTCTGGCCAGGATGTGCAAGTCTGCCCTGACCCTGGGCCAACGGGCTGAATGGAATATGATGAGTGATGTGACGAACACCCAGGTGCATGGGCACAGGCATTTAGGAAACCAGGAGGACCTGCGTACGACCTGCCATGCTTGGCAAGGGCCCACCTGAGCAAGCGCTTCTGCTCTAGCACTCTCAGAAGTGGGGTGCTATAGGGGAGGGCATTGAGCAGAGAATCCAGATACCTGCATCCTGGCCCCAACACTTACACTTACCAACCAGGACAACTGGAGCAAATGGCTGGATGTCTTTGAGCTTCAAAGCTTCACCTGTCCATCAGGTAATACCTTCATCCTGGGTAATGACTGTTCCCACGTGCATGGCACAGAGCACCTACTCGATAGTGAGCTTGTTCTCTCCATGTTCTTCCCCAGACCCACATCCGAGTGGCTGCTGGGCTCACAGGACCCAGTGGGAGGGCACTCGGGATGAAGATGACCACACAGGCCTGCCACCTTGGCCCCCTGGAGAGCAAATGCCAGGGAGAAGGCCTCTGGACAAAGTCTTCTCCCCATACCATGGCTGGAAGCGTCCTTCCCTAACAGTCTTCATGAGACATGCTTAGGCCCAGAACCCACCCATGCCAACTTCCTCACCATCCCTCTCTGAGTAGCGGGTAAAGCAGGCAGCAGTAAGGGAGCCTGGGCCATCACTGCACCTTACTCTGAGAAACAATGTGGACAGAACAGTGCTTTACCTCCACAGCCAGCATCGCCAAGTCCATCTTCTGCTGCCTGGCTCCACACCTCCTTCCACCTAATATTCCCTGTGCTCGGTTTCTGATGCGTTTTGAATCGTTTCTAATGAGAGGATTTCTCAGCCCCTTGTGATACTACATTCTTGGGCAGAACTTGTAATTTGAGTGATTGTGAATTGTTCGGAGTGCCAGATTTGTATTTTGCAATAGATCAGGATTTTATTCATATCTGAGTGCATAATTTTGCCTCAAGATGTGTTAGATTACATTAATTAACTTTGTAGCCAGAATGGGAAAAATTAACCGTTTGGATGAACCTTGTAATGTAATCACCGTCACTCTCAAACCTCTTGCGTGTGCCCTTCTGGGGTTGTCTGGACCAGTGGACAGAGAGAGGAGAAGTTTCTAGTGGAAGGCACCCCTCACAGACCCCTTGGAGAAGCGAGGTTCCTCAGACTCAGGAACTCACTTACCTCTGTGAGAAAAGGAGGCTCGATACCACACACTTCTGTATGTGTGCTCATTGGTGCAGGCTGGATAGAGAGAAATGTGTGTGATCCTTAGTGGGCAACCTGCCACATCGGCTGCTGCACTGAACAATTTTGGACACAGGTAAAGGGAAGACAGTAAGACTGTCAAGACACTTCTACCATGGATGCTCTTCTCGAGTGGCCAGTAGGAACTGCCACACGACCTCAATAAAACACTGACAGGAAGGTTATTCGGAACATTATCTACTGACCAATTCAACTTTTCTAAACAATAATTTATTTTAAATTATTTATTTTATTTTCTTTGTTCCCCATCTCCTTTGAGGTAAAAGTCTGGGCCCAAATCAGTCCTCCAACTTTCTGACAGTGTCAACCTCTCATGGATGAAGTCCCCAAAGGGTGAGAGACCTTCTTCTTGGGGGAAGTCCTGGCCACTGCCTGGTGGCATTACAGCAAATTCGAGGAGGCGGTCCAGGCCCAGAGGGCGGAGCCCTCACGCCTGATGCCAAGGACTAAGGCAAGTTGGCCGTGGGGCCCCTCACACCCCACCCAGCGTGGTTGGACAAGGCACTAAAAGGTAAATATGAGAAATACAATTGGAATTATGATAAACAGAAATAAAAAGGGGTAAAACCAGAAAGGTTTTGTGAAAAGAAAAACGGCTGGCAATAAAGCTGAAAACAGCAGTGCTCCGAGGCAATTTAGACTGCAAAACACAAACCATTAAGTTTGTGCATTATCTTTTAATTTAATCTTGAATGATTTATAATCCATCACGCAAGGCTTCAACCATATCCAATTATTCTCTGCTGCTTGATTGACAAGAAAGGTGATTTATTAAGCTAATAAAAAGTGATGTGAGCTGAGCTCATATAAAAAATAACCAGCCGGACAAAGACTTTAAAGAGACATCGACCATTTTTTTTTCCCCCCACAGAAAAGGGTTTGTCACTTTTACCCATTCAGCACTAATCAAGTGGCAACTTAGGAGAGAGTGGCAAGGTGTAATAATTACTGCTACATAGAATTAGACTTCCACCTCGGGTAGGTTTCTAAGGAGAAAGAAATAAAAATAAAAATCAGCACAAACAGAAAAGGTTTGAAGCCCCTAGGAGGGTCTACAATGCGGGAGATCTCAAAGTCTTCAGTGATGAAAGCAATACGAACACCACACAGCTTTGTTTTTGGGAAAAGGCAGGAGTTCCCTGCTACTTAAAATGCCTTTCCCATTTTCTAGGGGAAAATCTGCTTAAATCTCCAAATGCCTGTTTGTGAGAACTCCATTACGGTTCCTGCAGCAGTAACACTAGAATGCCTGTATGCGTGAATTAAAGGGGAAGACGGCACCTCCAAAGTCATCTCCTATAATTGTTTACCTAATGCTGCACGGAGACTCTGGGGAAAAGGCAGGTTTGCAAGATGAAGTGGTGTCTACGAGGCCTCTCCTCATACACAACAGGATGCCACTTTAATGTCCAAGATGCTAGCGTGTTTCAGTGAGCACAGCACTTCAGGACTAATGATGCAATCAAGCCTCTTGCAATCAAACAGCCTGGGCTGGGGAAATAGTGCTATTTGCAGCAGCCGCTGTGTCGTGTACTAAAATTTTCTGGAACAGAGAGGAAATAAGAAAGTGAAAAAGCAAAATTCTAAATTTTCATGAGGGAGAGAGGAAGGGCTGGTCAGGAAGGAAAAGGTAAAGTGTCTACTTTCTACTTCATGTGGGGGAGAGGGAGAGGGAGAGAGAGAGGGAGAGCGAGACACCATAACCCCCACCCACCTCAGCATACTGTATGTGACACTGAAGACTCTCTCCCTTTCTGGTTTTATTTCTCAATTATTTGAATCACATATGCTCCGGCCAAATATTCTCCACTAGCTTTTATTTTCCACTGCAAGCAATATTACCTGCAGTATATTAAGCAATCTACATAGGTCTAGGTCCCTCCATCATTCTGGAGGAAGTCCATGCCAGTGATTTGCAGAGGAATTGTAACAAAGAAAGGACTATAAGAGTTTACATTTAGTCACAAGGGACTTTTTTAGGGACACAATTCTCTTCTCATTTTTTTCCCACTCATCAACAGAACCCAACCTGCTTTTCTTTTTATTAGCTTCCCCCCAGCCTCTCCGGGCATGTCCCCAGTCCCAGGTCGGCCAGTTGCTTAGGCAGGAGGAATCAAAGCACAAGTCTGCTGCAGTCCAATCCCCCAGCCATTTTAGGGCAGCCGTTCCAGCTGAGCCACACCAGGGCCATGGCAGGACCCACTTCAGCCATATCTGGACAACAGGGACCCTTCACGGTGGACACTGTTGAAGATGAGAGATACAAAGATCCAGGGGCCACGAGCTACCCAGGCCCTTCCAGGGATTCAGACCCTGCCTGCAATGTCTCCTGATGTTGACATCCTTTCCTCCAAATTTCCTGCCACACTGTCCCTACTGGCCAAGCATGGCAAGGATCATGGAAGGCCTGAGGAGCGCCGCGCTAAAATTAAGACAAAGGAAGGAAACAGGATGCGTAATTAAAACGCACCAAGCCAGGTGTGGGGAGAGCAGCATGACATAAGTGCAGAGCGCTGCGCCTCACAGCAGCAGCCTCTCCTCCGCCAGCCTGGGGACAGCAGCAGGAGGAGCCGGACCCTCTGCAGCTGTCCCCGCTGCCAGCCCCATTACTCCCGAGAGGGGTGGCTTGTCAGCCTTTTTTTTTTTTTTTTTTTCCTAAAAAACAAACAAACAAACAAACTTTCCTTCTGGAAACCAGGCCTGAATACCCAGGGTGAGAAGAGCAAGAGAATCAACTTCATCTATGAACTTTCACCTGCCTGCCTCTTTCATGTCCGGGTCCCAGGTGGCCTCAGGCTCCTCCAGCCCTCCCTGGCAAGGGGGCCCAGCCGTATTGACGCGTTTGTGTGTGAACGTTCAGCTGCGGGACTGTAAAAGCTCCCTTTACCAAAATCAATTCAAAGATTCAAAACAATCTATTGAAGAGTTTTGCAGCTAGCTTTTAAACCACTTATAAAAGACAACACACAGGAAAAATTAACCCCTGTGGCTCTATTAGGAACAGTATAATAAATGTACATTTAAAAGATCTATAAACACATATTTATCTGCAAAATGTTCTTGCATAAAACTGTTATTGAAAAGACTTTCATTTTATCTTTGTGTTATTGTAATTTTATTGAATTGCTTATTCATTCTTTGATATTGTATTTTAATGGTATTATAAATCTGTTTTATGTCTGATAGGAGCCTCATTGTAAACTGATATAACAGATAATATGGCAATTCACCATAAAAATTCTAAACCAAAAATGCAGATCAGAACGCAAAGAAGCACTTTAATTCATTCTCAGTTTCTTTTCATTTTATTTTTTAATTATTTTTCATGTGCTGGTTGCCATCTGTTGATAAAGGAGGGTTGTGTGAAACTCACTGTACAACACAATAGGAACTTTCTGTATAATTCTATTCATAAAAAATGATAACAGTATAAAAGCATCACACTCCTCTAGACTGAGGATCATTAGCAAGTTCATTGTATAAACTGATTTAAATTAGTCACTTTTGGAACAAAATCCTTTTTTGTAAAATATCTTATTTTGGGTAATTTTTAGTATCATGAATAATAGAACAAAAACCCACTTTCTAAAATGTCTCCTATTATTTTTATCCCTTTATTAAAAACAATGAAAAACAATTATGATAAAAGATGGTATCAACATGTAGAGCAATTATGTCATAAATCCAACTATGGCTCAGAAACTTAGCAGGAAGTTCATTCAATAAAAGTATCTTAACTTGCCATCTCTAAATGATAAAATCTCCATTATCAGAAGCAAACAATCTGGTCACTAGCTAGTAGCAAACACCTAATCCCGAGAGTAAGGCTTTATAGCATCTCTGGTGCCTCCTTGCAAGTCCCTCCCGTACCCGCGGACATTTCTGCCAGCCTGGTGCCATGGATAAATGCATCTAATTAATTTCAGCTCCATCTCTTGGTTGATCACATGAGCCAGTTACTAGGGACCTGGGAAGCTGCTTTTCCTGGACGAGTAGATCTGGATATAAAACCACGGATCAAACTATTCCTTGTTAAAAGTCACATAATTCGTCTCCCCAAAAAAGAACAAGGCTTAGGGAAAGTGTGGATCACCACCTAACAACTCGGCAATGCTACAGAAACAAGCAAACTATGAATAGCAGCTGCCAAGAGTGCCCGCTTCTGCTGCAGATAAAAGGAGAACGCCATAAGTACAAAAGGCTTCTATCCAAAAATAAAGAAAATTACTTTTAAGAATTGTGCACATAAACTGTTTCAAATACATGTTTGAAAGGTTTCATTGGGAATTAGACAGATAAATAGATACACACACATATATGAAACTCATCCAAACCAGAAAAACAAACTTACTGCCTTCGAGTCCATTCTGGCTCATAACAACCCCACTGGGTTTCCAAGGCTGTAAATCTTTATGCAGGTAGACTGCCTCATCTTTCTTCCATGGAGTGGCTGGTGGTTTTGAACCACTAACCTTTTGGTTAGCAGCCAATGCCTTAACCACTATACCATGAGAGGTCCTTTGAAACCCAACCAGTGAGACACAAACAATTAAACCATATTTTAAAAAGTGGAAATGGCTAAAGCCCCAACATTAATGTATCTAGGCTGGTGCAGCCTCTAACCTGAGCTTCTCACCTGAACCACAGAATGCCTTGCCTACAGGACCCAGGGAAACCACAGCCTTGCCTGGCTCATCATCCCTCAAAGCACCACTAGGCTAACAAAAGCTTTCGATTCTCAGCACTTTGAAGAAGGGAAAACAGCTACCATGACAACAACAACAACAAAACCTTTTCTCACTCAGGCATTTGACAGCTAATCAGAAGGCTGGCGGTTCAAACTCACCAGCCACTCCTTGGAAGGAAGGTTGGGCAATCTACTTCCAGAGTGATACTGCCTGGGAAACCCAAGAAGGGATCGCTATGAGTCAGATCTGACTCGACGGTAGTGAGTTTTTATCACCGTCATGAATTTTCTACTAAAAAAGAAGCTGAGTAGGCTTCAAAGCACTAGGGGCAAGCTTCATTGACTGAAAGAAATATTTGGGCTCTTATGATGCATCGCCCAGAGAAAGCAGAGAGAGCCCTTTGATTCTTAATTCTTTCCAAAATAAACAGATGATTGAGGTGGCTGACCACATCTCCCTAAACTCCTAATTGTTACAGTGTGGCTCAGAAAGCATAGCTTACATCTAGGGTTGACCCTAAGAACTGGCTAGACCACACCCTGAAACACTGGATGTTGTCATACTTGGTTACACAAAAATACAAGCAATATACTTAAACAAAAAGCAGTTGCTTGACTGGAGTAGGATTCATGGCAACCCCATGCATGTCTGAGCGGAACTGTGCCCCATAGGGTTTTCAGTGGCTGACTTTTCAGGCCTTTCTTCTGAGACAGCCCTGGGTGGACTTGAACCACCAAACTTTCAGTTAGCAGCAAAGGGCATTAACCACTTGTACCACCCAAGAACTCTAATATATGTGTTGTTGTTGTTGTTGTTATGTGCTGTTGAGTCGGACGTGACTCATAGCGACCCCTCCTTGGGTTTCCGAGGCAGTGTCACTATGGAAGTAGACTGCCCCACCTTCTGAGGAGTGGCTGGTGGGTTTGAACCACTAGCCTTCTGGTTAGCAGTCAAATGCCTTTAGGCACTATGCTACCAGAGCTCCTAATATATGTGTAGGATCTGAAATTTAATAACAAAACAAATACCTGTGAGCTAGGAGCCAACCTGGGAATCACAATTATTATCACCGGCTACTTTGGATTCAAATGCTTGTATCTCTAAATAATACACTGGTTAATATTTACTTTTAAGAATCATAAAAATGGCACCATGCTGCATGTAGTCTTTCCTTGACGTGCTTCCTTTACTCTTATGATGTTTCTAAGATCCATTTCTGTTGTTGCATGTAGTTTGGGTTCCATCATTTTTACCGCTTTTCTTGGATTCCATTTGTTATTCCATTGTGTGAATATTGCTGCTGTTGTTGTTGTTAGCTGCTGCCGAGTTAGCTCTGACTCGTAGTGACCTTATGTACAACAGAATAAAGCTTTGCCTGGTCCTGGGCCACTCCCACAATTGTTTTCATGCTGCAGCCAGTGTCACTGTATAAATATACCATAGTTTATTTAATCTTAAAAAATAAAAAGACAAACCAGCTGAAAGATTTCTTCCTGAGACCCGATACCTGGAGTAATAGACGCCTCTGTCATGTACTCACCTGCCAGGGAAGGTCCCTGTCGTTGTTCTCATTTTGGGGCTACATGTTTTATGATCTGCCCTCTGGAGAGGGGGCTCCTGCTCAGGATGACCTCACTATCTGACCTCTCTCCTGACCTAAGCCTTTGCAGGTTACTAATTAAGACCCAGACAGGTGCAGTCCCAGAGCTGGTGCTAATGAGCACGTACCTGGGTCTACAACACGTGCAGGGTGAGGAGACAAGCTGCCAGGGGGCCTACATCTCCTTGACTCTAGGTGCAGAGAACTAAGAAGTAGTGGGCTCAGTTACAGGCCTGAGCGCTCATGAGTGCTTTGGGGAATATTTTAATCTCTGGCTGCAGGATATTAGTGAGTCCTGAACAGTGCTGAACTCTGGGGTGAGTGAAGAAGACTGCTGAGTTGTGATGGTTGGCAGATGTTACGACAGGCCTTCCACCTGGGCAAACCCATGGTGCATATTCCAAAGAAGTAGGTTTGTGTCTTAAGTTTTTAAAATCATAGCTTAGCAAGTTAAACATAGTATTTCCTATTCGTTCCCCCCATCACGCCTGAAAATCTAAGGTAATCCTCTGAACTTGATTAATCCTTCCCAGTGTAGAGACAGGTAAATGATGATGCTGAGGCAAAAGCCTTTGCTTAGTGGTGGACATGCAGAAAGGCGGGGTTGCACCTTGGTCAATGGCTTCCATCTGCTCTACTTACAACCTCACATCACCTCTCTGACATGCCTGACAGAGTCATCAAATGGCTTTATTGCTGAAATTCTCCAAAGACACTTTTCTAAGTTGTTTTTTTTGTTTGTTTGTTTAAACTGACCAACTAGTGAGTGCACTTCTGGTTACCTTTCCAAAGCCCAAGTCGGAGCCTCGCTCTCTATTTGAGACTGCACAGAAACCCACTAGTGCCATGGTGTGTGCATAACACAGACTTGGTCCAGTAAACTCAAGTACCCTTACCATCTCAGATCTCCCATCTCACATCTCATAAGCCTCTGTAACAGCAGGCCCAGTGTGGAAAGTGCTACTTCTCTTGTAGTCTGGGTGTGTGTGTGTGTGTGTGTATTGGGAGGCAGGAAGAGTTGGGGCCAGGAGGACAAAAAGTGAGAAATACTTAAGTTTTGAACAAATGAATTAATGAAACTAATCATTTCATTGCTGTTTGCCTGGTCACAAGGGTCTCTGATCCAAGACACCATTAACACAGGTTAATGATATATATATATATATGGATGTCTGTTGTTGAAAACTTGGAAAATAAAGAAAGGAATGAAGAAGAAATGAGAAAGAAGAAGACAAGAGTTGAGGTATTTCTTTTAATTAGTTTTTCCCTATTATAGCATATGTGTGTGTATGTATGTATGAGGTTTGTATTCGTCTGGCAACCTGCTTTTTCCATGTGACAATGAGTCGAGCACTTCTCATACAAGGAAATTTTTTTTAAACAAGCCTCCTGCTACTGGATGCTGAGATAACCCCAAAGGAGTGAATGTCTGTGGCAGCCCCTGTCGAAGGCCAGCCAGGCCCTCCCTCCTCTGCAAGGGGCAAGTGTCCGGCTCTGTCCACTACTGCAAAAATGCCCTCTATTCCCCCACTCTACAGAGGTGGGGACCTGAGCCTCTGTTGAAAGGAGTTGGTAACCCTTGCTATGCAATGATACAGAGGATTTAAAAAATTAGGGGAAAAAAAAATGATGACTCCATGACAAGCTCCTGTTAATAAGTGGAATGATATGAAACCAAATTTATTTCAGACATCAAGATACATGCATTCTAACATTTAGATAAAAACACCATGCATACTTCTGCCAATGCACACTTATTCTTTTTTAACTTTCTTTTTGTTGTGGTTGTTGTTCACCTCTACAACAATTCAATGTCGAAGAACTCTACAGAGTAGGGACATTTGATTTATCTCTGCTCTCAAAAATGTGGAGTTGGCTTATGCATACCCACATGACTGCACATTTATAGACCCATGATGAGCCCTAACAAATGTCCATACTGAGACTACAAGGAAGGGCCTGGCTTCCACCCAGCAGACACATTGAGGTGTCCACACAATCCTCTACCTGCGTCCACGATAACCCACCCACACTGTCACACACCCAGGAGTGTGTCTGCTCCCACAGGGTGAAGGCAGCAGCTGCTGCCGGGACCCTGAAGCTGCGGCCTGAGCACGCCGGGGGGCCTGGAGGTGCTGCGGTCTCTTCCAAGGGGGCAGTCACACTGCATGTGGGGCTGCACTCGCTGGGGGAACAACGAGGGCCTAGGGACCAGAACCAGGCACAGCCATCTGCACCATGAGACAAGGAAAAACACATCTCCGAAATGCACAGAAGGATGGCTGACTCTGCCCTCCATCGGGTCACACTGATAGACCCCTTGAGTCACCACGGCACAACCAACAGTCAGCAGATACAGGACCCAAGCCACTGGGCAGGTGCCCAATGGCCCCATTAAAGTATTATTAGGTAGTAGACCTGTGAGTTTTCTATTACTTGAATTCAACTGTTTGAATTTTTAATGTTGACAACTTTGACTCCTCAGAATGAAAGCTCAAGTCGTGAGATGTGGACGGAAATAAATTATTTTCCTTGACTTAGTCTCCTCCCCCTACACAAAGAATCCCAGCAAGGTCAGGAAAATTAATATAATTTATTTAATTGTCCTGATTTCTCTCATGTCAATGTGAAATTATGAGGACTTTCAATTCCAACACAACTTGAGGAGACTGAAGCTAGTTCTGGCTTGTATGGAGAGAGCTTTGCTCCGACCACCTTC
Organism: Orycteropus afer afer; assembly: GCF_000298275.1. Taxonomy (NCBI): domain Eukaryota; kingdom Metazoa; phylum Chordata; class Mammalia; order Tubulidentata; family Orycteropodidae; genus Orycteropus; species Orycteropus afer. The sequence goes on along the minus strand of NW_006921596.1, from coordinate 990,387 downwards.
AAAACCAAAGTCATAAGCAGAGGCAAAAGAGCGATATGAGGGCGACTAGCTATAGCAGGGGCCCAACATCTGGAGCTCCCCCATTATGTTTGCCTCCTGCATGCTAACCTATCACTTCATTGCCATTGCTTTAAAATAAGGAAAGACCCAGCATAGAACTGGGAGGTATCCTTGAGTTAAGTAGGCCAAACCCAGAGGGGAAAACACTTTAAAATTAGAGAATCTCTGGGCACAGTGTTTCCATATAAAAACAATGATTTTTTTTTTTTTTTTTCCCAATTCCATGAGTGGAAGTGAAGAAAACATTTTCATATGAGCATATTTTTCTCCAAGGAACAGTGTCTCAATACATTTTACTACAACACCATCAATTACATAAAAAAACAGTTACATAAGTAAGTGTTTCAAAAGCCTTAAATATTATTCAGCCAAAACCCAAAAGGACATTTTCAGTAAGTATTATATGGTCATTTTCTAAGAAGCTATCTGCTGGAGCCAGCCACCTCTGTCATACTCGGCAGGAGCTAAACACAGGTAACTCACAATGCCTTTCTATTCGCCAGGTTCTATAAGTATCCTCACGTGACAAGGATGCCGCTAGAGCAGACTTCCGCAGCCCAGCCACAGAGCCATGTTTTAAATCACTGAGCACCTTTACCATTTGGGTTCAGCCAAGAAACAGCCATGTGACCTTGGGCTTGTCCCTTCCCCTTTCTGGGCCTGGTTTTTCTGTCAAATGAGGCTGTCACTGAAACTGGGCCTAACGGTCTGTGACCCTGTGAACTGAACACCTATTTTCTGCTGCCCAACATAAATTTAAAAAGACAAAATGCTCTGCAATTAATACAAGGATTCATGTATTTTCATACCCATGCCCTGCCAAAGAGGCCTGGAGACTTACTGAGTCCCTGCTGAGTAAGGGGTGGGGTGGGGTGGGGTGTGGAGTGTGATTCTGTGCCACCTAAGCTCTGACAGTCACTTAACGTCACTAGTTACTAGCACACTCCCACACTGCTACAGGAGGGGAAATGTGTGCACAGTCTCTGTGGAGAACAATTTGGTTATTTATCATTTTGTTAACTGAACATACACTTTCCACTAACAATTCCACTTTTACAAAGGTATCCCACAAAGGTGTAAATGGAAGGATGTTATCATACAAAGATGGGGGCAGAGGGGTGTGCACTGTGGCATCATTTGTAAACGGAATAGCCTAAAAGTGACCTGCATTTCTATCAAAGTATCTGTTCACAGGAGTAACACCAAAACCAAAAAAAAAAAAACAAACACACTGCCATCGAGTTGGATCCAACCCATAGCGACCTCTCCTACTGAGGGAAGTAGCTTGCCCAACCTTCCTTCCGAGGAGTAGCTGGTGGGTTTGAACCACCAGCCTTCTGGTTAGCAGTCAAATACCTTAGGCACTATGCTACCAGAGCTCCTAGGAGTAACACACCACCCCTAAAAAACGTGAGGCAGGTCTACATAACCTAACATAATTGACAGAAGATGGTCATTGAGATTTATATTTTTCCAGCATTTTATTATGAAAAATATAACATGGACAACTAAGCTTTAAGTAATTCTACAGTGAACACCTACAGACCAACCACTTAGATTCTAACGTTAACATTTCACTTTACTTGCTTTATCATATATGTATCTATCTATCCATCCATCAACATATCTTAACTTTTGGGTGCATGTGAAAGTAAAGTATAGATAGCTAAGACATATTTTTAATTGTAAACAAAGTACAGTAAAGACTGTAGTACGCTATCTTTGTGTGTGTACCTGTTTCTCTGTGATCTGAACTATGTGGAATGATATACTACAAAGTGGTAACATTGTCTGTCCTTAGAGAGGGAAACTGAGGTGGGAGGATCACTCTCTTTTAATTGTATTCCCTTTGGTTCCCTTGGATTTTGCAGTATGTGCATTATTACTTTTTTAATAAAAAAAAATCAAAACGCAGTTTGTTTCACAAGGGGAAACTACTGACAGACCTCTCAAGACTCTCTGTAGCTGCTGTGGAGTAGCCCTGCGTTCATATAAGCCTGGTGTGTGCATGTGTGCCTGTGCGTGTATGCACACACACACACACACACACCTGTGCACAGATGCACCTGACCCTTCATGGCGAGTGGTGTTTATCTCCAATGATGTATCACTGGAAGTCACTTTCTCATGGAACCGAAATCTTAAGAGTGTGGGTCAGGTATCTCATGGAGCCTCATTATTTAACGTTCAAGTACAGCAGCCATCAAAAGCACCAGGTTTGCTGCTATTAGGAAAAGCCAGGCACACACCACACATTAGGAAAGGCAGCTCCTCCTTGTAGGGTGAGCTGTGCACTACGAATGCTCACAGGCTCTCTTATCGTAAACATTAATGCAACTTCCAATTAAAAGCCTCCCAGAATCTCACACAGCCTTTAGTTCTGATGGAAACCCTATGCAATGTGGACCAGTCTGCACAGACCAGGGAAATGTAAGCTACAGGGAGGCAATCTAATCCCATGCAGAAAACGTCAGAAATGGCATCCTAGAAGGAAGTGACCAATCCAGACTGTAACTTTCCTTTCTGACAGAACTGAATCAAACTGCTGAAACACATCAATTTTCTGTTTCTTATTAAAAAATAATAAAAAGTCATAGTAAAAATACATAATTAAACATCATCATAGCAAACACGATTGGTAAGCCGAGTATTCCAAGAAAAATAAAATATTCCACAGCAATATTTGACATACAATTTCCTTCTTTTCCAAGACCTGTAACTTGAAGTTCTAGGCTGAATCTAGAAGCTGTTTGTGTATGTTTGCCAAATGTGGAGAGGTTTCCATCGACATTTTAAACCCTGGGAATCACAGAATAAATATCCACATTTTAGAGGTTGTAAAATTAAAAATATGAAATCATTAAAAATGTGATAAATTCTATTAACATATCAAATAAAATAGCTAAAATCCTTACTTTCCTACCCACAAAAAGGATTTGGTAACTAATGAAAAGAAAAGGAAACTAATTTGTTAGCATTATCTTTATTCTGTGTGAAAACATGCCTATGAGGCCGGTTAAAAAAAGAAAAAGAAGAGAGAGAGAGATTCCTTTGGTAAGAATAAGACTGTGAAATAACAATTATTTAGTAAGACTAAGACTGTGATTTAACATCAACTTCAATGAGGTTATACACATACACACTGTACATTTCCATATACACACACATGCATGCATGCGTAGATACAAAAGGAGCCCTGATGACACGGAGGTTAAAACATTCAGCTGCTAACTGAAAGGTGGGCGGTTTGAACCCACGAGCTGCAAGAGAAAGATGTGGCAATCTGCTTCCAGAAAGATATACAGTCTTGGAAACCCTATGGGGCAGTTCTACTATGTCCCATATTGGGTCATAACAAGTCAGAATTAACTCGATGGCAGTGAGACTTTGGTCATACGTACATAATGCTCACATAGGTGTGCATGCACACATGCACCTATATACATCTATAAACACACAAAATTCCAGTAGAAATGTAATTAATCCAGGTATTTTACTTGAACACACTAGCTTGATAGTATTTAGGCAAACATATAACTTACATACTTTTACATATCATAATCTTTTAAAGAAAAAAAAAGCCACCTATTACCAAAATCTCAAAATTCAATGTACAAAATGAAGCTAATTACTGGGGAAAAATAAAGAAATGAGAAAATGAAATATTTCTATCATTTGTTAAATGTTCTCCTTTTCAAGGGTTTATTTGGACACTGTCTCTAGTTTCATCTGCAAAACAATACATCCTGCTGTCAGATCACTAAGGCATCTGACATCATTTCAGAACTTTTAGTTACTTATGAAGATATCAATAATTATATACATTCAGTTTACACTCTGTTATTGTGCATACCAGCTATTTATCTCTGTCCTCTGAAGAAGCTAATGGTGTAATGCACAAAACATCAAGAATAATTAAGAAAAACATTGGGATAAACTGTCAGAAGAAATACAACTTTTGCCCAGGACCTCAGACAGAATTTACTTATATGGGATCCACCCAACACAGACACATCTTGCCGAAAAGTGAAACGCTAAACTCTGCAAGCAGGTAACTCACTCAGTCTATACCACGGGGAAAGATCACTTGGCATACCCCAGTTTCTCTTCCAATTACGTGCGCTGGAACGTTCAGATGTATGCAAATAGCATCAGCTTTGAAAGAGAAGGAGCTGCCAGCCACCCTGGCTCCTCTATAGGCCAGGCGCACAGAGGTGGCCCATGCCGACTACAGTACAGCAGGAAGGGCTTGCTTCCGGGGACTAGCCCCCTGCCAAGTGATCCCAGCCTCCAGGAACCTCACTCCCACCCAGCCAGCATTTCAGGTTGTTTACATGACTAGCAGTACTAAAGAAGTTCTGAGAATGTCTTATTCACGAATGGGCACTTAAATCATAAATAACAGGCCCATTTTTCTTTAGCACAAAATGTTTATCTTCTTTACTATCTAATAATAAATAAAAAGGGAGAAAGTGTCTTTTTTCTTCTTCTTTTTTTAAGGCAACGACCAGGCCCACCTGGTATATAATTTAAACGAACCTCTAAATAGGACAATGCACTTAATTTAAATCAGTAACAATTAATTACAATAGCATATACATACTGCAGATATCATAATTTAAGCATAAGGAACTATCTGGAAGCATGGTGATAGGAGATTCCTCTGAAGAGGCATTCTTTCAGCTAAGTGGTGTTAGGTATCTGCATATCCTTGCAAAATCAAAACTGTAGCTGAGACCTAAGTGGGAGAAGTTTCCAATCACTCCTTTCTGATCTCACTTATGTGCAACTTGGTCAGCTTCCTATAGGGGCCAGATGTCTGTCTTTAAACTTCAAAGAGCCACACTTAGAGGAAATTAAATGCTCCTGTTTCATCATTAAATTATGCAAAACTCCCCATCTTTGTGGGCAAATGTACTGCGATGAAAATGGCTCTCGTATTAACGACAAAGATATGGAAAATGTGGAATTGAAATAAGCCACCCTGACTTAAGGAGAAGCAATGTTACGGGAACTGCTTTGTCAACCCTAATTGTATAATTACTTCTTGGCTTGGTCACCTAAGCTCGGAGCAAGAAATAAGAGACAATAGTAATTTCTTACAGCTGAAATGAAGGTGTCAAGCTGTCTTGTGTATTCTGTGTAAGCAGAGCTAAAGTTTACATTTATATCATGTTACCACAATTACGATATTCCAGAGCACAGCAAGAAATTAGTGGTAGAAGGTCAGGCCTCGCAACAGGCACACTCAAGTTTGCTTGCACAAACATTTATTTAATTTAGCCAGAGGTAAAGCATATCTGCTTTTGGTCACAGTCTCAGGGCTCATTTTACACCGGTTGAGATTGGTGAACTGCTACCGGCAATGTGTATAATAAAAGCAACAAAATCATCTTTAAAAATGGTGTTAATAAAATGGCTACTAATAATAGCCACTAGATGGCTGTAGATTTTTCACCTACAAATATCTGAAGGTGAATTATTTATGATCTTTGGGTGGTTTGCTCACCTCAGTTAAAGGCTGGTGTCAAAGATGAAAGCAGAGATGGGGTGCCACGCTTCAGGCTTGTGAGTATTTCGGCCAAGGACCCCAACTGTTTAACTGGCCACCTCTCTCTCTTCACTCCACAGCCCTCCTTATTATTAGGGTCTTACTTACAAGGGCACATAATTGCCGTTTTGTTCCCATCAGCCTTCGGTCAGCTAAGAACAAGGCCTGTAAGCCAAAAGTTTGTTTTGTTTTGTTCTTTTTCACATCAAATACAAACCACCCCTCCTTCTAATGGAAAAAAGAAAGCAAGGGCACAACTAGGAAGAGAAAAAAAAAAAATGAAATTCCATTATAACTGGTTTCCTCAAGCTCCAGCCTCGGATATGAGTAATCACAAAAACTGTAATATCAGCTTTTTTTGTTTTCCTTACACTGGGTTCCTCCTTTATTTCCTTTCAAAGAGGGTAAGGATCTTTTTTCTCTCTTTTTTTTTTTTTTTTAATTCATAAAAGCTGCTTTGTGATTACTGAGATGTTGGTTTCTCTGTGTAGCAGCACTGCCTTCAATGACTTAAATTCTTGAGCAAAAAATAAAACATACACACACACACACACACACACACACACACCTCTTAGCAGTTGCTCTGCTTACCCCACATGGCCTGCCTCTGAGCCCCTTACCCCACCCGGAGGGCAGGTCTTCTGGAAACTCCTAGCCAGGAGGAGCTAGCTCTGAGTGAGGTGAGCTGACCACACCTCTTGACCATGCTCCCACTGCCAGGTCTGTGTACCAAGAAGAGGGCACTAAGCGACAGCACCCTGACCTCCCTGGCCCCGTCACAGGTCATGCCCTTTCCACCAGCATCATTTGGATGTCATTTCTCTGGTTCTGTTTTCTCCTCCCCACCACCTCCCACTCTAAATAGCAACAGTGGATGGGGAAGGAAAAAACACTGGTTGTTGACATGCTGTGTGGTCCACATCCCTTTGGACTCAATACATCAATGAGCTTTTTAACAAGTACCCAAGTTCTGCATGAAACTGAAAAAAAAAAAATCAAAAACAATGTAGAGACCTCGTGTCAGTCATGAAACCGCCCGTGCTAGGTAAAGGTGCCCTAGGACATACATGGGGTACGCAGGAACATGTTTTCCTTGTTGGCAGGCACACAGTTCCATCTTGAGAAGCTGGCCCCCATCCCAGCACAGGGGACTCCCTACATCAGCATGCCCACATGACTGCCACACAGCACCAGCTGGCCACCGCAGTCACAGGGCACGGCCCCAACCACCCAGGCAGCAGGAGGAGCGTAATTCTAGGCAAAGATGGGTTTCCTGGAATTTCCCTCTGTACTCAGTGCTTCCCCTCAACAGCAGAGTTCGAGACCCCCAGAAAGCCCCACCCCGCCTTCCTCTGAGGGCTCAAGGTGAGAAACAGGCAGTGTGACTCTTCAGCTGAACCTAAGCAACTAGGAAGAGCGCCGTGTAGGAGATGTGCATGCAACACTAACCAGGGAACCTTTAGGGACTCACCTGTCGGGCAGCTTTAGGGAACATGGGGAGCACGTCCCCAGGAAGCAACTGATTATTTCTGGTGCACTGACAAATTCAAAGGGGGCATTCATTTTCTTTCACAGCTTGAAATAGTTTATTTATCATGTTTTGTCTCTGTCACTTGTATTTAGTATCTGCTGTAAACTGGTTTTGAAAACTAATTTATATATATACGAGCACCAGAACCATCACGGTGCTAGAAACACGGGTGGACATGCTGGAGAAGCACAGGGAAACTTCACAACTGCAGCTGTACTTTGCTGTGTTGGCAAACGGACGTGAAGTACAACCCTCTCGTGAAGACGCATTTTCTGGAAACATCATGGATGCACAGGGAGAAGAAACGACAGATAGGTGCAGGAAAGCAGGCCGGTGCCTGTGTTAACCGCTTCACTGCGGCTGCGTGCTCTGGCTACTGTGTGTCCAGCAATTGCCACCTGCTGTAATGCTGGATCTGTCCGGTCAAGCAGTGACAGTCTATTGATTTTAACAGAATGTCCATTTTCTATTTCCACACCAGCACAGGCTACACCTCCACAAGGAACAGAGGCTCTCTCTAAGGGCAGAGCTGTCCAGTCCCTGCCACGTCTGTTCCCCACTGGCAAAAGTCACCCATTCCCCAGTGCAGTCTCTTCAGGATGGATACAGTCATGAGGGAAAGAGACAGAATGTATGGCCACGGAGAACTACACTTGCTCCCTTTACACCCTCTCACGTTCCCCACTGTAGTTCAGTCTCCAAAAATGACTGTTGCCATTTACAAAAACGTGCCCACATGCTGGATGAGGACAAAATTATTCTTATGGGATAAGACCCTTTGTCATATTCTAATGCTCCGGTCAAAATACTGGCTGATCCTTCTTATTTCTTCAGTTGTCTATGAGATGGTGTGCTCTGTGCCTGCTGACAATATAATCATCATAAACTTTATTATTACATCTGGAATTTCATGATACGCTTAGTAATTGATTACAGAGACACAGCCCAGAATGCTGCTCCCACACGCTCTGCCACAATTCCAGTAACCTAACTGCTTAATACTCCTGGAATGTATAAACATCGTTAACTACTGCATTCCCCACACTGACACCGCAGAAGAACCCCCAAGCTGGCGGGTCCTGCGAGCCGCAGACAACTTTCAGTTATTGAATAAAATTGCTGTCGTAGGATGTAAATTGAGATCACATTTTTGGCGCGATTATGACAGACTACCCATAATCAGATGTAATTTGGGGGCTAACACACTACGGTTATCAGCTGTATTTGGGAACCGGGATCAATGAAGACGTTTGCATGATCCCTTCACCTATCGAGATTGATTTTCAATTTTGTGAGGACTCCAGCTTAGAAGGCTCTGGTTACTGGGATTATTAAAAAAGAAAAGCTCACAGCTCACTAGTTCTGTCATGGACATTGTGATACGAACGAAGGTAAAGTAGAGAGGCCAGGGCAGCAACTAGATGAGTAATGTCTTATCTAAAAGAGGAAAAAAAAAAAAAGGCAAACTACATCAGGGGTGAAGACCACACTCAAAGGTCCGTGGGAGTTGGGGCCACAGCTAAGGCTAAGTGTAAAACACATGAGCTCCCTTTCACTCCCACCCAGAAAGAGCCAAAAAGCAAGGCAGCTACCCTCCCACCACCACCTAGAAGCAGGAGGTGTGGCCATCCAGGCACAGGAGTCACCGCTGTCCATGGAGGAGAGGTGCAGGGGGTAGGGGTGGGGGGAAGTGTCGGAGAGGAAGAATGGAGGCCCCACACAACCCTGCACGAGCAGGCCCACTTGGCTCCTCTATGGCCAGGCACTCTCTCTCCTGTGGCAAGTTCATTTGCAATAACCAGACCCATTATCAAAACAGGGCTTTGATCTGTCAGACAACGGCCATCTTTAACCAAAACAGTCCATTCAACCAGCAAATCCTCTGCCAAGTTCGTGGCATTTTAAACAACCAAATGAGTACCATTAGCAAAACTATCAAATGAGTGCAACTGAAAGTTCTGATTGCAACAGAAAAACAAAACAACCAAACAAAAAATAAATTTGCTGATTTCCCCCCAACCTGAACCCGCAGCCCCCAATGATCATGCTTAGACAGGGCGCAAGAGTACAACACGCATCCTGCTTCGAGAGGAAGTTGCCAGTGGCATGCCCTCATGCCAAGTGAGCTGTCACCCAGGGACCACCTGTGACCAGCCAGGTTCCCTCTACCCAGGGCCAGTGAGCTCCCGTTAAAAATGGCCCTGCCATCTACCTCAGCCAGGTTCCTGCACAAACGCTATTAAGTACTTGTTTGTTGAACTGAAAAATCATTACCACAGAACACGTCAAGTAATGAAAGATGTTTTCCTCAGAGAAATGTTAAATACTTCACTTCTTTCACAAGGAGCGAGTACATGTGTTTCCAAATAATACCCCTGTCCCTCCCCACCCACACTTCATCAGAAAGTCTGAGCTCCAGGACCCAATTTAAGCAAGCTCATGTTGCAGGGCTCTAAGACCAAGAACACGCTGTTATTTTATTTATTTTCCTTTGCCCAGCTGACTCTGTGTTTGTTCTATTACTTATTCACCTAACCATCTCTGTAGGAACCTCAGTCACGTAGCAGAGTGTCCATACTGCCTTACTATTTTACACAGAAAAGCAAGGGAAAATAACACCACCAGCAGCCTCATATATTACACCGGCATAGTATTCACTAACTAATATATATGAAAGAGCCATTTTACTACCGGCTCTGAGCGAAAACAAAGGCAGGAAATGGAATGTTGAGCAAGAGGACCACAGCACCATGTGAAAACCATTGGTAGCCCCATCTTCTCATCTCACAAATATGAATCCTTGCCCCTTTCCAAAGCTTTCTGTTAGGCAGACTAGTAATAATAATCCCATTTTATATGTACTGAGGTCTTTTAAATGTTTAAGAATGTCTTCACCCACAGGGAGTCAAACTGGTTAATGTGGGCATTTCTTCTATGGCATCCTAAGGCTTCAGGCAGAGCCAGTGGGTGAAGGCCAAGCCTGCTTTGAGCCTACTGTGGCTCGGTAAGGAAAACCCAACACACCTGCCAGGTAATCTGGCCCAATGAACTACAAGATGGAAACATGTGTCACTTAGGTAAAACACTCAGACATCAAGCTGACATGGTTGTCTCAGGTTTTCTCATTGTAAAACACTACTTGAACGGGAGGGCTTTACTCTGGCATATCTCCTTGAAACAGGGGAGAACCATGTTTATTTCCTTCTCTTGTCATAGAAATAAGAGGGTTTTCAAAGTCTGTGACCTTTCAGAAGTAGTTAAGGCCTTTCTTCCAAGGTATCTCTGGGTTGATTTGAACTATCAACCTTTCAGTTAGCAGCAGAGCACTTAAGGATTTGTGCCACCCAGGAACTTCCATTCCAAGGACCCAAAACCCAAACCCACTGCCAACAAGTCGATTCCTACTCACAGTAACCCTGGGGATAGAGTAGAATTGCCCCATAGGGTTTCCAAGGCTGCAAATCTTTTATTTTTGGCACTCATATAACGTTTATTGAATAAATAAGTGAATTACAAAATAAATGAAAAACTGCCATTTGAACTGAGATTTAAAACTGAAATTCTATACCAGCCAGGACCTTATTTCCCCCGCCCCCGTATCTTTTTTTTTCCTTCTAAAAATGTATTTTAAAACATTTCAAACAGAAACAAAGACTAGTACAATGAATCCCCATATGCCCAGAACCTAGCTTCAAAAACTATCGACTAATGGCTAATCTTATTTTTTTTTTTTCTTTTTAATTTTTATTTTTTAAATCCCTGTTAAGTCTTTACAGAAACATAATGCCTCACCTTTCTCTCATAGAGTGGCTGGTGGGTTTAAGTCTTTACAGAAAGAGAATGCCTCACCTTTCTCTCATAGAGTGGCTGGTGGGTTTGAACTGCCAACCTTTTTATTAGCAGCCCCATGCTTTAACCAGAGCACCACCAGAGCTCTTATTATAAAGAGAGATGCTAAAATGCCAAAATGCACACTCACAGAGCCTAAACCTTCTCTAAAGAATAACCAATACTTTCGGCCCTGTTTTCTCCTTCCAGCCTTCTCTCCTCTCTCTCTCTCCCTGTTATGGATTCAATTGTGTCCCCTCAAAATACTGTAAATCTTAACCCCTATGCCTGTGGTTATAATCCCATTTGGGAATAGCTGTCTTTGATATGCTAAGGAGGCAAGATTAGTGTAGGATATGTCTTGAGTCAATCTCTTTTGAGATATAAAAGAGATTAAACAAGCAAGTGAGTGGGCAGATATGGGTAAAATAGGTGCCAAGATACATGGAGATCTCCAAGGAACCAGGAAGCATGAACTGATGAAACAAGGACATTGCTCCAGAGCAATGAAGAAAGCCTTCCCCTAGAGCGGGGATGCTGAATTCAGACTTCTAGCCTCCTAAACTGTGAGGAAACAAATTCCTGTCTGTTAAAGCTATCTACTATGGCATATCTGTTATAGCAACACTAGATAACTAAGACAGAATTTGATACCAAGAAGTGGGAGCTTTGCTGTAACAAATACCTAGAGTATAGAAGTGGTTTTGTAATTGGGTAATGAGTGGATGGAAAGTGGAAGTGGTGTGGTGCCTAAGGCATTTGACTGCTAACCAGAAGGCTGCAGGTTCAAACCCACCAGCCACTCTGCAGAAAGACTGAGCAATCTATTTCTGTAGTGATACCGCCTCAGAAGCAACTCAACAGCACTGAGTTTGGTTTGGAATCTAGTAAAAGCATAGCTTGCCTTGAACAGACTTTTGGTAGAATTATGGATGTCAAAGGCAATTTTAGTGAGGGCTCAGAAGGAAGTGAGGAAAGCCATAGAGAAAGTCTCTATAGTCTTAGAGAATATATACGACATGTGTAACAGAATGTTAGAAATGTGAGCATTAAATGTGCTTCTGGTGAGACTTTAAAAGAAAATGATTAACATGTGATTGGACAATGAAGGAAGGGCCATGCTTTTCATGCAGTGGCAAAGATTGGGTCTGAATTATGTTCAAAGGTTTGGTGGAAGGTAGAACTTGTAAGTGATAAACTTGGAAATCTGTCTGAGGAGAATTTTAAACAGGGTCTTAAAGGGGCTGCCTTGCCTCTAAAAGTAAAATATGAGAGGAAAGAAATGGACTTAAAAAATAACTGTGCAAAATGAAAACAAAACTTAAAAGATTTGGAAAATTGTTACACAAACTAAGAACATGTGTCCTAGAATATTCACGAAGGACTTCTCTACACAATCTTTTGTTAAAGAGAGTAAGTCTGTGACCGACGGATCTAACCAACCACCACAGCAGAAAATCCATCAGCTTAAACTGAAAGGGACAGAGAAAGAACAAAAGAAAACGGTCTGCCTCTTGGAATTCTACAGACAGGAAACAGGCCAAAGGACCTACATACGGTGTCCTCCAAGAAAAGAACCATCCCTGAAGCAGCTCGGAGGTTGGAATTGTTGGAAGGAACACAGGAAGCAGAGCTGCCTTGGTTTCAAAGGGTGGGGCCGTGGCCTCTGGGATCCCCGCGGGTAGAGCCACAGCCTCCTGGGTTTCAAAGAGTCGGATCTTCACCAACTCTGTTCCGGAGCATGGGGGCTGCCATTCAGTTTGGCCAAATGGATGAGGCTGCTGCGCAAAGCTGAGATGGGACTGCCATGCCCACAGGGTAGAAGAGTGGGGGCTGCCAGTGGTCAGAAGGTAGGGTCACCACTCAGGATGAGAAGAACGGGGCCACCCAAAACTGGTGAAGCCAAGTTGCTATCCCAGTGGGTCTGGAAGGCAGAACTGAAGCTCAGGGCTGAGAGGCCTCTACTCAGAATCCAGAAAGTATGGCCAACACTCAGAGTCTGGAGGGCAGAACTACTGCCCAGATGGTCTCAGAGAAGAGAGGACTATTTTCAAGCTTTGAAAGCTCAAGCAGTTTGTTCTGCTGGATTTTACACTTGCTTGGTGCCCGTTATCCCTGCTTTCCCTCCAATTTCTCCCATTTGCAATGAAAATGTCCACCTTGTGCCTGTTTCTACCACTGCACTTTGGAAACAGAAGGTTGGGCAATCCTACTTCCATAGTGATACTGCCTCGGAAACCCAAGGAGGGGTCGCTATGAGTCGGGGCCGACTCGACGGCAAATAACAACAACAACAACAACATGTAGTCTAGATTTCACAGGTTCACAGATGAAAACGAATTTTGCCCCAGGATGGAATAGGCCTAAAGTCTCTCACTCATTTGATTTAAGATGGTGCAGAAGATGGGATTTTGGACTTGGAGTGGATTTAAGACCTTTGTGATGATGTGATGGGGTGCATGTGCTTTGTATGTGGCAAGAACATGAATTTTGGGGGGCGAAAAGGCAGAATGTTATGTACTGAATTCCGTTCTCCCAAAATATGTGTTGTAAATTCTAACTTTTATGCCTATGGTTATAATCCCGTTTGGGAATGGGTTGTCTTTGTTAAGCTAATGAGATGGGATTAGTGTAAGGTATGTCTTGAGTCAATCTCCTGTGAGATACACAAGAGATTAAAGAAGCAATCACAGAGATGGGGGAAGACATGCCAACCCACATGAAGACGGTCCAGGAGCAGCAGCTCCGAAGAGGAAGACCTTCCTCCAGAGATGACCGAGAGAGCCCTCCCCTAGAGCTGGCACCCTGAGTTCAAACTTCTAGCCTCCACAACTGTGAGAGAATGAACTTCTGCGGTATTTCTGTCATAGCAGCACTAGATAACTGAGACACTTGCCCTGCCTCTTCTTCTCGTGTATTGACTGAGTCACTTAAACAGATGCCAGGGGTACCTGGGGGAAGGAGAAGCATCAGATTCCAACCATGGCTCCAGAACAAATAACCTGCAAGAACATCGCAAAATGTAAAGACTTTCCCTTTTCTTCCCCTGCCCCCCGACACACAGTTTGTTTTTATTTTTTTTAAGGGGAAGCAGCGTTTCAATCTAATTTCACTAAAGCATTAAAAGCTGATATTTTTCATATGTGAATTTATAAATCCATCACAAATGATTTGCAAGGAATTTTCTTCCTTTGGCCTTCCCTGATGAACCACCACATTTTGGAATTACTTTGGCTGACATTAGCCAAAGTATTTTCTCAGCAATTATTTGGAAAAGGGAGATGGTAACTACAAAAATTTCTGAGGGCCAAGAGGAAATATCCCCACTACTTTCTCCTAACGATCTGATTTCACAGGAGACAGGAGGTCCTTCTCTTCCCAAGCCACATTAAGTGAAGCTCTCAAGATCCAGCCAGACCTTCCACAACACAGCCCCTTGGAGATCAAGAACAGGAATTGCCCAAGAAAAAGCTGGGCTTCCAGGATGAGAACTACTACATGGTCAGGAGACTCAAGACAATACAGCTGCCTCCTATTTTGTCTTGAGAGCTCAAAAGGTCACCAAGGAGATTGTGGCTCAAACACCCCAGTAGTAACCTTAAGTCAAAGTTACCCATTTCTCTGGAGACCAACTTCTGATTAGGAACACTTCCTGTAGCCACTTGAGCAGTGACACACACTTTTTCCTTATCTGTGTTTCTTTCTCTCTCTCGTTCTCTCACCAAAAGGCCAGTACTTTGCTACTCAAAAATGGGCTTCAAGTGCACCATGGGAAAAGGCAGATAGTACCCCATGACGTGCAGCCCCTGGTGACCAGCCCTCAGCAATGAGTCTTCAGTACTACTGTGTTTCGGGAGCCGAGGGATGGAGACTCTAGTGCTCCAATCTGGCGGACCCTGAAAAAGGTGTCCCAACTAAAAACACAGTGTTGCTTTCTTCCTTCTCATGAATTCTAATATCCAAGCCTTTTTCCCTCCTGCTAAATTTAGAAGTCCTGCTATTCTTTGGGAAGAGAATGGTGTGAAAATCAAGCATAGTATCCAAAAATAAAGAAGTAAATCTGTTTCAGGGCTTGCAGCATATTTAACTGAAAAGCAACTCCAGATATGCCACTTTCTATCTAGTCTTTAATACATTTTCCAACTTCTCCAGAATATCTTAGCTTGAGAAAAAGCAAGAATGAACTTCCTAATCTATGAATATTTTTTAGAGACTGAAATGGGCACCTGAAATTATTTCTAGACCGTAACTGAGATTTTCATTTTCAGAAGGGGAGGCCAGGTTATCGCTCTCTGGATGTGAATCGCTAATGGTGCTCCGTGGAGCTGCACCCAGATGTAGGACCAATGTTCCTTTGGGATCTACACCCTGTTCAAGATCGGTGTGAGGCAGATAAAGAGACACAGTGCTGTCCCCATGCCCTCTGGAGGTAGACTTCATGGCATGCCTTTCATGCCTTCCCCCCTCAGTTCTTAAAAACTCCTTGTACCTATGGAATTGATTGTTTCACACCCACCAGAACTGTGGAGGGGCATTCAGGTTTGCAGGGTCCCATTTCAGTTAGTTGGGGTCTGACTCTCCTTAACTGCCAAGTGTGACTGACCAGGGAAGCTAAGAGAACACAGGGCTGTTGTAGTTACCTGAAGACCCCAGCCTGCACCTCCTCCCCCACCAGGGAAGCCAGAGATTTGTGACAGAAAGTTAGAACTCTGTGTCAAGTCCTTCATGCAAACAATAAATATTACTTCTGCTCATAATCGGACTTTTCTTCAGCATCGTCTTTGAATGTTGAACCTTTTTCAATTAATTAAAAACTATGCACTGCAGAGTGCATATTTTATCAGTCCTCAGCTGCTTAAGTGTCTAGAAAAGACCAGGCAGTTTTTCTTTCTTTTTCTTTTTCTTTTTTTTTTTTTTTTTCCAGGCAACCCAGAGCAAGTACTTGCAAGGGTCATATCTTTTTAATTATCTTTTCTCTCTTTGATTAATTATTCCGTCTGACAATAGCGTGTTTCTAATGCTATTCACCTGCCTTTGATGATTGACAACTTTTCTGTCTGATTCAGAGCAAACAGCTGCTGCCACAATCTCCTAGCAACCCGGGTGTGATGGATGAGCCCCCAAGATGGATGGCTGCAATAAATCATGTCTCCAGCCATAAAACTGAGAAAAGGGGATAAGAATAAAAGCGTACAAAAAACAAAACAAGGTTTCCTCCCATGAGTGCACTCAGTTCCTTACCAATTATACCTGAAATGGACTTTGCACCTATTAATAGCAAAGTTTTTCTAATCGGTAAAAATGGGAAGATGCCATTTGTATCAAAGGTGTTTACAATTGTTCCTGCAAATTGGCACTTGTACTCCAATTACCTCCAATGCCGCACAAGTGGGAGGGCATGGAATCAAAGTTTTGCCTTCGTCCATGAAGTCTCAAAAGAAGTCCTACCATCTTTTCATAGTCAGATATAATCTGAGACACCAACAAAGGATACAAATTTGATTCTACTTGATTTTTGGCAGCAGTCTGGAAATACCAAAAGTAAATCCTAAATCATCCTTACGTATTGTGAAAAGTGTCAAGCTGCTAATAAAGTTATTTCAAAATAAGTAGACACACATACAAAGTTGCCTGGACCTAGAGAATAAGCAGCATTTCGCTTTCTTTCCCATTTCACAGTAGATGCAGGGTTTTTACATGGCAGGGAAAAGTTTGTTCAAAAAGCAGCAAGATATGAACACTCAGATCTTCCACTAATTCTAGATTCTCATTTCTTTAGATTTGAGTGGGGAAAAAGAAATCCTACCCTCTTCTAACTTTCTGCCCCATCATTTTTTAAAATTAACGTCCACACTATAAGTTATGCAAGGAGCATTAAATTTAATTAGCAAACCCAAATAAAGTCACATATTTAATCGAATGCCTGACAATTAAATTTGCACTACCAGGGCTGTCCTGGTTGAGAAGACCAGCAGGAAGCCCAGCACAGTTTCTGTTTTTCGTTTTCCACTGGGGATCCAGGCAGCAAGGCCTCAGAAGCAAAAGCTGCATAAAAAGCCAGTGCTGTGGGTACAGGATGCTCTGGCAGCTGGGGGCTCCCTGCACAGCCCAGCCTATCAGTGAGCCAGACCGCTTGCCTAAATACTTCCAGTAGGGGGGTGTCCTGGTGCAAGGAGCTCAAGGGTGAAAAAAAAAAAAACCACAAGTGATTAACTGGCTGGGGCCTGGAAACAGCTGTCCACATCAGTCCAGAGGTCTGCTGCGGCCTGGCGAAGGTGGGCAGAGTGCAGACACAAAGGGGAGGAGGGTGCTGGGAGCAGGGGCCAGGGAACCACAAACGATCATTTTTTTTTTATTTATTAAAAATATTCCTTAGATGTGGAAGTCCATGTATCTTCATTCTCATACTAATAACCAAGGCAACCAGTGTTTTTGTTTTGTTTTTTAATAGTTACATTGTGTTTAACCTTTTCGATACAGATTATTGTCAGGGGGCTTAAAAAATCACACAACGTTCTGGCTTCAGCAACGACAGATCTGTGTATATTTTAATGTTTCGTAGGTGACTGTCTTGGTAGGGAAAGAGTGGGAGAGACAGAGTAAGAGAGAGAAAGTTGCCTGTTAGCTTTAGTATAAATCACAGATATTTCATTTCCCCCTGTGTCCTTGGAAATTATTCAAAATTAAAACCTTTTTTTTGGGGGGTGAGGGGATCTTCAACATTGTGAACTGGAGGGCTGTGTCGAGTCAGCAGCAGTGAGGACCCAAGGCCAATCAATGGAAACACACACACACAGGCCCCTACCCTGCCCCTGCTTGTCCAACTCTCAAGTTACAGGTTTACACGGCAAGTCTAAATAATATTCAAAATGATAAATGGCACCCTAAGCCCGGCATCTACCATCAATCTTTTTTTAAGGAACATCCATCTTCAATAATGCACGTTTGAATCATGTGAAGCAAGGAGCCCAAAGATTCATTTATGCCACCCCTTACAGGCTGAGGTGGCTTGAATGATACCTGTCACCCCCTCCCGCTTTTCTTTCTTTGCTAGAGGGAAAAAAAGAAAAGGAACGGGAAAGGAAAAAAAAAAAGTCAGAGGAGCGTCAAAGGATGAACAGTGTGGTTTCACAGATAATATGAAAGAACATAACCTCTCCCTTGCCTCTGCCAATCTCACGCCCGCCACGCCACACACCCAGACAGCCATCCACGCGGCAGACTCTCGCCTCGCCTCTCCCCTGCCTTTGCCTCTCGCCAAATCAGCAGGGCTCTCTCTGTGAGCCACACTGTACAGGGAGGAGGAGACAGCGTCACATGGACCTGGGCTTCCCTCCCCTCCCTGTTGTCTGGCTGGGGCCCATGTGATAAATGACATATGTCATTCTGTCAGGAGGGAAGGGTGGGTCAGTGATGTATGACTCCGCTGAAAAGGAAATCGACTGTTTGGCATGGTGCAGCTCTTCTCCACCAGGATTTAGTTTCAGAACTCTGAAATGAATTCTACGACGTTTCAAGTGCATACTTAGGGCAGGCTGATGGGAGGCCTGGAGAAATGGCACTTTATCCTCCCCCTGCCCTTCCGATTGCAAAAAAAAAAAAAAAAAACATTCTGGCACTAGATACCTGCAAAAGGCCACACGTGTGTCAGAGTCCCCAGCAGTCACACACCAGGGGTCATTAAATATGTGACTTAAAAAAATAATAAAAAGAGAGAAGAATTACAGGGAGTAAGGTTAGCACTTTTATTTATTTATTTTTTAATGGCAAAGGGCTGACACAAAAGCAAGATAAAAATTAGCATGTTTGAAGTAATCGTCCCGCAGCTTGACATCTGCATAGTAAATTTTAAAGGAAAAAAATGTGTCAGACAGCCATGAGCCGCTTCGCCCTCCCCCCTTTCATTAGCTCACTGCCAGGGTGGCACTGCTGAACCTCATTACGGCGAGAGGATTTATGAAGCTGAACCCAATGGCAAAGAAAAGGCATCTGTCAATAATTGTAGGGAGCTGCACTCACAGCTTTGAAATCTCATTAAGTATGCAGTTATCAGGCATAAAGATCAAAAACATTACTCAACTCCGACAGAATCTTATGGAGGAACATTAATTAGCAACAGGCCTACAGTACAAAAAAAAAAAAAAAAAAAACACACAGACTTCCTCTCACACCTGCCCAACCCACAAACCTAAAGCAACACTCCCCCTCCCGCCCGAAAAAAAATAATTCCCGGCATCTGAGACTGATCAAGAACATGAAACAAGAGAGACACACACACAGAAAGGAGGAGAGGGAGGGAAGGGGTGGGCGGCAGGCAGAGAGGGAGGGGAGAAGGAGGGTGGGGAAATTCAGTTGAGAATGTCTTGGCGGTGAGGAGAGAAAAGGAAGAAGCTGTCAAACTTGAGAAGGATATCAGCACTGGCCCTGATTACAGGGGCCCATGGAGTTCTCAGACCTTTTATCATGTTCCCCATCGAAAGCAGCCTCCTCCACGTCACTGCTGGGGGACCGCTGGATGCCCAGCTCCAGCCCAGGCCCAGGCTCCGGATCCCAAAGAGCCTCTCTTGGGCCACGTGCTCACCTGGCAAGCAGGAAGCCTTAGGCCAGAAGGCAGGCCTTCCAGGCCTTCTCCACTAGCGCCCAGCTCTCCTCCGGCCCGGTCTATACCAGGGAGCGGGGCAGGGACTGTCGGGGCGATGAAAGACAGCAGCAAGAGCCAGTTGCCCCGGCCATGGACTAAGTCTAAGGAATCAATGCCCCCAGTGTTGTCACCACCATCTTAAAACATCTTTTCTTCCTCCAAGAAGACTTCAGCATCCCCTTCTCACACTCCACCTCGCTCACTCTTAGTTTTTTCTGGATCTGATTTACATCCTTGATCCCTTAAAAGGCATTGATAAATCAATTCTAAGTGTGGAGAATTCACATCCAAACTCTCAAGCTGAAATTGGTCATAAGGTCTGGTGAGCTCTGCGGTGCTTGGCAGGGGTGTGCAGCTGATCACGGGTGTCAAATGGACCTGCGTTCTAGTCTTACTCCATGACATCCAAGGGGAGAAAATTAAATGACAAGTTTTCTCTCCCACATGTTCCTCATCTTGCAAGTGGCACTGGCAGAGAACAATTGCAGTGTGTTCGGAAACATCCCACGGGATCGTGTGCTTGAGTCTCAGGCAAACTTCCCTGATGTCCTCTGGCGGCGTGGATGGGGAGGGGCAAGGTTGTGCCTAAATATGCCCCGGGCTTGAGTCTAGCAGGTAACATCAGCCAACAAAACTCTGTGGCATTCTGTGCAACACTTAGGCACCACCCTAAGCCTCCCTCACGAAAAGTATTGGAAAATAACAATAGTGGTAATAACACAGCAAATAGGTTGCATTCTATTTCTGTTATTGCACTGTTACAGAAAGGTAGCCTTCTCTAGTTACCCATAAGCACATGCTCACACTCTTGCTCACACATTCTCTGTCTGTCTCTGTCTCTTTCTCTCTCTCTCTCTCACACACACACACACACACAGCACCTTCCATAACCTCACACTATGAGAAAACCTATAGAAACAGCACCGCCTTTGATCTGAAACCTCTGCTAGTGCCCTTTTCTTAGCTCTCACTACCTACTATACCATACACTTAGTGTCACAGCCACTTCTAAAATGTACCTCTCTCATCTATAGAAGATAATGGTCACCTTTTCTTAATGAGCCACATCTTTAAGGAAAGGAGGATTAAGATTCCTAGGCAACCAGCTTGGAGATCCCGCCAAGCCAAGGCCCATCCATTCCAATAAGTGACTCTGCTTTGGAATATCAATTAACGTAGCTCGGATAATTGTCACCTATGGCCAAAAATAAAGCACTCATCTCTAAGCCAGACCTGATGAGAAAGAGTTTTAGCAGTAGTGTTACAATAAAGTGTTTATATTTTTTATGTGCTTACCATATTACCTTTATTATGTGTAACATCAAAGTGATTATAGCAATTACATCTAACAGAATTAATTACAGAACTTCCCATCATTCCAGGATACATAATGCATTAGAGGTAAGCCAAAGAAAGACAACATCTTGATTGTAGTCACTATTGTTATTGGTATGTATTTTCCTCGGCAGCAATGCCAAACCAACAGCACATTTCCGAAGAGCAGGGCAATGGAAATTGAGAGGGTTAATAGGAAACAAGGTATATTTTCTTTAAATGAAGTAACACTTTTGTTTAATAATACCTTGGTACCAGTGGACATATAAAATCAATTTAATTTTTTAAGTGTGAATCTTTAAAAGGTACTGGTTAATCCATCCAACCAGTGTTACTACATAAAGGAGCTAGCACATGGGTGAAAGACTTACAAGTCTTTACGTATGCAAAATAAATTCACTCAAGGCTTCATTAATATTAATTTAAATTCAAAACCCATTTACATTAAATTGTTCATTAAAAATTGCCTATTTTATGCAACATGCATTTCTCAAAGAACTCAGAGGAAACTGAAACACATAGGACTAGATTTAATGATGGGAATGAAAAATCAAAAGTAAATGAATTTGAGTCATTTCACGTATATTAGCAAACAGCCCTTTGCTCTCCATTAAGGATGGGTTCCAGTTTGGGAAACAAACAAGCATTCAGAATATTTTTATTTCCACCAATACACACTTGTGAACATGACCTTATGCCCTCGGACATAGTAAGGAGGGGAAAAAATATATATGTATATTATTTTATATTTATTATATATCTATATTATTTTATATTTATTATACATCTATATCTATAGATAGATATAGATATATAATAGATATATCTATACATAGATATATAAATATATACATAATATATATAAATTAAAACAAGAGAGAGAGGTGGCATAAAGAGGGCAGCCAATCCAAAACCAAACTTGGGGAGAAACCAGGTGGGTACCAGCCCCAGCATCCCACTGGGTAACAGTCCTTTCAGAGTTAGCCTTACTTTTTAAAAACGTGTATTAGTTAGCATTTGCCAGTGCCCATCTTGGCCTAGAAGAAACAGCTTTGCTCTCCCTTTACTCTGCCCCCTGCAATCCTTTCTTCTCAAAGCAAAGGGACCAGGAATAAGGTAGTAAGAAAATGGTAAATTCCTTGCCTTGGCCTGTTCCCTCCCAAAGATAATCTGAAAGTATGCTGTTTCCCCAACAGCTGTTCTGGATGAAGAAAACACAGTCATAATTAATAACATGTGTCCTGACAGTATGAATTAATAATTTATCATTAAGCCCAAACAAATTTATTCTTTAAGGGCCACACCTTTCCATAGCTGAAAAAAATAAGGTGAAAAGGTGTTTGAAAAGTCCAGATAATATGACCTTTAGAGAAGGCCTTTTTCCCCTCAACATATCTCTTGAGCCACCCTTGTTAAAATACTGACATAATGTACAGAATTGTAGGTAATTAAACCCAAGAACCTAAGTGCTGATCAAACCAAGCATATGTGCTAGAAATGTCTTCTTTTTTAAATGGCGTTTATAAAATATTCAATATTTGGTCAAGGATACTATGTAAGCTTTCTAATAAAGATTCCTAAACCTAGACTATGACAATTGTTCAGGCAAGTGGTCCTAAGCAGATTATGTTCTATGACTGTCTTATTTTTAACTTCCAAAAACATTTAGTTTTATTTTAGGCACAAATTCAGTGACCTGAATTTTGACAGCCATGTCTAATGCAAATTTTTACAAATGTTTAAAAATGAAGGAAAGCTACCCAACTCTATGTATCCACTCCTTCCAATTCAGGTAGAAAGCCCAGATGGGGAGGAAGAAAAAAGAAAGAACAAAAAAAGAAAATATATCCGTAGCCATTGTTTAGTAGGATCTGAAAAAATTAATTTCATGACTAACTGCAAATACTGGAAACTAGAATTAATCTGTCTGGATTTAAAAAAAAAAAAAGGCTAACAGACATTTAAATGCATGTATCGGGACACTTTATCAACCTAACATAAAATTGTCATCTTATCTTATTATATGACTATTTTATGCATGTGTCAAAGAATTTAAAAATGACTGCCTGTCTATTGAGTCTAATTACAACTGCACATTATCTGTCTGGATGTATCAGTCCATATCATTGTTACCAAATACAATATATTGTGTTCACCTTCCATTTTTAACTTGAGACACAGAAACCACAATTTGGGGTATAACTTAAAAAAAAAAAAAAAACAGTCATGAACACCTGAGAGTGGCTTTAGTAAATGATGCTACTATTCTATTCTTCTGTCCTGTTTCCCTTCCACGGGGTGTGGAGTGACACTACAGGGGTGTTACAAAACAGCTTATCTGAGAGGCTCATCTACCTAACTGTGCTGGATACAAACTCAGAAGGGGAAATACCCAAACCTTACTTTTTTTCACCCCCAAATACAAGACCAAAGCTATTTTTATACTTTGCCCAGTGGCAGGCAGGAATGAAAACAGGCCTGCAGGAAAACATAACAAACTGCACTTGGAATAGTTGTGAACAGCTCAAGTTATCAGGCTGTTTCTTGTACACCAAGCATGCCCTGGTAGCTCAGTGGTTAAAGTGCTCAGCTGCAAGCCAAAATGTCAGTAGTTCGAACCCACCAGCGACTCCCAGAGAGGAAGATGAGTCAGTGTGCTTTCGTTAAGATTCACAGCCTTGGAAACATTATGGGACAGTTCTACTGTCCTATGGGGACCACTGTGAGAATCAACTCCACAGCAGTGGGTTTGGTTGAGGTTGGGTTGTACACCAGGACTGGGGACGTAGGACTCATTTCCCTCTGCTGTCCTGCCTGTGTGCTTCAGCGTACACTCCATCCTAGCTCTGCCACTACCCGTGTCAAAGCAAAAGAACAGAAAGGACCCAGGCACTTGTCCTGATTCTTCTCCTTCCAGGAATGCCAGACATGGAGGGCGGAGAGAAGCAACTGCTTTAACGCTGTGAACTCACCTGGCTTCCTGGCTTTCCCCGCAGCCCCAAGCAATCACCTTTCATTCTAATCACTTTACAAAACAATCTTTAGTAAAAAGAGGGAAAATGCAGACTTGAGAGGCAATTTAGGGAATAACTGCTGATACATCAGTTATTGACTATCTCGCTCCCGCTTATGAGCGTGCTCAAGGCAAAGCTGAGAACAAAATGACAACATCAACCGCTCACAATCAAGTGTGGCCCTGGAGAGCACTGAAGCCCTAACTGACAGTTGTCAAGATAATGGGGGTACAGCAGCTGATCCTAGAAGATTCTCGTCCCCATGCAGATGTTCAAGAGAATATCTGTGCCTCCTGTCCCCCTTTGTTTTTCTCCTTCATCTTCTTTATTTTTATTTTTTTAACGTGCATTGTTCTTCTCATTTTTTAGGAAAGGTGTGTGTGTTGGGGGGGGCGGGAATCACAGAATGGCCAAAACCAGTCATTTTGTCGCCTTGCTACAAAGTAGACTATCTGTCCAAAAGAGAAATACTTAACAGGAATGGCAAAATAAGTCCCAAGACTGATATGAAACGGCCCCCCTGACTCCAAGTGCTTCCGAGAAGGAAGAAACCCCTCTTTGGGGTGCTCAATATGTGGACAGACTTAGGCAGGCGTTAGCTGGACACTACTAGGTGCGCCATCTCTCAGGCATGCCCCATGTATATTGGAATGTGAGACCCCTTCTGCCTTGCCACTAAAAGCTCATCCTATTCCACTGGGAACACAATGTTCTATGGCACCACCAGTCGACCCAACGGGGTCCAAACCAAGTCTATAAAAGTCAAGGCACTTCAAAGTCTAATCTCGCCATGTTGGCACCTAAATGTTCCATGCAAGATTGTTCCCTTTGTATGAACAAAGCTCAAAAGGTCGTCAGTGGCAAGTTGCTGTTTGTTGAAGTTTTTTCTTTTTTAAAGCAGTATGTAATGGCTTTTTCTGATTTTATATTTTCCTCCCGAAATGATTATGAATGGATAAAATCTATTAAAGATTTCTCTAAAATGTTTCTGCCATTCTCAGAAGATACTTGCTTCAAAACAAACACGATGCACAGAAGAGGCATATTTTTAACCAAAGGATAACAGTCATTTTGCCTGAAGGACACTGGCCTTCACTAACCTCGCTTCTTTGAGTGTCTATGGGCAGCTGTGTCTGTCCAGTACAAATGCACAGCCCTTTGAAATTACATGCTTGGAGAAAGAAAACTCCCACCCAGGTTTCTCTTCACAGGTGAAGAAGCCTCTCTCTCTCTGAAGACACAAGCCATGCATAATTTCTACTCTCAGAAGCAAAACAAAAAAATTATGAAGTCCAGAAATACGTCTTTTCAGAGATTCTTAGAGCCTGCTTTGGCCTTCTGGAGAACAGTGTTACGTTTGGCCTAGATACACTGGTGCACCTGTGTGCTGTGTCTGTAAGCTCTACCCAGCTCTCAGCCCTTTGTGGTTGTTATTCTACCCCAGACCATTAAAAGGGCCCTAATTCCTATGACATGATTATCCAGGTACCAAAGCCCATTTGTCACCTGCAGCAGAAAATTGAGTTAATGCACAACTAAAGGCAGCCAGGACTGTGTAATATCAACTTGATTACATCAAACTAGCTGCAAACCTAATTCTGCTGGATGACACTGCGTTGAGCTTGTCATCTCCAATCATTAAAGCTGTCAGAAATCCATCAGGTTTACAGCTAATTAGGTGAACACTAATGAAGCTGGCAAAACAACTTTTCTTTTTTTATGGCTGAGCGGACCTTTCAGTTTGGAGGGGAAAAAAAATTCTCGAGTATTCTCAAGGTTGCTGGGGACTGGATTTCCAGTTACCAATCAGCAGACATCTTTCTTTTTCCCACTCTCTCTCTATTAGTACAAAGCAATCAATTTGTCATCACTCCCAGTATGCCACAAAAGCAGACATGAACCTTATAACTTGCAGCTGTGAGAACTATAAAAGGAGGAAAAAAAAAATTGGAAGTTTCTTGTGCATCCAAACAACAACCAAAAAAAAAAAAAAAAAACTCCACAGCTCACTTATTGGCCTGTGCACACTTATCACCAGCCTAAAAGGGGAGGGTTATTATTTTTTTTTCTCCACTCTTCTTAAATAAGTAGCCTTCAGTCACTCCCTACCCCCTCCTCCACACATCCATTAGGCAGAGGCATTCTGATAAAGTAAATCCAAAACCAGGGTATGGGAAAGCAAGCAAGCACTCACGCTGCCAACTTCTGATTGACCATTAAGCTATTGATGAATGTGCCTGTCAGGAGAGAGACAATTAAATCAAATATGAAACAAAGTCGTTTTGACGGGTCATTTTGATAGAGCAAAACCATTCTTCCATCTCCTATTAGTCGTGCAGTCAAGTTTTTATATAATGAATATTTCTCAACTGACCTAAGAGTTCCTGGCTGGCTTTTTAAAAGGTGCAAAAAGGTTAGTGAACAGGTTGCTTTCAGAAAAAAAAAAAAAATGCAATCAACAGAACCGTTCCCCTTTCTCTAATATTCTTTAACACAAACATATCAAATAAGAGTTTCATATTGACAGGGTGGAACAGAAAAGATGTAGCATAAAGAGAGTTCTAAACCAAATGAAAAGATGTAATCACACATATTTCACTTGTTTGAGGGGCACACGGATACCTTACAATGTGTATCCAAAATGGAAAGAGAAATTTCAAAAGACTGGAAGGAGCCCAAGACACTCCTACTGCTCAACTTTTGAAGGATTTCTGCAAAACTTTGAGAGTTTATTTTGTGCAGATAAGCCACTGCTGGAGCCTGGAATTTAAAGTACAAGGTGGGATGGGCAAAAGCATCAGCCAGGGAGTGAGGTGCACCTTCTCTACAGTAATCACTGAGACTTTCAAACTTGTAAAATTTGGGCAAAACTGAGGACAAAGAGTAAAACCTACATGCATTATATACTCCAAGCCAAATATATTATCTTCTATGATTTTCTGAAGACACTGACAAGGAAGTCCATATCTGGGAGAAGAAAGGACACCGTTCCTTCTCTGTGACCCTGCCTAAGGAGACTCTAACCCAGAGAGCACTCAGTGCATGGGCTGCACAGGCACTGCAGGCTGGCATGACAGAAATCAACCATCACCACCTCTGTTACTATGGGCACTCTCAGGGCATGGTACATACAGTGCCTCCATCTAAGAAGGGCATCAGCCGGAGCGTGGCCCTTCCCTCTAACCTATCCTCTTCTACTGAAAGAAGAAGAGAAGAGAAATGAACCTCCAATTAACCCTCCAGTTCATGTAGCATCTGAACCTCTGCACATCTGAGTGTTACTCATATCAAAATACATCATGTCCATATGTGGTCCTCTCGGCAATCCGCCCAAATCCCTGAAGTTGCACTGACAGGGCCCTCCTGACGTAACAGAGCTTGGCCTCACTATTGCCAGTGATTTATTGATGTTTATTGGAAATGAATAGATCAAAGGCAGCAGCATGACTGACGATCAATCAGTCATCAAATCAAGGGTGGCAACTGGCCAGAAACCTTTCTTGCAGGCAACATGCCCCCAAACGACATTATTGCAAAATAATGTTATATATGTGGGTTTTGTTTTCTTTTCAATGATGCTTCTTCCGGGGGGGGAAAAAGTCAGCTCAGTCTTAACGGGAGTTGACACTCCTGGCAGGAAAAAAAGAAAGGGAGGAAAAAAAAAAAAGTACTCAGACATGTCCCAGAACTAAGTGCTAGAAGAAGAGGGTGGGAGAAGCAGCGGAAGTAGTGGTAGGGTAAGGGAAAACAAACCAGGGGTGAACGAAACGCCAGCCTCCAACACAGACTTGACAGGCATCTGACAATACCCAGACCCTAGGCTCTTCGGTTTCCACCGCTGTGCCCGGCTCGGGCCCAATAAATGAAGAATCAATCGGATTAGCAGTAAGGTGGCCAAAGGGACCGGCTCGCTCACTCGCTCTTGCTCTGCAGGCACCGGGCGGTCCCCCGACATTCGGCCAGGAGAGGACACGGAAGGTGTCCTAGGGAACTCAGGTGACCCCGCCCGCCCCCCCCAGAAAGAGACAGACGGGGATTCCTTTCCATCACTTCCGCAGCCAGAGAGCTGAGGTGGCAGGGACTCAACCCGACTCAGTTCTCCCTGAGCGCGGTTCCCGAAAGGGGTGCGAGCGGTAAGCAGGCAGAGCTTAGCTGGGCGTCCGGGGGCCCCGGGTACCAAGCCCGGCGCGCGCACCCAAACAGGAGAGCGGCGAGAGAGCCTGGCGCCCCAGAGTTACTCTGCGCCTGCAGAAGGAGAGGGGCGAGGAGTGGGGCGAGGAGCCGGGTTGCCGCCGGCTGGAGGCGCGGAGCTAGGAGAGGAAGAGGAGGAAGAGAGGAGGAAGGGAAAGCGGCTCGTACCTGCTGCGCGCCGGGGCGCCTGCTGCTTCCTCCTCGGCATGATGCTCCTCCGGCGACTGCCACTGCCGCCGCCGCCGC
>NW_006921596.1:927942-961871 GCF_000298275.1 Orycteropus afer afer | reverse complement strand
CCCCCGGAGAGGGGCCGCCCGCAGGATGCTGCTGCGCCCCGGCTCTCCGCGTCCCCCCCTCTCCGCGCTCCGCCGCGATCCCCGAACGTGCAGAGGGAAGAAGGAGGGCGGGCGAGGGAGGCGCGGGGAGGGAGGAGCGCGGGGGGAGGAGGAGGCAGAGGAGGTGGAGGAGGACCGCGCTGCCGGCGGAATGGGAAGTTTGACAAATCGCTCCAGAGGCCGGAGGAGGAGGGGGCGGGGAGGAGCGGCGGCCCTGCCCCCCCCCGCCCCGTCCCCAGACGAGGTGCGCGGGTTCGGGGCTGGGGGGCGGGGAGAGGGGGAGAAGGCGGACAGAGGGGAGGGAGGACTAGCGCAGGAGCTGCCGGGCCGCTCCTTCCCGGCCCCCGCCCCCGGGCAGGGGGTCACAGCATCCGGGGCGGGGGGGAGGGGGTCGCGCAGCCGCTACCGCGGCCCGGGGCTCAGCGGTCCAGTCTTCTGCCCGCGGCGCGGCTGGAGCGGCGGCGTCGGCAACAGGCAAGCTTAGAGGAAAAGGAGATGATCGTGTCACTCGCCCGCCGGCGGGGGCGCCGCGCCCCCACTCCCGGCCCTTGGCCTGCCTAGGACCCCCGCCCAGTCCAGGGAGCGGGTCCTGCCCCTCCGCCTCTGCCCGGTGCGCGCACGCAGGGGCGCGGCGCCGGTCCTGCGGAGCCTGCCCCCGCTGGCTGGCGACCCCCGCCTGCCCCTTTTACCCCTCTGGCCTCGGCCCCTTGCCGCCTCGCCTGGCCCGCACTCCTCTCCACCCACCGCCTCCAAAGCCCCCAGCACAGCCCCAAGGCCTGGGCCCGCGGCCCTTGGGGATGCCAGGGCCTTGGGGCAGACGCCGGCGCCCTCGAGGGAGGAGGCAGGCGCGAGGTGTGAGTTGGGGCTGCTCTCAGACCCCGCGCCACCCCGGCTCCTCCCCCGGGACCTGCCGCCGCCACTACTTCCCCCAATTTCTTTCCTGGGCAAACTTTCCCGGGCCCGTCCCGGGGGTCGATGTGGAAAGAGGTGACTCCAAGTTTTCTCGTCCGACTTTGGAAGATCACGGTCCCCTCATCCGCCCCGCGCCCCCTAGGCGCCGTACCGTGCCCCCGTCTACCGCGCGGGCCAGTGCGAGGGTACGACCCGGGCGGGGGAAAGAATTCACCACCCCTCGTGCCCATCCCCCGCCCT
This sequence comes from Orycteropus afer afer, assembly GCF_000298275.1. Taxonomy (NCBI): domain Eukaryota; kingdom Metazoa; phylum Chordata; class Mammalia; order Tubulidentata; family Orycteropodidae; genus Orycteropus; species Orycteropus afer. The sequence continues at coordinate 960,680 of NW_006921596.1, read as the reverse complement.
TGGCGCCCCCGATAGGGTGCTGCCGCGCCCAGCGCCGGGCCTGCCGGCATTCCTGGGCTAGGAGGATTGATTATTGATTGGGTGATTGGGGTTGCTGAAGCTCAGGGCGGGCCGGGCCAGCGGGCCGCGGAGAGGAGGAGTTGGCAGGGCTGCTTTGGCGGCAGGGCGATGCGGGCTCACTTACAGGCGGCGGCTAGGGCACAAATGGGCCGGAGCTCATCGGGGCGACCCTCGGGTGGCGGCGGCGGAGCTTGAGCCGGAGCAGCGCGGGCGGAGGCGCATCGATGCGCTGCGGGCTCGATTGCGTCTCCCTGGGCCAGCTCTCGGGCCGGGAATGGGGCGGCCGCGGCGGGGCCGACTCCAGGCGCTGCCGGGCGGCGGCGGCTGGGGTGCGGGGGCAGCCGCCGAGCCTACCGTCCCCGAGGCGGCGCTGCTCCTGGACGCGCCTGCTGGGCCCCTGGCGCGCTTGCCGGCCCCGCAACCCACAGTCCCGGCGAGGGCTGGCGCCCTGCGCCCGGGGACTGGCTGCCCCAGCGTTCCCGGAGCTACAAACGCCGGCCTTATTTCTTCTTAAACCCCCACTTATGTTTCTCTTTTAGTCTCTTCCTCCCTCTTCTGCCCCTCTCCTTGTCTGTATTTTTTCCTTTTTGGTTGTTTTGGCAAGTTTGTTTGAAAAGTTCACAGGCGTGCTTTCTTTTCTTTTAGAGAAGGAGAACGTGATCTCACCCTGATGGTAAGATCAAACGTCTCCGCTCGCCCCTAGCCCGCGGGCTTGGGTTTGGTCCAGACGCCTCCCTGAATGCAGATGTGCCGCCGCGTCCTCCCGGCTATAAAGCCGCCTCCCGCGCCTCCGCGCGCAGGAGCGCTCTGAGTTGCGGGCACAGACCCCGGGCGGGGCCGGGAGCCGGAGGCGAGCCGAGGCTAGGCTCCCGGGAGGCGTGTGTCGCGCACTCGGGCGGGGGCGCCGCGCGCGGTGGATGCCTGCGGCCGCAGAGGCCACAGCCGCGGCCCCTCCAGGCCCGGGAGACGCGGTCGTGGGGAGTGACGCTTCCTGCGAGCGAGGAAACGGTGAGTTGGTATCTGGTGCGGGCGGCCTCCTAGTCCTGGTCGCCGCACTCTTGCTGCCTGAGCGGCTGTCGCCTAGAAGACGGCCCGGAGCCGCGCCAGGTCCGCTCCCGCCGCCCCCAGCTCACCCTCTAACGCCAAGCGCCCACCTCAGCGCGCGGGTTTGCCGCGAGTGCACAGCCCTGGGAGCCGCGCACCCGATTTTCTCCCGACTCGCCGCTCCCCCGCCTCCTTACCTTCCTCTTGCTACTCTCCCAACCTCTGTTCCCTCCGCCCCCTCCCCCTGACGGACAAGGCCTGAGCCGGGGTCTCAGTGTCGCCCACCGCCGCCAGGTCGCTGCCTCGCCCTGCCCCGTTCAGGCACAGCGCGCTGGGCGATCCGCCCTAACATCTGTCCGTCTAACCATTGGCGCATCCATCAGTGTCAATGGGCTGCACATCGCGGCGACAGCCCGTCATGCACAACACGGGCTATGCGGAGTGCACACCGCGAACGTGCCGCCTTGCGGGGACAAGCGAACAGGGTTCCCGCTCGACTTGGCACAGCCTGGAACCTACGGTGTTCTTTTAGCCACACGCACCCTTTTTAGTATCGGGACCCCAAAAGGTGCATAGTTTCGCTGGCCATTCTAGGGATGGAGGGAGACGGTGTAAATTCCCTTACTACATACACTCAGTCCTAAACCTTGCATTCCACTGAGTTCTCCCTGTTCTTTTTCTATAGTCTGGGTGTGGCGTAAGAGAGAACGCTTCCCAAATCCATACTAAGCACAGTATAGATCCGGAAGCTACCTGAATGCTGGAGCTTAAACCCGCTTCAACCTGACGGAGGCTGGTGCCTTCGAGGTTGCCAGGCAGTCTAAACGCAAACTTTGCCAGGCTCAGCCTGGCTGCTTTGGGGCCTGACAGGGAGGAGTGAGGGGAGGGGGGAGAGGAGGACGCCTCTGCTGGAGTCCCATTGAGAACCGTGGGCTCTCTTAGGGAAAAATTGAGTCTGGGTGGCCGTAAGCGTGTAATTCACATGCTACTTACAGAGCGAGAAAGGGCAGGAGGGTACCTTTGAGAAACCAGAGCTTGAGCGGGGACCTGGCTGTGCTTGCATGTTCATCTTGCTTTTACTTCCTGCTTTACCCCCTCCCATACACACACACACACATCAACATCTGCACACATGTCTCTGATCAGTCCGATCAGGCTGAAGAGCCCTCTTTGTGGTCCCCTTTCCAACTTCAGGAGGCACACCGGGAGCCTACTCCTTGGACATTTGCAGGGGCAGGTTGACTTAGCGTTTTACCTGATTTTTATCCCTACTACAAGCAAGCTCTGGTGGCGCGGTGGTTAAAGCGCTCGGCTGCCAGCTCAAAGGTCAACAGTTGAAACCTACCAGCCACTTTTCGGAAGAAAGATGTGACAGTCTGCGTCCATAAAGATTTACAGCCTTGGAAACTATGGGGCTTTTCTGTGCTCTGAGTCGCTATGCACTTGCTGACAGTGGGTTTGGTTGGATCCCTACCACAAGTAGTTATGTCCCGGTGGCTGGTGAGTTTTGCCCCTCAAAGTTCACTGTACAGGCGGGTCAAAGCCCGCGCTGCTGCTCATTCCGCTACACTCGAGTTACTGGGAAACAGGACCTGTTTTCAGGCGCGCACTTAGGTCCGCGGGGTTAGGAGGAGGCCAGAGATCGCCGCGGGGAAGCTCGCTGGGGCTTCTTCCTGCAGGGCAGAGGAAACCACGCTCTAGGGTTCAGGCTTTGCATACCAATCCAGCGGCCAGACTGTTTTCATACTAGACTAGAGGGCGAAAACGCCCGCGCCCGGCGGAGGAGCTAGAATTCTGTAGAAGATGCACTTGTAGAAATATTTTACCTCACTCTGAAGAGTTGCACATTATCTTTTGAAAAGCAACCACAGACTTCGGCCCCCGCCTAAGGACGCTGGTAACATCCGCGTGAGTCATGAAGGCAAGTAAACCTCTAGGCTAATGAGTTACTCTCACCTCTGGGAGGTCCCGTGTTTCCAGGATTAATTTTTTAAACCCCTAAAAATAAGAGGAGGAGAAACAGGCCGAGGGCAGTGGAATAACTCAATAAACTGCCCCGTAGCAAAAGCCCGTAGGGAAAACTGGCGCTCACTCTGAAGCTGAGTAGTAAAGTTTAAGAACCCGAAACATTCCCTGGGGCCACGAAGACAACGCCTAACCACCAAAACCACCCTAATCGCGCCTCTGTTCTGTAGAAACCCCTCTTACCCCGCAGCGGGGCGCTAAGCTGCATTCAGTAGAAATGCGCCCGAGATGCGCTTCAGGTCAGGGGTTAAAATCCGACTCCAACTTTCAGAATTCAAGTTGTTGCGGGCCCCAGTCCCTGCGCTTACCTGCTACGGTCTATCCTACTTGGGGAGCGCTTGTGTCCTGAGCTAACCAGAGCCCCACCTCGGCGAGTTTGTAAAATAAGTAAATCAAGTGCAGGCGTGGCTTGGAACAGGTGGCAGTGAGGGCCAGGGGCTTGGCCTGCAAGACCGCACGCGGGAGTGAAGAAATGCGTGGACCGAAAGGAGCAGCCGGGCCGCCGACGGGAGGCAGCCGAGGTTGCCTTCAAGGTGGCGGTTGAGAGCGGTGGGTGACAACCCACTTGACCCTAGAGAGGCTGAGGTGTGTCCTCACCTGGGAAGGCCACTGGAAAAAGACTTGGGTGAAAGGAGTCCTGAAAGCCTCAATTCTAGGGTGGGGTCCGATTCCAGGAAGCCAGGTCCTAAGCTCTGACCTTGGGGAGGGGTTCCGTGTGTCCCCGAGAGGCACAGGACATCTGGAAGGACTAGGCACGCTGTGCGGTGTGCCCCAGGAGGCCCCTCTCTCAGTGTTATGGAGTGAGGGCGTCAAACTGGGGACTGGGCCTCCAGGGAGCCCAGACTAAAGGCAACGCCAGGGGAGGGGGCCGAGTCTCCCCGTGCCTTCACCCAGAAGGCTGGCCTGGGGTTGCCGTCTTCCTCACCCCACCCCACGCCACAGTCTGGTGGCGAGGGTGCAGGGAAGCAAGTGTTGCCACATGCACACCACAGCCAAGAGACGGACCTTGGCACCTCAGGCTGTGCTGAGGCGCGACAGATTCAGACCCTGGGGCCAGGCCCGCGCCGCCCGGCGAATTGTTCGCTAAAAGTGCATTTACACAGCAGCGAAGTTTGTTTCTCTTTTTTCCGGTAGCTTTGTTTTAACGAACCAGATGTTTTGTCTGTAAATTCTCCCAAGAACTTTTACAGTTTTGACGTAAAATAAACCTTCGAAAATCGGTGCGGTATATTAATGCCACTTCTGTGGGGCCTCGGGAGAGCTGTATCCTGCGCTCCTGGATGTGAGCTGGATGATCGGGCAATTTTCGAGGAAAAGTAGGGTTCATCTTGGCCCAAAATCAAGAATTGGCATCTAGATCGCGAAGCGCCTGCATCTCCCCTCCCCCTCCCTCCAGCACACGTACTCACACTCACACCCCTCTCCGCCCCCCCCCCCCCAGGGCATCCTACATTGTAAATTTCTTGTGGCTCAGGGAACAAAGGTCCCGACCAACTTTACCAAGTATGCCCACTGCGCTCCTGCCCTTCCTACCCAGACCATCCGACTCCCAGGCCAAAGAGGCTAAATCTTCCCGACCCAGCCCCGCTGCCCACTGCCTGCTGGGGGTCTGCAGGAAGGAAACTGGGCCCGGGTCCAGCCCTGAACTCCTGGGCGTGACTGCACTCAGGGTAACCTCGAATGGAAGCTGAAATGGTGAAGTCCTGGGAAAGCCAAGCGGACAGGTCCCCCTCCTCAGCGCCACAGTTTTTAAGATCTGGATTTCCAGGCGGTGAAAGAGATCTTAAAAAGGAAAATAAAACAAAACTTGGAACTAGCAGAAGGAGGGGGTGTGGATGTGGGGCAGTGGGGAGGGGGAACCTGGTCTGCCTGAACACCCACTCCCCATTGAATGCTTGAAGCGGTTAGCTTCTCGGGTTTCCCAAGACAGAGGCTGGGGTTTTCTTCTCCCCCTGAAAGCCCCCCACTTTCCTGTGCTCCCAGTCACGCACCTTCTGCTTTGGGAAAGCCCAGGTTCAGTCCCTCTCCCTTTTTGGTCCTAATTCTCCTTTACTCAATCATTTACTGAAGTTTCAAAAAACTTTCTTAGAAGCCCAAAGATTAAATAAATAAAATTAAAAGGCTTTGTGTTGTTGTCTTTAGGAGAGTAGATATGTATTAAACCCAGTTTTGAGGACACAATTACAAGTTCAATGCCCTTTTGTCAAACCCCATGCACTGACTTGTTTTGCGCGGGGAAAATTCTCCACTACAGCGTGGCGGGTTTTTTCCCCACTCCGTGAAATGGCTTTTTTGGAAAGGCATTTTGGGGAGAGCTTTGAAGAAAAATTACACTCGAGACACCCGTCACAGCCATGGGGCTCACTCACCGCTGGGAGCGAGCAGCGCCCTGCCAGCTGGAAAGCAGAGGTGCCCACCTCTTCCTACGCGGGTGCGTGAGCTTCCCGGCACCGCTGGTGTTTGAATCAGTGCGCCGTGGGCCGCGCGTTGCGGGCTGAGCCCCTGCTGCTCCTACGCTGGAGGAGGAGGGCGGCCTCCGAAATCAAACTCTGCGGACTTCTCAGACCAGACAGCCTGCTTCCTAGCGCCTGGTGACCTCATTAACTGGCCAGGGAATCTGCAAGACCAGGAAGAATCTCTTTTTTCTTTGCTCTTTTTCTTATCTAGCTCATCTTTTCTGCCTTCTATATTAAGGTTTTGTTTTTGTCCCAAAATTTCCGAACGGGGAAGACCAAGCCTAATTTTCATTTGGGCAGATACACGAAGGAGGGATAACGGACTGGGGCTTCGGTGGTTTTTTTTTTTTTTTTTTTTGCTTTTTGTTTTGTTTTATTTTCATGAAACTTGGTGAATATACTTGAATTTCGACAGTAAGAGGACCAGAGTAGTTCGGAGCACGGTGATCACAGGGCATGAAGATAGTCTAATGTTGGAGAATTCCTTAAGTCCAACGGTTGGTTTTACTCTGCACAGAAGCCCTTCTCTCTTAGTGTTTCTGCCACGTTTTCGCTTTCTCCATCACTTTATCTTCTTTCTTTCTCCACCTCCTTTCTCTCTGCTTTTCCTGTTCCCGCTTCTTTGAGTCCCTCCTCCTCCCACCTCTCTTCAGAAAGAATTCTCCGGAAGTTATTTATTTCGGGTTTACCAAGCGCTAACCCCAAAAAGATAAGAGTTCTGTTCCCTGAGGCACGGCAGGGGCAGCCACCTGGTGCACAGACCGAAAAGGACCAGAGGAGTTTGTAGTTTCTGCAGCTTTTTAGGTTGGGGTAGAGGTAGGCAGAAATTGCTTGACACTTGGTTTAAAAAAAAATAACATGTTAAGAAGTTTCAAAGCTGCCAATAAAACCCTTTAAGTGGCTGGTGATTCAGTGCCTGGAGTTGCGGCGATGGCATTGGTAAATGACTCTAATACTCAAAGAAAAATATTACAAATGTCGCTGTCTGGGCCACCAATCGGTTGCCGCTCTCCTGCGCGGGCGGTGGCTCCTCTCTGGCGCGGAGGGCATCCTTATTTGCATGATAAATTGACCAGACTGGCAGCAGCCAATGAAATATTCAAATTAGGCCTTGGGTTAGGGGTTGAGTCCCTGAGGCTGCCTCTTTGCAACCCCGGGGGGGGGGGGGAGCCTGCCTTACCATCTCTCCATCAGCGCCCCCTAGAGGTGGGAGCGGCCGCCTAGACTCTAGGGACAAGGGGGGTGGGGTACTGCGGAGCTCCAGGCTGTCCTCCCAGCAGGTCCAGTCAATTAGAGATGCTGCAGGTTCCCTGCGTGTTTCTTGCACTTGGACATGCAGATGAACTGCAGAGATGGATGGTGACGCCAAGTAGGGCTTTAAGAAGGGTTGTAGCCCCTTACCCCCAATTCCCTTTCCCAGGTTCCTTTAAAAAGACCCTGACATTTAAGTTAAAACTCTGTGTTTGCTCTATTAACATAGCTTCAAGACAGGACTACTGCCCACACCAGACGGCAAATAGCTTCCCCAAAGTCCCTCCTGTATTGAAATTCTGGAGCAGACACAGCATTATTCAGCTTGCCCTGAGCCTACTGTTGTAAGCCCCCGCAGGCCGTCACACTCCAGACTAGAACTAGGTTAGGGCCCCCTGGGGCCTGTGGCCCCCCCCCCCCCCGCCTGGGGCAGCACATTTGACTAGACTGTGGCATCTCCCTCTGGAAAAGCTGGCATCCAGCAACTCTGCTGGCCTGGGCAGGCAGCGCCAGTATGCTGACCTCGGGCCTCAGTAGACAGAATTTCTCCTCTGGGAAGATATATACTGGAAGAAGCATCCCCGCCTCTCAGTGGGCAGGAGGTCCTTGAACTGTGCAAAGGCGTGCAAGAAGAGGCATGTGCACAGCGTGGTCAGAGTGTAGGAGAGGTACGGAAATAAGTGCGCGTGCTAGTGCACACCTCAGGGACTGGCTCTGCGATGGTGCTGGCCTTTGGCAGCGTCCCTGGGGTAGGACGGCTCCTGGGAGCGAGACTCCGCAGGGAACTGAAAACTAGCCTCCTGACCTGGCTCCTGAGACTCCGCCCCAAGGTCCTGGCAGGTGGAAACTTGGGCGGGTCCCTGGGTTGACTTTGGCCAAGGACCAGCGGATCCTTGGGTATCTATCTCTTGGCCCAGGGTCCACTCTTCATGCCCAGGAGTCCTTGGCCCTGCCTCTCAGACTGCTGCTGGCCCTACCCCCACAGGCTTAGTTTTAAAGCAGAGGTTTTTTAGAAATGCAGTTGTTTTTCTCTGCTGCTGAGTGCTGAGAGGGATGAGCCCATGTCCTTTCTCCATCTCAGCGGGGCTTAGCGTCTTGGATCCTCCCAGTTAGTAACTGCCTCCAAAAGTGCTTGATTCCCACCCAGACTCCCAAGCCAAAGGGCTCTGCATGTCTGGTGGGTCTGGCTTGTGGTAAGTCTGGCTCCAGCTAGCCTGCCCAGTAGGCCCCTCTCCCCTAGACATGCTCAGCCCAGATCCTCTGCATCCTCCCTCCCTGCCATTCACAGGGGATACCCTGGAAACAGGGGCCTCTCAGAGCCTGCCCATGGGGTGGCTCACTATCTCTGTGTAAATGCACAAAGCAAAAACTGCAGGTTCTGAATGCAGACTTGAGAGTGAATGTTGACTTTTGACCCCTTGCAAGTATTATCAACAAATCCAAAGTGTGGAAGTATGTTGCTTAGTTAAGGGCCTTAATTAACATGAAGGTCTTTGAAACATTGGGGGTTTTTAAGAATGCTTTGGCTGAAGAGAAAGGTGCTCTAGTGATGCAGTGGGTAAGGTATTTGGCTGTTAACCAGAAGGTAGGTGGTTCAAACTTACCAGCTCCTCCATGGGATGAAGATGAGGCAATGTGCTTCCGTAAAGATTTACAGCCTTGGAAACCCTATGGAGGTCCCTATGAGTCAGAATCTATTTGATGACAATGGGTTTGGTTTGTTTTTGGTTGGCTGAAGAGAAGAGGTTCTCCTTTAGGCTTGATGGGAATGTGCTGGAAACAGCTGGTGGTTGAGGTAGGTTTAAGTACTCAAGAGCCCTCCTTGCCTTCCAAGAGAATCCTTAGTCCCAGCTGACTTGAATTGCTGGGGTCAGGTTCTTCCACTAGAAGGAGGTGGCTAGTCTTAGAAGCAGTGAGGGCCTGTGATGGACAGGCCCCACACGGTAAGCAAACCTATGGTTCCTGGCAGGGACCTCTCCCTTTCCAGTCCCTAAACTCTCCTTCCTTCCCTTTAGGCCTCACCTCTCAGCCAGGAACAAAGAGACTTGAAAATGGGCCAGAGTCATCCCACACAAGTGAAATTTGTAAAGACATCTCTTCTGTCTCAAATGTCCAGAAATGGAAGCTGCAGTCTCTCAGGAACGTCCCTACGTGGGGCATGTTGAGAAACAAAAAGGTAGATAGTAAAGATGAGTAAGTAGAGAACTGGATAGCCAACCCAGCTCCCAGTCCTACTCCAACTGAATGAGGAAGAATGAATGAGGGAATAAATCATAAATCATAAATAAATCCACTTATCTTTGGAGATTACTACCTATAAGTAATAGACAAAGATCCAGCATGCAGCAAGTCTGCTCTGCATGTGCATGTCGGGGTGTGCAAATGTGATGTGCAGGAGGATATGGCATGCACATGGTGATGGAAGGCCTGGACTTATGGTCTATAACCAAGTGACCTTGAGCAGGTTGCACACCCCCACTGTTTGAGCCTCATTTCCTTCATCTCTAAAACAGGACCGTTCTCTCCATCTTTCAATGCCTAGTAGAGACTCAGGAAAAATTTCATCAGAGTTGGACATGTGCTTTGAAACCTTTGCTTTTTGAGCTACATGCCGAGAGTCAGACCAGGGTTTGAAAGAAGCAGAAATGTTACTAGCTGTGGGACTTTGGGCAAGTCACTTCTTTGCTGCTTCATCAGTGAAACAGGAACAATAGAGCCTGCTTTGTGAGCCCTTGTGGGGCACATTGGGGTGATGTATGTCAGTGCTCTGGCAGAGGGCTTGGCAGACAGTTGGTGACTGCCCCTCCCATACACATTGAAGTCACTCTGAGAAGGAGAGCTCCAGGGTCAGACATCCCTGAAGACAAAGGCTTATAAGTGGGGTGAGGCCGGATGCACCCTTGGAACCAAAAAGGCCTCCTGAGTTCCTTGGAAGAGTGGGCATTTGCAGGGCTGATAAGGCGGGTTCCTCCAGGCCTCTCTGTGAGCTCATTAGAGAAAGGGGTAGAGTGAAGAGCTGCACTGATATTCCTATTTTCCCTGTTTGTAGTGACTGGAATTTGCGCCATCCAGGCCAGATGGAAAATAGAAGCTGGGAAAATCTGACACTCTCATTGATTTGCTCTCTTTGCCATCGCTACTCACGGGAGGAAGAAATGTGACTTCAAAATTGCAATTAGGAAGCAGCCTGCTAAGGGTTCCTTGCGTGAGCTCTCGTGCTGCAGCAATCACAGCCAGTCTCATCTTGTTTCTTGAGGAGGTAGGTTCATTTCATGGTTCCCAGCCGAAGCAGGCGATGCAGCTATGTGATGCCTTCCTACAATGATGCACATAAATGCCGCCTACCACTTGTCTCTAATTTTTGGTCGGGTCCCTGAAAGGATGGCAATTTCCCTAATGTTTTAAAAGTATTAACTTCCTTTCAAACATTCTTTAACCTTTAATGTTTTGTAACTTGATGAAAAGGTCATTTTGTTCTGAGGATGCAGCTGTTCCCTAATTGTTCGGCTATCGGGAGAATTCTATCCAGATCCTGAATTCCTTAAGGGGAGCCAAATCGCAAACACACACACACACACACACACACAACTACCCAAAACATAGATGAAAATTGTCCTGTATATATGGATGTACATGTCCATACAGTTATGCATATATAGCTGCACCTATGCACACACGTATAGTCACAGGGACTTGGATTAAAATCTCTAGCTTTCTTGCAGAAGGATTTCAGTAGAGAAAAAAAAATATGTATATATAGTATTCTTTTGCGTAACAAGACTTGCTAAACTTCTGATGGCAATCATTTATTATGTACTACACACGTTCCTTATTTCTTAAGGAAGAATTTAGTCAGCTTCTAATTTAACATTCCATCAGGGCCTCTGCAGTAAATGGCTCTAGAAGGCAAGGAGAGTTGAGAAGGTCTATCTTCCAACACTGTCACTTCTTAACTGTCACTAGCTCTAGCAGCCCTTTTCCTCCACTTTACCATCCTAAGCTGATACATCCTTAGAAACAGATGTCTAGGTGGGTTGCATTTATATTGAAATAAGAGTAGAGTTAATAGGCTCACAGAAGGACATAAGGGATTTTTTTTTTTTTTTTTTTTTAACAAGGAATGTGCATGAAGTTTATGCCTGGACCCTTCTGTGTGAATTTTACTTGCACAAGAGAGATTAGGTGTGTCTCCTGGGTTTCTGGCTCTGATGGTTTCGTTTTTAAGGTGAAGTATCTCCAGGGAAATAAGGAGCAGTTGGAGAGGATACGTTATCTTAAGCCTTTGCAGGCTCACCAAGGCACAAAGCTGATGGAAACCTTGTAAGGGGACTCTTACGAGAGTAACACTTATATGAAAATTACGTGAGAGAACTGATACTTTTAAGAGGATATAACTTTTACCTAAAAGCAGAGACCTTCAGAGGTTGACATTTTTGGCCAGAATAACTGGTAATGAAATAAAGCTAAGCTTGTAGCCATTGTATGGCACTGTTGGGATCAGCTCTCTTTAGCACCAAACCTTCCAGAATTCATCGCCCAGAATCATTCATTCCACATTTCTGGCCCCAGACGGGTTTTCTGCATTTCCCTGGGATCTTATCTGTGACTTTTTATGGTTGTGTTGTGAGATACATTAAAAAAAAATGCAGAAAATGTGTAAATGATGTGTATATGGTTTAAATAATAATTATAAAGCCAACATCACACAATCACCATTTCATCACCAGAAACTGCCTGAAATATCCCCCAATTACAATCCCTTCTGCTGGATCCAACCACTACCCTGACTTTTATAATAATAATTTTCTTGCCCTGCTTTGTAATTTTAACACTTAGGTATGCTTCTTGTATCTATTTATTTTTAACTTTATAGTAATGAAATCGTACTTAATAATTTATGTCTTGCTTTTTTTCTTAACATTATATGTGTAAACTCAACCACGTGAATGTGTGTAGTTGGTTCGTTTTCAAAGCTGTAGACTATGAATATATTATACTTTATTCTCTAGTTAATGGGCATTTAGTGTTTTTCTTTTGTTTTTCCCTAGTGTTTGGCCATTATGAAAATGCTGCTGTGAACATGCCTGTTCATGTGTGGAACACATGTGGAAGAGCTTCTCTGTTGTACCTACCCGGGAGTGGATTGCTTTGCCATAGAGTATGTATAAATATAATTCATCTGTTTCCAAAGTAGCTGTGCCCATTTTCTCTCTTGCAAACAGTTTTTTAAGTTCCCGATTTTACATCAACGTAGGGTGTTGTTAGCTTTCTGTTTGTTTGTTTTTAATGTTTCCTAATCTAGTGGTTGCAGTTGGTATTTTACTGTGGTCAATTTGCATTTCCATGATTGCTGATGAAATGAACGTCTTTTCATATCTGTAGTCATTTGGATTTCTTTTTTTGCAAGGTTCTTGTTCAAATCCTTTCTCCATTTTCTATTCAATGTATTTTTTTAATATTATTTTGTAAAAATTCTCTATTGCCCCATTTGTTTCAAGTTGCGTTGGGACTAGGGATCAGATCAGAAACATCTCCATGAGATTCCTAAACGTATTCATGAGGATGCCTTAGTCTGCAAGAAGGAGCTCTGGTGACAGTGTGGTTAAAACATTGAACTGCTGAACAAAAGGTTGGTGGTTTGAACCCACTAGTCACTCCATAGGAGAAAGATGAGGCAGTCTCCTTCTGTAAAGATTTACAGCCTTGGAAACCCTATGGGGGTCACTATAAGTTGGAATTGACTGAGTGGCAGTGGGTTTGGTAGTCTGTTCACACTGGTTTAAGGGAATTGGCTAGTGGTAGAACTTGGCTTAGTTACATCACCAGCTTCTCCTGTCCTCTCATGCTCAGCTCTGTGTTCTCAGCATCATCTTGTCCTCAACATGTTTATCTCATGTTTTCAAGAGGGCCACATGTTGGTAGGTAGAAGTACTTGCTTCTTTGTCAACCTCCAGCAGGGAAGAGAGGGCAAAAAATGAAAACTTTTCATTGAATCTTGAGTCCTTCCCTTCAGTCTTCAGGAACCACCTCTATGGGTCAGTGAATGTGAAAGCGCCAGGGAATGCCAAGCCAAGGCTTACTTAGCATTAGGATATAATGAATATTGAGGATTCACCCTCAAAGAGAGGAGCCCTTTCAGTGGTTAAAGTGCTTAACTGCTAACCAAAAAGTCAAGGGTTCAAACCCACCAAGTACTCTACAGCAAAAAGATGTGGCAGTCTACTTCCATAAGTGGAAACCCTGTGGGGCAGTTCTGTTCTGTCCTTATAAGGTACCTATGAGTCAGAATTGACTCGATGGCAATGTTTTGTTTTTAATTATTAACCTCAAACAACCACGGCACTTGATTTTGCTAACCACCATTAAATAACATTTCAGAACAATTCCATCCACCCTCCCACCCTGCCCCCCCCCCCAAGAAAAACTCCTTTGTGCTGCCCTTGTAGTGAAATTATTTCCCTGCCCTTAACCCCATCCCATCCCACCCCTCCTCCAGGAAGCACTGACCACTAATCGGTTCTTCATCCCTATAATTGTGCCTTTTCCAGGCATGATATAAATGGAATTGTATAATATATAACCTTTTAAGACTGGATTATTCCAGTCAGTACAATGAACCTGAAATTTATCCATGTTGTTGAATGTATCAGGAATTTTTTCTTTTTATTGGTTAGTAGTATTCCATTGTATGTATGTACCACAGTTTGTTCATCTAGTCACCAGCTGAAGAACATTGAGTTGTTTCTAGTATTTGGTAACTAAGAATAAACCTGCAATAAGCATGTGCATACAGACTTTTGTGTGGGCATAAGTTTTCATTTCTGTTGGATCTCATTGCTGGATCATATAGTAAAGGTATGTTTAAGTTTTTAAGAAGCTACCAAACTGTTTCGCAAAGTGGCTATACCATTTTGTTGTACTTGCTTATAAAGAGGGGTTAATGGATGTGGAAGTGCTTTGTAAAGAATGAGGGGCCCACAGATGGGCCTCAGGCAGGAGAACCCAGAGAAGGAGGTCTTTCTGAACTTACTGTTGTGGGTTCCCCGCTGACCCTTCTGTGTACAGGTAGACTACTTCCATAGCTAGGCCATTTGCTTCTCTGAAGGGGAGACCGAGCAGCATCATTCTGCCCATTTTACAAATGACGGCACCATCTTCCTCTCTTGGTTGAGCCAGTCTGGTTTTCTATAGGAGCAACAGCAAGATTCCCTAGCCATGTGTTGTATTTCTGATTCCCAAACTAAAATGAAATATGGTCAGTTGGAGCATTGTTATTGCATGGCAAGAGCACATTCAAGTGTACGATCAGAATATCAGAGCTAGCAGTGGCCTTAGCAACTCTCATTTTGGAGATGATAGTCTCTCTCACATTCACCCCAAAACAAGTTGTTGCCAGCTGCCACTTAGGGTGACCCCCTACATGCCAGAGTGAAACTGTGCTCCGTGGGGTTTTCAGTGGCTGATGTTTCCAAAGCAGATCACCAGGCCTTTCTTTCAAGGTGCCTCTGGATGAACTTGGACCTCAACCTTTCAGTTAGCAACTCAGTCGATTAGCTGTTTGTAGCACCCGGGGACTCCCTCACCTGCCCAGTGCTCTTTCAGCTATTCTATACCACCCCTAGTGAGTGAGATCAACTCCCAAAATGCAAGGCAGCATCACCCCACCATCGGGTGGTCCAAACAGGCTTGGGGATCGGTGGTAGCTGGGCTCTCAGAAACAAAAAAGGCTGGATGGCAGATGAGTCATGGCCCGCAAGCCTGCTTTCTGACTTACACTCCCCAAGATTCTTTCATTTTAGGGCCCATTTCTGAGGCACCTTCGCATTTCACACGTCCTGAGAATATGTTTAATTAGAACTTGGCCATTTTAAAATAAAACAGAAGGGACCAGCTAATTATATCGCTCAGCATTCTGTGGCAAACATATATTTTTTAATAAAACACTTTCCTAACCAGAGTAATCCCTGGAGATGCAAATCCTCATTTATAAGAAGTTTCCCAAAGGGAGTTAGAGATCAGAAGATTCCTTATAAAGAAACGAGACAAAGAGAATGGGGAAGTGTTTTCAAAGCGCTTTTAAAAGAGACACTCATTCCCAGGTTGAAATCCAGAGATTTTAAACATGCAAATTTTTATTTCCAATATCTTCACATTCTTTCCTGCATTTTTGATCATGTATCTCCCCTTTTCCCCTTTTTCATTACTGCCACAAATACCAAATTTAAATGAACAAGTGATTTTTAAACTGCATTTCCTCTCCTGCTGCTTTTTCTCCCCTTATCTCCCCCTGAATAACCCTGAATAACCCTTTCTTCATTCATGTTCAGAGCCTACGCAGAGTGGGTGTAGCACAGTATTGGCTCTGATGGTGGGGTCATTTCCCACCGTCTCTGCAGCCCAGAAGGGGGAGGGGGAGGACTGAGACTCCTTGACAGTAGGTCTCCAGGTACAGTGGCTGTTCAGTGGGAGAGTGCTCACCTTCCGTGTGTGAGACCCAGTTCAGTTCCTCACCAAGGCCCCTATTCACAGCCACCACCGTCTGACAGTGGAGACTTGGTGTGGCTGCAGTGCTGAACAGGTTCTAGCAGAGCTTCCAGACCAAGGCCGACCACGAAGAAAGGCTTGGGGATCTACTGCTGAAAATCAGCCAATAGACACCTCATGGATCACAGCAGTCCTATCCGCAGCTGATCATAGGGATGATACGGAACTGGGCAGTGGTCATTCCGTTGTATGTGAGGTTGCCATGAGTCGGGTTCTGACCTGACACAGCTAACACAACAACAACAAGCAGCCTGTCTTTAGGAGGAGGGGCTTGACAGGATGCTTGAGTTCCTGAGGCAGACACAGTAACCCACCCACTGCCATCAAGTTATTTCCAACTCACAGTGACCCTGTAGGACAGAGTAGAACTGCCCCATAGGGTTTCCAAGGCCGTAAACCTTTACAGAAGCAGATTGCCCCATCGTTCTCCCATAGAGAAGCTGATGGGTTCAAACCACCAACCTTTTGGTTAGCAGTCCAATGCCTTAATCACAGTGCCACCAGAGCTCCTGACACAGTAACAGTGATAGCTAGTATTTGCAGTACCAGACAGCCGTCAAGTCGCTTTGACTCATAGCAACCCCTCCTTGGGTTTCTGAGGCAGTATCTCTATGGAAGTAGATTGCCCAATCTTCCTTCTGAGTAGTGGCTGGTGGGTTTGAACTGCCAGCCTTCTGATTAGCAGTCAAATGCCTTAGGCACTATGCCACCAGAGCTCCCTAAAGCTTTACAATAGAAGGTAGATGGTCTCACCCCATTTGACAGGTGAGGAGGGCAAGATCTGGCGAGGTGAAGGAATGCATGGAGGTGTCATGGCTGTTAGAGGGGTAGGATTTGAATTGGAACTCTAGTGAGTCTTCCCTAGGACACTTCTGAGATGCATACACAGTGGGACACAGGCATTGCATTTCCATTAAGTTCTGTGTCACTCAGCATCCTGACACACTCACATTAGGATCATTCAAGGAGGAGTTCCCAAAGAGGCTATTTGCAAAGTTGAAGAAAAGAACAAGAGAAAATTAACTGTTACTACTTCCGGGCTGGAAGGGTGTTTTGTTTACCTAGTGCCACTCTGACAGGAATATATCACAACTGGGATGGCTTTAACAAACAGGAGTTTACTGTCTTACAATTTTGGAGTCTTGAAGTCTGAGTTCAGGTTCTAGGGGCTGGGTGAAAACCCCTCAACCTTGGGCTTTAGCTCTGCTTCTTGCTCCCAGCCCACTGAAGCTAGAGGCTTTTCTTCACTGGCTGCTGAAGCTGACAAACCCAAGGTTGACAAGTAAAAAGGCACAGTCCCAAAGTTACCAAACATTAGTGGCAGGCCACTAATTCAAGTCCAGAAGAAGTCCCAAGATCAGCAGGGCATGGCAGGCTGTTGAACGAAGGCAGCTCTATGCAGTGTTCAGGCATGCCATATGCTAGAGACCTTCCTCAAGGTTGCTTCTTATATATACTAGAAGCAGCCCATATCCCTAAGGCAGCTACTCAGCTGCTCCAGTAGATTCCACCATGGAGTTGATTACCAATCTCACCATGGGGAATAACTACATCCAGCTGCCCAGGCACTCAACCAGGCCCAGCCACATTGACAACAGCCTTAACTACCACAAAGGGCTTGAGTAGAATTTTAGTTACTGGGAGCCAGGAAAGAGCTGTGTGATTAGAGCCGCCTCCAGAGAAGGAGCATTGTTCAGCACAGAGTCCCAGCCAACCCCAGGCAGAAGTGTATCTATGGCGTATGGCAGTTATGGCATGTCCCTTGGGCGCCACTTGAAAGAGGCACCACTGAACAGTTTCTCTTATCCTGGTACCACCTAAAGTCCTTCCACAAGCACCAGAGACAAGCAGAGGCATAGTGGGGGATAGAGGGAGAGCAGAAGAGGGTACTTGCCCCAAGTGCAAATCCAAAAGAGCCCTAGAGGAGGTACAGAATGACATTCTGAAGCCCACAGATATGAAAGGCACCCCTATGTGGCAGCTGGCAAGAGGAGGGAAGGCATTTGTACTGATGAGTCACCACCACCATTGTCTATTCATCTTGAAATTGCAAGGGGGGTGCAACTTAGAGATTTCCCAGGGCTTTTGTTACCCACGCTATACCCTCGGCCCCAGGAGAAGACCCACAGGGTGGTGGCTAGGGTGTGATCAGACCTCTCACTCTTCCCTTCATCCACTCTTCTCTGGGGACCCCCATCAGCCAGACCTGATCAGAAGCCAGGGGGCAAAGGCAGCATGTTGAAGTGGTCACTGAGGTGAGCGTCGCTGAGCGCAGGGCAAGGGGGCTGTAGAACAAGCACAGAAAACTAGCTCAAGTTCAGAATATTTTCTCAGAGTCCCTAGTCTGTGCCAGCTGCGTACTGGGAGTGGAAGAAAACAAAGGGCCACACTGTGGTCACTGCCCTCAGGGATCTTAGAAGCTATGGAGAGTTGTTGTTGTTGTTGGCTGCTGTCAAGTCAGTGGCCAACTCATGGTGACCCCATGCACATGGAACAAAACACTGCCTGGTTCTGTGGCACCCCCACGGTCAGTTGCAGATCAAGCAGTTGTGCTCCACAGGGTTTTCACTGGCTGATTTTCAGAAGTAGACACCAGGCCTTTCTCCCTAGTCCACCTTAGTCTGGGAGCTCCACTGAGCCCAGTTCAGCATCATAGCAACATGCAAGCCTCCACTGACAGACTGGTGTGGCTGCACATGAGGTGCCTTGGCTGAGAATTGAACCCACATGGGGGTTATTTGGCTAAGGGACCAAATAAACTGCTGGGAACCCAACCTCCAGATGATGCACATAGTTTCAGAAAGAAAGTTTGACTGTGTGTGCTCCCAAGAAGGTTGGATTGACAGGCCTCTACACCTGCAGTCACTTGGAATACTCAAGCAAGCTCCCAAGAGTGGCCCTTTGTATTTGTTGTTGTTGTTCATAAGGTTTTCCCTGGCCAATTCTTTCAGAAGTGGACGGCCTCTTCCTTCTTCCTAGTCTGTCTCAGTCTACAAGCTGGGCTGTTACCTGTGCACCAGGTGCATCTCTCTGGGTTTTAAACACCAGAGGCTCAGCCTCAAAACTCACGTCTACATGTCACCACAGTAGGACAAACCGACAGACAAGTTTGTCCTGCTGTTGGAGACCTTTGTATTTGAGATAGGGTATATAGAATTTTCTGTTATCAAATGCTTATAAAGTACAATTTAATGGGAAAAAATAGAGAAGTTATTCATCTCATTTTCCAGAGACAACAATGGTTAATGGTTGGTAAAATTCCTTATAGTTGCTTTCTTTGAGTTTTTTCTATATAGTCATGATTACATTATACATACCATTTTGCATTTTGAATATATAATTGAGCATTGTGGTAGCATTTTGCCTTTCTATAATAAATCTATAGGAGCTCTGGTAGCATAGTGCTTAAAGCACTTGACTGCTAACCGGAAGGCTGGCGGTTCAAACCCACCAGCCATTCCTCGGAAGGAAGGTTGGGCAGTCTACTTCCGTAGTTATACTGCCTCGGCAACCCAAGGAGGGGTCACTATGAGTTGGGTCAACTTGACGGCATATAACAACAACAACAACATAATAAATCTATGGCAAACATAGTTTTGATAGTTGCATTACATTCCATTGTATGACAGTAACATAGTTTATATTATCATTCTTCTACTACTTAGATGTTCAGGTTATTTTCTGTTTGTCCTTAATATACATGACAATATCATTAATAAGTATAGAGAATATTTCCATGTTTCAGATTATTCTGTCAAGAAAATATTCTGGAGTTAAAATTACTGGGTCTAAAGTATAAACAGTTAACTAGATGGTGTCTGTAAAGTACCTAAGTACCTAGCATAGTGCCGGTCACAGACAAGACACAGCCTCAGCCTTAACTTTTGTTGTTCAGTGGTGAGTGGTCACTTAGGGTTCTTGCCCAATCAATAATTCCACCAAGAGCTTTCCTCTAGACCAGCACTGTCCAATATGAATATAATGGCAGCCAGTATAGAATTCTGTATTTTATTATAATCACATCAAATAAAACCTAAAATAAAATAGGTGAAATTAGTTTTAATAATGCAATTTATTTAACTAGGAGCTGTAGTAGCATAGTGCCTAAGGCACTTGACTGCTAACCAGAAGGCTGGTGGTTCAAACTCACCAGCCACTCCTTGGAAGGAAGGTTGAGCAATCTACTTCTGTAGTGATACTGCCTCAGAAACCCAAGGAGGGGTCGCTATGAGTCAAGTCCGACTCGACGGCAAATAACAACAGCAACAACAAGAAGTTATATCCAAAATATTAAGGAGCTCTGGAGGCACAGTGTATAAGGCATTTAGCTGCTAACTAGAAGGTTAGCAGTTCAAACCCACTACCTGCTCTGTGGAAGGAAGATGGGGCAATCTACTTCTGTAAAAATTTACAGTGTTAGAAACCTAATGAGGGTAATCATGAGTCAAAATCGACTTGATGGCAGTGAGTTTGGTTTTGTTTTGGATCCAAAATATTATCATTTCACCATGTCATCAATATGAAAATCACTAATGAGATGCTTTGCATTCTTTTTTAAAAAATTTTCCCTAAAACTTTATTATACCAAAAATCTTATCATGCATTTAACAATATAAAACAGTGCATTAAAATTCAAAATAAGATTGATTTCTGCCACAGACAAAACATTGTCCTTCTGCAGCTTTTTAAAAATTTGTTGTTGTTGTTGTTTTAGTGAAATATACTAGAGTCAATGACACATCATTTCAACCATTTCAAATCTGTTGTGTATTTTGTACAATTGGGAGCAGCCACATTTCAAGTGTTCACTAGCCACGTGCCTCATGGCTCCTGTATTGGATATCACAGGTCTAGAGCAAAGAATCTCCCAGGGATATTTGCTTCTGTTGGCATACTCATTTACCCCTCAAATCCACCCACCTTTTAATGCCTCCTAGAGCCTCTTTACTTACCTTCTGTACTGGCTGTGGAACCTCTTCCAGGTGGCTAGGAGCAGGATCTTTGTTCCTAGAGATGCCCACAGGGGCGTGAAGTTGTGCAGCTGGACCACAGGAGGTCAGGTGTAACATTACTTCCATACTTGGGCATTCTTACCTGTTATCTTCATTCCTACCTTGATAACAGCAAATCCCCCATCCTAGTTTCTTTTCAGCATGCATTCATTCAGTCAGAAATATTTATTGAGCCCCTTGTAGATATCAGAAACCATGACCAACTGTAGGGATACAGGTGAAACAGACTTTTCTTGTCTATATTATAGAACTTGTCAGTGTTCTTAGGAATTTAGAATCTAGTGGGAAAGACAGACTTTACTCAAGACATACAAGTATGTAATTTCAAACTGTGATAAAACAAAAACAAAACACAGCTTTAACAAGTGCTAACTTATGGGTCACAGTTTGAATGACTTGTCTCCTGAGGTGTTTAAGAGAGGTAGGTCAGTCCCTGGTCATGCTGTCCCGGTAAACATTGATGCAACAGACTAGAGTGGGATTAGAAGACCTCAAGGCCCTTCTAGTCCCAAGAGTCTGTAAGCGTTTAGAAGATTTCCAGGACAGACAGAAGCACACTGGTCCACATATTGGGACCCAACTCATCTATTTGTATTAACCCTCTCCAAGATGACTTAGAGACCAGATGAAACATCAACAGTAACAGTGAAGCAGAGGCCAGCTAATTCATTTATTCACGTGTTTTTTCATTCATTTATTCATACATCAACTCTTATGGAGCACCCTGGAGGTGCCACACATGCTCTGGACATTCAGAAAAGCAAGGCCAGCATTTTCTTTGACCAGATCACACAGCCAACTGGGCATCCTTTCCCAGAGAAGATAACAATTTCAAAACGAAGAGGAAAAATCAATGCTAATAGAACTCCTTTTCTAGTTCCTAAAATGACATTGTCCACAGTGGCCCATGTTGTGAGCCCAGAGCTGTTCTGGGAAGCAGGGGCCCTGTTGGACACAATCTCATGAGCGCCTCAAATTTAGCCAGATCAATAAATGAGAGGCAGGATGAGGGCTGTGGGTGCAGGGAGGCTGAGTCCACGGAGCAAACTGTGCCATTCCTCTTCTACCCCCTGAAACAGGACCAGGACCCTTCCTTCAGCCTAAAGTCCCTGGGGACAGGGTAATTTCAGCTGCACTTGATGTAACCTATACATCACTGTCTTCTCCACCAGCTCTCAAATTAAACTCTGATGTATAAAGTTAAACAAAAATGAGATAAAAATTGGCAGGGGTTGAAGAGGGTCAAAGTAGTCAAAGCAAAAGGTAGACTATTGCTCCTTTTGATTTATGTTATTCTGTAAACTTAGAAAAAAAAATAAAATATAAATCTTTCTGAGACTTTTTCATTGAGAATGAGGCATTACTAATTTATTTTCAATAGACTCCTAGGTTTTCCAACTGGGAGGAGTGCGATAGCTGTTTGTTTCTAGTGAAGTTGCCACCGTTAGAGGTAAAAAGTAGACTAATCATTTGAAAACGTTTTGCAAAAGACGTATCTTAGGGAGCAGTGCTGATGGGCCCACCTCCAGGAGCTGCTCCATCTCATCTTTTTATTTAATCCTCATAAACCCCTAAAGGGTGGAATATTCAGAATTTACTGTCCTCATTTGATAGTTGAGAAAACTGAGGCATAAGGAAAATTTATGACTTCAATCTTAACATGCCTAGTAGGTGCCAAGGACACAGAAGTGAATAAGACAGAAGCCCTCTCTCATAGAACCCACTGCCGTTGAGTTGATTCTGGCTTATAGCAACACCCATTGGGTTTCCAAGGCAGTAAATCTTTATGGAAGTAGATTGCCCCATCTTCCTTCCACAGAGCGGCTGGTGGGTTTAAACAGCCAACCTTCTGGTTAGCAGTCAAATGCCTTAGGCACTGTGCCACCAGAGGTCCTTCTCTCACAGAAAACAATTAAAAGGACTAAAAATGTAGCATGATTATGAATAGAATGAATGCCTATGAACAAAATAAAATAGGTAAGGAGAATAAAGAAATGGATGTGTGGGAAGCCATTGGGGCGGGAGGGCTTTAAGGAGGGGAATGATGTAATCAGATTTATTTTTTGAAAAGATCGCTAAGGCAGCTGTGTGGAGAATTAGGGAGGCCACGGTGAGAGCAGAGAGATGAGTTACCAGGCAGTGACAGTTGTCCAGGCAAGCCGTTGTGGTGGCTTGAGCTGTGAGGTGGCAGTATTGCTGGGGTTGTTGTTATTGTAACCTGCTGTTGAGTCGGCCCCTGACTCATGGCAAACACCATGCCCAATGGGACAGAGCACCGCCTGGTCCGGCACCATCCCCATGATTAGCTGTGTATCAGAATGCTGTGGCCCATGGATTTTCATGGGCTGATTTTCAGAAGTAGATCATAGACCTTTCTTCCTAGTCTGTCATAGAATTAGAATCACAGCAATATGAAAACCTCCACTGACAAATGGGTAGTAGGTGCTGGTAAAGTAAGTACACTGGCCAGGAATTGAACGTGGGTCTCCCACATGGAAGATGAGAATTCTGTCACTCAGCCACCACAGCCCTGTCTTTGAGGGTAAGGTGTCTAAGAAGGATCTTTGGTTTCTATCCCAGTACTGTTTCCACTAGACAACACTTCCTGTAGCCATATCCTGAGATCAGTCCACCCGAATCCTGTGCAAGCCACTTCTTAGGGGGAATGAAGAAACAGGACTAGGCCAGGAGATGAGATAGCATCAGCAGGAAGCAGGGCTTCCAGAAAGATGGGCACGTGGTCCTAGAGTATATGTGTGTATATACATGTGTATGCACACATATGTGTGTGCATGTAGGGGTGGTGAGCTGTGATAATTATGTGACATAATTGTCTTTGGTCTTATTTTTTCTAATTGCTTCAGTCCACTTACTTCCATTCTTTCCTTAAGCTCTTCTAGTCTGGCTTTTGGCTTTGTCACTCACCTTAAGGCCGCTGTTGGCTTCTGCATTGCCCCGTCTATGACGGCAAGAGCTGTCCCAGGACAGATGGGACAGATACAGGAGTTTCCTGACATGACAGTGCATCAGTGAGTGCTGATGTCCACCTGCCATGTACTGCTTTGACTTCTGGGGCCAGAAGCCAAGATGAGGTTTATGTGGATGTGAAGGCCAACCATCTGTTTTCTGATTCAACCATAGCTGCCACCGGGCTCTCCTTGGGCGGACTTGATGCGTATAGGTATGATGGGGTCCTGGGTGAGGCTTGTCCGTGAGCCTCCTAGCCACTTCCATCTCCATAGTGTTTGAGATTTGCTGTGCTCAGCCCAGCACCAGTGAACCTCAGCCTAACGTCATCAACTTCTCACGGAACATCTCTGAAGCTCCTTCTTTCCTGGGCTCTTGGGAGAGGATAGAGTCTCAGGAAGCAGAAGAGCTGATCAACCAAAGTCATTCTGTTCTTGGGGACACAATTAGACTACATCTCTAATTCTCACTTGCAATTTAATGTGGCAACTTAACAAAGTTAATCAAATGAAATGTGGGCAGAAGCAATGTGTTCTACCTCCAAGCCTAGCTCATAAAAACCCCTCTTGGGAACACTCCTCCCTGTTATTTCCCCTTCCACTGGCTGGATGCAGAGGATGATGAGGGACTAGTTTAAGTTTAGCCACAAAATATAGAGATCCTGTGTCCCTGAATGACTGTGTGGACATAAACACCCCAAAGTTTACCATGTGAGCAAGTAATAAACATCTACTGGGTTGAGCCATTGCAGTGTGGGTCTATTTATTTTTTAATTTTATTGTGATTTTGGGGAAAGTTTACAGAGAAAATCCATCTTCCATATAGCAGTTCGCATATACCTTGTCTCATGGCATTGACCGCAATCTCCCACAATGGAACAGCTCTCTTCCCACTTCCTCCCCATAGCCACCTCTTCCTTGTGTCCTTCCCTCCCATGCACTCCTCCCCACTGAGCTGCCTCCCTGTGCATACACAGCCCTTCTATTCTCCCATGATTGATATCTCCAAGGAGTGTATCTACCTAATGTAAATGTTCAGCTCATATGCCTGTTTATTGTTTGGCTGGAAGCCACAGGAGTGGATTCAATTCGAGACCTGAAGGGCAGCTAGGGGCCTTAGTCTCAGGGGTTCCACCAGGTTCTGTCAGACCAGCATACCTGGTCCCTTTTTTTTTTTTTTAATGATTTTGAGTTTTGTTCCACATTGTTCTCCCACTCTATCCAGGATCTCCTGCATAGATTCCCCCTCTGAGTGGTTGACAGTGGTAGCTGGGCACCATCTAGTTCTTCTGGCCTCATAGTTGTATTGGCTGAGGATTGCATGGTGTACCAGTCCCTTGGACTAATTGTTTCCATGTATCTTTGGTTTTCTTCATTCTTCTTTGTTCTGGAAGAGGAGAGACCCATCGTTGCATCTAGATGGCCACTTGGAAGCTTTTAAGATCCCAGTTGCAACTTACCAAAGTAGGATGTAGAGCAATGTTTTTGTGTAGTATGTTATGCCAATTGAGCTCGATGTCCCTTGCGACTATGGTCCCAAACCCACAGGTCCAACTGTTCACTCCCTCTGGATAGCTGGCTGTGGCCAAGAAGTGTGGGTCTATTTATTTTTGTAGCTTAGCTTGTTGTTGCCGTTGTTAGGTGCCGTTGAGTTGATTCTAACTCATAACGACCCTCTGTACAACAGAATAAAAAACTGCCAGGTCCTGAGGCACCCTCACAATCCTTGCTATGTTTGAGCCCATCATTCCAGCCACTGTATCAATCCATCTCGTTGAGGGTCTTCCCCTTTTTCTCTGACCGCTTTACCAAACATGATATCCTTCTCCCTTCTGAGCATGATCAAAGTTGGTGAGAGGAACTCAGGCCATTCTCACTTCTGAGGAGCACTCCAGCTACAGCTCTTCCAGGACAGATTTGTTTGTTCTTCTGGCAGTCCATGGTATTTTCCATATTCTTTGCCATCACCACAATTCAAGAGCATCAATTCTTCTTCATTCTTCCTTATTCATTGTCCAGCTTTCACATGTATATGAGGTGATTGGAAATACCATGGCCTGGATTAGGTGCACTTTAGTCTTCAAGGTGACATCTTTGCTCTTCAACACTTTAAAGAAGTCTTTGGCAGCAGACTTACCCAGTGCAACATGATGTCTGATTTCTTGATTGTTGCTTCCATGAGTGTTGATTGTGAATCCAAGTAAAATGAAATATTTAACAACTTCAATCTTTTCTCCATGTATCATGATGTTGCTTATTGGTCCAACTTATTGGTTGTGAGTTTTGTTTTCTTTATGTTGAGGTGTGATCCACACTGAAGACTGTTGTCTTTGATCTGTATCAGTAAGTGCTTTAAGTCATTTTCATTTCCAGCAAGCAAAGTTGTACTATCCGTATGTCAGCATATCACAGGTTGTTAATGAGTCTTCCTCCACTTTTGGTGCTGTGTTCTTCTTCATATAGTCCAGCTTCTTGGATCTTTTGCTCAGCATACAGATTGAATAAGTATGGTGAAGGAATACAGTGCTGATGCACACCCTTCCTGCTCAGCTTCACTTACCCTAGAACAATCCCTGCTTTCAAGGAGTTTATAAATGCCATAAGGAAACAAGGCTAAGTCACACAGTTCTGGAACTATAGTAGGTGCCCTAGAAGAAGTGGTGGATTATAGGATTTGGACCTTAGATCTGAAAGACATGGGCTGTAGGCCCCTGGATATGTGACTTCCCTATCTTAGTCTTTTTCTAGAAAAATCAGGGTGGGGAGAAGGCACTTCTGGCAGGGGAAACATCACAGTCAAGGACTCATCAGTGGAGCTTGAAGCAGATAAAGAAGAGACCAAGCATGTAGAGTCTCCTTGGGAGGGGAAAAAGAAGATGGTCTCTAAATACTTCAGCTTTACCTGGCATAGGGTCAGATAAGGGTCAGAATTCCAGATCTTCTCTTTCTGTCTTCTCCTGTGGCTTAACCCAGCTCTGAAGTTGCTGGAAGAAAGGATTCCTGAGCCAGGGCATGTGGGAATCTGTGTCAGCCTGGCTCTTCTCTCCCAGAGCCCCCTTTGTACAGGGTAGGAACCCCAACTCTGGGCTGTGCTTTATTTTAATTATTTATTTGGTAAGTTGCCTCACAGTATAATGCTTGATTAAAACAGCAAGCTTGTCCAGCATTCTCCAGAGGCCTGTAAGGAAAGGAATTTGAGAGCTCTGATCAAGGCTTTCAACTATCAGCCAAAATTCAGATGTAGTAATTGTAGTCACAGTTCCCATCTAGACACGGGAAAGTTTGGTTTGGGTCTGTCTGCTCCTTGCAGGCTCTGGGATACTGAATCCTGAGGAGTAAAGCTACCGCTTGCTACCCTCAACCTCAGAGAGTAGCCAAACTACAGATGGCTTCAAAGCCATCTCCCCCTTGTTGGGAAAGACGAACATTTATGCCACTTTTTCCCTTGTTGCCGGACACTGTATCCACCCCCCCACACCCTATACACACACTCCCTAAATGCTCCCTGATGAATGGTATGGCTCTTGGTGCCACCATATATAGGCATGATGGGCCAGGAGTCTAAAGATTTGGATTCTGGTCCCAGCTCACGATTTTTAATAATTTTCTGAACTTGATTCTCTTATGCGACCTCACTGTTCCCTATTCTTTCACAACAGTTATATCACAGCTTTTTGCTACATAAATATTCATTCTTGATTATGTAAATAATGTGCTCTGTTGAGCCAAGTAGTGTACTAGGGTTGCTTGATTGTTGTCATTCTTTTTGTTTTTTCCTGAACTCAATAACCAAGTCATTTCCATTTGCTTGGTTTTCTTTGTACATATGATTAAGTGTTCCCACACCTGCCTGCAGCTTCTTAATACAATTTTCCACAAGGTTGAACATACCAGATAATCCATTGGTAGCAGTTCCTTCTCACTCTTGGAGGCATTCCCTCCGCATTCCTCTGATGTTGCAGTCTGATTCTTTGCTTATGTGACTACACAGCTATCACTTGGGACTTTCCTTCACCAGCAATCTGGGATTTTTCTTCCCTTCTTTCTGCCATTGGATCCCCTGCTTCCTGAATCTTATGTTTCTGTTTCTCAGCTTAATCTCTCCTTTTGTAGGTGAAAAACTTCCAGTGCCTTTCAGATAATGTAGTTATAATATCTGGGTTAAGCTGACAGAAAAGAGAAGTTTCTGCCCCTTTCCCCTCTGAATAAACATCCCCCAAACAGGCAAGCAGACAACAAATGAAACAAGAAGAATGCCAAACAGAAACAGAAACTCATTTTTTACAACGTGAGTAGACAGCCATAACCCAATACTGCAAAGGATGGTAAGCAGATAAAAGAGAGCTCACGGAGTTTGCTGTGCAACGTGTCTGCAGCAGGTCAGAGGTTAATCTGCCAGGCGGAACCCCAGAGTAGTTTAGGAATCTGAGATACCAAACAGGGCTGGGATGAGGCTCTGGTTGGAAGCTTCCATGGGTCCTCCTCACCCTCACCCAAGCCTGTGACCCCCACCCCCATGCCTTTGGAAAATGATTCACTGGAGAGTTGCCTTGAGGGCTGAGAAGATGCAAACCAGAACCAGGGAGGCTGGGGAAAGTCTGCCATTAAACATAGGACCCCAACTCCCACTTCTGCCTGGCTTATGGAGCAGAGGCAGATGCTATTGTCAAGAAGTTAACTTTTCTTTATGCTGTGAAAGTTCTGTGAGTTTTAACACATCTACAGAACACTTCCATCACTCTCCAAAACTCCCTTGTTGTCCCTTTATAGTCAAATCCGCCCTTCACCCTTAACCCCTGGCATTCACTGGTCTGTTTTCCATTATTATAGTTTTGTCTTTTCAAGAATGTCATATAAATGGGACCATAAGATATGTAACCCCTTGAGACTGACTTCTTTCACTTAGCATGATGCCTTTGAAATTCATCCAAGTTGTTGCATGTATCAATAATTTGTTTCTTTTTATTATTGCATTACATTCCATTGTATGGGTGCCCCACAGTTTGTTTATCCAGTCATCTGTTGACAGTCATTTGGGCTGTTTCCAGCTTTTGTTGGTTATGAAAATTGCTGCTATAAGCATTTGTTTATTACATACAGGTTTTTGTGTGAATAGTGGCTAAAGCACTTGACTGCTAACCAGAAGGCTGGCGGTTCAAACCCATCAGCCACTCCTCGGAAGGAAGGTTGGGCAATCCTACTTCCGTAGTGATACTGCCTCGGAAACCCAAGGAGGGGTCGCTATGAGTCGGGGCCGACTCGACGGCAAATAACAACAACAACAACAAGTTCAAACAAGTTCACATAAGTTCTAGAATAAACACTCAGGAGTGGGATGGCTGGATCATATGGTAAGTGTATTTAACTTTATTAGAAACTGCCAAACCATTTTCTAGAGTTTGTACCAATTTTTCATTTCCACCAGCAATATTTAGAGTTCTTGTTGCTAAGTATCCTTGTCAGCACTTGGTATTATCCATATTTTTTATTTTATCCTTTTTAACAAATGTATAAAAAAAATAAAACCAAACCCATTGCCATCAAGTTTATACCAATTCATAGTGACCCTATAGGACAGACTAGAACTGCCCCATGGGGCTTCCAAGGCTGTAATCTTTACAAAAGTATACTGCCACGTCTTTCTCTCACAGGGGCTGGTAGATTTGAACCACTGACCTTTTGGTTAGCAGCTGAGCATTTAGCCACTGGGCCACTAACTCAAAACTCACCGCCATCAAGTCATATCGGACTCATAGCAACCCCTCCTTGTGATTCTGAGGCGGAATCACTACAGAAGTAGATTGCCCAACCTTCCTTCTGAGGAGTGGCTGGTGGGTACGAACCACCAGCCTTCTGGTTAGCAGTCAAATGCCTTAGGCACCATGCCACCAGAGCGCCCACTGGGCCACTAGAGCTCTTTAACACGTGTGTAGTAGTATCTCAAAAGTGGTTTTAATTTGTATTTCTCTAATGGCTAATTGGGAGCTCTGGTAGCATAGTGCCTAAGGCATTTGACTGCTAACCAGAAGGCTGACGGTTCAACGCCACCAGCCACTCCTTGGAAGGAAGGTTGGGCAATCTACTTCCGTAGAGATACTGCCTTGGAAACCCAAGGAGGAGTCATTATGAGTCAGGTCTGACTCGAAGACACTTAACAACAATAACAACAACAATGGCTAATTATATCGAATCTTTTCTCTGTGCTTACTTGCCATCCTTCTATTCTCTTGGAGAAGTGTCTGTTGAAATCTTTTGCCTATTTTTTACTTGGGTTATTTATTTTCTTATTGTTGAATTTTGAGAGTTCTTTATATATTATAGAAACAAGTCCTTTGTTGAATGGACTACTTGAAAATATTTTCTCCCACTCTGTAGTTGTCTTTTCATTCTGTTAACAGTCTTTTACAAAGCAAAAGTTTTTAATACTGATGATAGAAACCATATTTAAATGTATCCCATTAATAAGTACTTGTTGATCACCTGTGACATGAAGCTTCCTGATAAGCAATGGTCTTTAAAGGACTAATGGAATCTAATTTTCAGAGAATCATCTAATAAGGTCACTCTCCTTTTCCTAGGGCAGGGGGTGAGGTGCTCAGTTTAAATCCAGAGCTCTGAGAGGGGCTAAGACTTCTCCAGTTTTGACATCCTCAACTCTCCTCAGTTCCAAACTTATCCATTGTTGTTATTGTTGTTGTTAAGTGCCGTCGAGTGAGACCCGACTCATAGTGACCCCTCTTTGGGTTTCCGAGGCAGTATCACTACGGAAGTAGATTGCCCCATCTTCCTTCCAAGGAGTGGCTGGTGGGTTTGAACCACCAGCCTTCTGATTTTCAGTCAAGTGCCTTAGCCACTATGCTACCAGAGCTCCCTAATAATTATCCCTGAGAATTCCTGTATTACCACCATTGCATAAGCTATTCCTCACCTTCTCCTCACTTTGGTACACCTTGCCTATCATTCAAAATCCAGCTCAGGTAATCCATCAGGCCCAAAGACTTTCCTGACCCTAAGCTTCTGTCTCTCTGTCTGTTGCCTTCTTTGATTATGTCATCTTTGCTTCCCACCTGGTAAGGTTTTTGAAGATGACCTGATTGGAAGCATATGGAAGGGCAGCACAGAGGCTACTGGAGAGTGGTTTTTTCCATGCAAGTTGCTGGTGATACAGGCAAGTTCCTGAACCCTGAGAGCCTAACACTTGAAGGTTTCCTCCAATCCTGCTTTAGAAGCCAGGGCCTGACAAAGAGCTCTGCATGGTGCTGTTATTAAGAACAAACTGGTTAATGTATAGCCACCTTCGGGCAACACACTGACACTGTAACAGAAACCTTCTGGAGAGAGCATCTTTAGCAAAAGAGAGCCACAAAGGGTGGACGGAATTTTAGGCATCTTGGCAGATTTCTGAGTAGGGACCTCTTGATATTCCTTTGTCTCTTCATAAAAGGGGAGGGCAAACCCAAGTGTTCTAGACTTCCTTTTCTAGAATGAGGAAACAAAAAGCTTAGTTATGGAGTCCTGTTCAGTAGGCCCTGTTCCCAAATTTGGTTCCTAATAGGCAACAGCTGTCTCTGTGGTGTCCTCTAGGCAAGTGATTCATGTCTTTCCTCAGAAATGACAAGTAGAACAAATGTTTACTTAGACATATAACAGAGGGACAAGTGGAAAACAGGAGACTGGCAACTAGAAATATTGTGTTGCTATTTGATCCATAGCAATTAGTCTGAATTAGTCATATGGTGCTAACAGGCCCGACCTTCCTTGGACTGGAGGCAGAGAGGTGGATAAGGCAGCTCGCCTTCCTGGAAAAGGGATGTGTGTGGCAATGGGGAGTGTGGAGAGGAAGACCTGAAAGTTTGTTCAAAGCGTTTCAGGTGACTCTAACGTCCCCTTAGGCACTTTCCCCTGGCCATCTGCTTTAATTGACACCCGATTTAGCCTGGAGGAGCTGCAGTATGAAGGACAGAAAAAAAGGGAAAATTGTGCACACAAGTGGCTGGTTCCTCTAAAATTCACTGACCATATTTTTACATATTCAGAAATTAAAGTAAATATTTAATAGGCTGATTTTAGTGTGTGCACATGGGCAAATGCTTTTGAAAATCCAAGCAATGAATTTTGGTCTCTGGGACACTGGTCCATATATTGGTTCGTCCTCCAACATTACATGTACCATCAGTGTGGAACCTAAAAATGGAAATGTGGGTAGGATTTTCAGTCTAATTATGTTCACATAATTTAAGATCTTGAGTCCTATGTTATGCATATACAGTATGTACTACTACAGACATCCTCAAATACATTATTTAATAGGTATATCATAAATATTTCTATAAGAAGGAAGAGAATTCAGATATATAATTAACGTTTTCTACCACAAAAAGCAAGAAATACTACATTATGTGAAAAATCTTCTCACCAGATCATCCTTTGCCAAGAATCAGAAAGAAAACGCAGAGTGTAAAGCCCCCAAACCTGGCTCCCTTCTTGCCCTAGCAGTGTGTCTCACATTGGGGACGATGGCTCTGGGAGTATGAGAGAATCACAAGGTCTTGGACGTGTGCAGTCAGCACATCCAACATTGTACTGGGCCAGGAACAGGGCTGTTTCAACAACAAATATGAGTTGAATCTAATTTTAGAGGATAGAAGAACTCAACTCTTCATAGGTGGATATTTCAAAACATATTATTGTTGCTGTTATTACCTGTCAGTGAGTTGAGTCCTACTCACGGTGATCTTGAGTACAACAGAACAAAATGCTGTCTGCTCCTG
This sequence comes from Orycteropus afer afer, assembly GCF_000298275.1. Lineage (NCBI taxonomy): Eukaryota > Metazoa > Chordata > Mammalia > Tubulidentata > Orycteropodidae > Orycteropus > Orycteropus afer. Next base: position 928,551 of record NW_006921596.1, on the reverse strand, counting down.
CACCATCCTCACGATCACCAGCACATTGGAGTCTATTGCTGGGGCTATTGGGCCAATCCATTCCTCCAGGGATTCCCTCGCCTGCCTGGACCTGTAATTCACCAAATATGATGTTCTCTCTCCTCTAGTCACTGATCCCTTCCAATGAGATTTCCAAAGCAAGGGAGTAGGACAATGTTCCATTGTGATTCATAGCATTTTTTTTTTTTATTGTGATGTGGTGAAAATTTACAGAGCAAATTCACTTTCCATACAGCTGTTCACATACACTTGGTCTCATGACATTCACCACAATTTACCGCAATGCAACAGCTCCCCTCTCACTTCCTCCTGACAGTTACCTCTTCCCTGTGTCCATCCCTCCATGCATTCCTGCCCCCTGAGCTGTCTCCCTGTACATAAGCAGCCCTTTTTTCTCCCATGATTGTTCTCTCCAAGGAGTGTACCTACCTCAGGTAAATGTTCAACTCATATGCCTGTCCATTGTTTGGCTAGAAGCCACAGGCATGCCTTCAATTCCAGACCTGAAGGGCAGCTAGGGGCCATAGTCTCAGTGGTTCCACCAGGTTCTATCGGACCAGCAAACCTGGTCCCCACCTTTTTTTTTTT
>NW_006921596.1:915631-924262 GCF_000298275.1 Orycteropus afer afer | reverse complement strand
TGTTACTTGTGTTCTGCCCCTCTTTTCCTTTGTTAAATTTGCCAGTGCTTTATCAATTTTATTGATCTTTTCAAAAAACCAACTTCTGGTCCTGTTGATTTTTTCTATTGCCCTTCTATTTTCTGTTTCATTGATTTCTGCTCGTGTGATTCATAGCATTTTCATTGACTGATTTTCAGAACTAGATCATCAGGCTTTTCTTCCTAGTCTATCTCAGTCTGGAAGGTTCACTGAAACTTTTCTACCATGGGTGATCCTGTTGGTATTTGAAATACAAGTGGCATAGCTTCCAGCATCATAGCAACACATAAGGACTACAGTATGACAAATTGACAGGCAGGCAGTGGAAACACATTATTACAAATGTATAAATTGGAGATACACTCCCATCACCTTGTCCACAAGTACTTCTTGGGGGGTAGTTTCTCTGTTCTGGGCTCAAGCAGAAGGCTGGGGGCAATGAGGTGGGACCCACGAGATGACTACTAACATACACTACCATCGAGTCAGATCCAACTCATAGCGACCTCTCCTTGGGTTTTCCAAAGTGGTATCACTACAGAAGTAGATTGTCCAACCTTCCTTCTGAGGAGTGGCTAGTGGGTTTGAACCACCAGCCTTCTGGTTGACAGTCAAATGCCTTAGGCACTAGGCCACCAGGCTACTAGTGGCTGTCATTCCTATAATAGTGGACAGCTGTTGTCTTTGATGGCCCAGCCTCATTTTCCTTCTTCTTCTTTTTTTTTTTTTTTTAATGGCAGCACCTTGATTTTCCTTCTCCCATATTCCCAGTCTATGATGTTTGTGTTGGATGAGAATCCTGTTGTCCCAAATTCCAGGAGAAGCTGTGGTCCAGCCTGAATCAGTCAGTGCCTTCCAGCCTCTGAGGCTGGTTCCAGATGGTTCTGTGGCCCAGGATGGACCTCAGAGAGTTAGGTATAGAGCTTGTGCAGAACCACCAGGGAGAGAAATAACTTCCCTGCCAAGCTTCTAAGAAGAGGGTGAGCCTGAGCCACAGATGGGCATCAGTTGTTCCCATGTCTAGCCATGCTGTGAATGACTTTCAATGACATAGTTTAAGCCTGTCGGTTCCTTGGTGCCTAAGCTGGATTTATACTTAGACCTCTCTGATAACCTTTGTGCCAAGTCTACTTTGATGGTTTTGTTTGTTTGTTTATTTGTCTGTTTGTGCCACTTGAAGTATAGTCACATTTACCCATCTTGGCCCAAAACAGAGCAGAAAGACATATGCAGAGATGATAGTGGGATTTAGGTTCGATTTTCTGACTGTGAGCCTTTGGGGAGGCACAGACTTCCAGTGCAGAAGCCCCTCTTCAGCTTCCCTGGCATGCCCAGCCCCTGCTGCTAGAGATGGAAAGAGACCATGTGACTTCCTGAGGACAGGCACAGTGCACAGCTTTCCTTACTGCCAAAGGCTTCTTCCTACATTTATCATTTTCCTCCTTGGACTGCCAGCTGTCTATCAGGGTTTAGCCCTTAGGAGCCACAGTCCAAGCCTTGTTCTCTTTGCCATAAGGCCAACTGAAGTATTCCTCCATCAAATACTCCCAGGCCCTCCCACTTTGCCTTCCCTGTGGCATAGTGGCTAAGGTACTTGACTACTAACCAGAAGGCTGGCGGTTCAAACCCACCAGCCACTCCTCGGAAGGAAGATGGGGCAATCTACTTCCGTAGTGATACTGCCTCGGAAACGCAAGGAGGGGTCGCTATGAGTTGGGTCCAACTCGATGGCACATAACAACAACAGACCTAGGCCAAACCACTCTGCTGTAATTTTTTTTTTTCTTTTCTTTTTCTCTTAATATACTTTATCTTTTAGAGATGTTTTAGGTTTTCAGAAAATTGCACGGAAATTAGAGAGAGTATCCATATGGCCCTCTCCTCCCTACACACAGTTTCTCCTAGTATTAACATCTTGTATTAGTATAGTATAATTGTTACAATTGATAAAACAATAGTGATTCATTATTATTAACTAAAGTCCATAGATTATATTAAGTTTTACTCATTGCATTGTACAAGTTCTGTGGATTTTGACATGTGCATGATGTCATATATCCACCATTGCTGGATCATCCAGAATAGTTTTACTGCCTTCATGGATACTCTGTGTGTCATCTGTCATTCCTGTTCCCCTCCTCCCAAGTCCCTAGCAATGTTTTTATTTTATTTATTTATTTATTTATCTATTTTTTACTGCCATTGTAGCTTTGTCTTTTCTATAACATCATATAGTTGGACTCATACAGTATGTTGCTTTTTCAAACTGCCTTCTTTCACTTAGCCTTATGCCTTTAAGGTTCTTTCATGTCTTTTCATAGCTTTTTGATAACTTTAAAAGCTCATTTGTTTTTAATACTGAATAATACTCCATTGTATGGAGTCCCTGGAAGAAGATATCATGCTTGGTGAAGTCGAGGGTCAGTGAAAAAGAGGAAGACCTCAATGAGGTAGAGTGACAAACCAGTTACCATGATGGGCTCAAACATAGCAACAATTGTGAGGTTGGGACAGGAAGGGCAGTGTTTTGTTCTATTGTACATAGGGGCATTATGGAGCTGACTTGAGGGCTCCACATCCTCACCAGCATTTGCGATCTAACAGATGTGTAGTTGCATCTCATTGTTGTTTTAATTTTCAGTTCCCTCTGGTGGCCTAGTGGTTAAGGCATTCAACCAGTAACCTAAATAAATAAATGAAGGTATAAAGGTTAGCAGTTCGAATCCACCAGCTGCTTCATGGGAGAGAGATGAGGCAGTGTGCCACCGTAAAGATTTACAGCCTTGGAAATTCTATGGGGTAGTTCTATTCTGTCCCATAGGATCACTATGAGTTGGAATGACTACATGACTGTGGGTGTGGTTTGGTTTCGTTATTGATAAAGGATGTTGAGCATTTTTTATATGTTTATGTACCATCTGTGCTGCAAATACTTATATTTTTATTGTTGTTTGGTGCTGTCAAATCAGTTCTAACTCATAACTCTGTGTACAACAGAACAAAACGCTGCCCAATTCTGCACCATCCTCACAATCTCTTCTAGTCAGTTGACTGAGTATCTGTCTTTCAAACTTCTTGGCATAGACAAGTGAATGCTTCCAGCATTGCATCCATTTGTTGAAACATCTCAATTTGTATTCTATCAATTCCTAGAGATTTATTTTTCACCACTGCCTTCAGTGCAGCTTGGACTTCTTCTTTCAGGATGAATTTTGATCAATGGCTACTGCCTGAAATGATTGCTCATTGACCAATTCTTTGTGGTACAGAGACTCTGTATTTCTCCCATCTTCTTTTGATACTTCTGGCATCATTTGATATTTTGCCCATAGAATCCTTTAATGTTGCAACTCCAGGCTTTGATTTTTGCTTCAGTGCTTTAGCTGGAGGAATGTCAAGCGTGTTTTTCTCTTTTGGTTTTCTAACTCCAGGTCTTTGCACATTTCACTTTACTTTGTCTTCTCTAACTGCCCTTTGAAATTTTCTGTTCAGCTCTTTTACTTCATTTCTTCCACTTGCTTTAGCTACACTATGTTCAATAACAAGTTTCAGAGTCTCTTCAGACATCCATTTTGGTCTCTTTTTTCTTTCTTGTCTTTTTAATCATCTTTTGGTTTCTTCATGTATGATGTCCTTGATGTCATCCTAGAGCTTGTCTGGTCTTTGGTCATTAGCATTCAATGTGTCAAATCTTTTCTTTATATGGTCTCTAAATTCAGATGGGATATAGTCAATGTCAACTTAAGCTCTCATAGACTTGTTTTAATTTTCTTAAGCTTCAACTTGAACTTGCATATGCACAGTTGACGGTGTGTTCTTCAGTCAGCCCTTGGCATTGTTCTAACTGATGATAATTGAACTTCTCCACTGTCTCTTTCCACAGATGACAATTTGATTCCTATGTGTTCTATTGGTGAGGCCCAAGTTGCTGTTTATATTTTTGGAAAAAAAGGTATTTTCAATTAATAGGTCATTGGTCTTGCAAAATTCTATCATTAGATCTCTGGCATTGTTTCTATCATCAAGGCCATATTCCCTATTTGTGATCAATATTATTGTTATTTATATGTTTAATGTTATTCTTCTATAGCATTTAGTACTTTTCTGACTGGGTGGTAATTATTGATCCTACTTGGCATTTATATATGTTCCTGGGTCTTTCTAATACCTCTCACCCCACCTCTGTTGCTCCATCGGAACAGGCCTCAGTCTCCCACACAGCTACCATGTTCTGACCGTCTACTTTGTATGTATATGGTGGTTAACAGTGATAAAGAAATGTAATTGCCTACAAGTCCTTATAATAATTTTCTCTTCCATAATTTCTGCAAAGATTTGTTCTTCCTGCTGTCAAACTATGGCCACAAATCAGATTCTCCTAGAAGCCATTCCTAAATGACCTCAAAAAAAGTGGGGAGGGGTGTTACAGTGAAGAGATTCCTCAGGACTGGCATAACAATGAAAACACAAGGCTAATGATTTAAGCAGAAATGACCTTATTTGGGTAGGATATGTGTTGGGCTGGGTCTCAGATTTGCTAAGATCTTCCTACTTGGAGGCAGGGACAGGGATGGTAGCAACATCAGCCCCTCTTGCCATTTAGGAGTTTGCTCTTGGCTCCAGGATTCTGGCTACAATTGGAGCATTTGGTGCTGAGGCTTGTTCTAGGATGAGTGGAGCTTGCTATGGGATGGATGGGCAGGGCTTGTTCTGCAATGGGCTAGGCTTGTTCTGGAATCGGGGGGGGGGGTACTTTGTGAGCTGTCTCATCACCCTGATGACTCCATAGGCTTGGCAGAAGAGACACTGATGAGTTTTGATTAGTGCTACGTCAAATGTAAAAGGGACACATAACATTATCAGAAAACTCATGAGTCCTGTGAGATTCCAAAGTGCCTGTGCCATGAATTTGTATTGAATGAATGCATAGCCTGATTTAACAATGTAACTGGTGTATACAGTCATATGCATGTGTGTATTTCATTAAATATTTGAAATGGCCACATGTCACAAACCTCTCACTGTGACTTAGCATGCTGTCTCATGGCCGTGAGCATAGCCATACCCCATGGCTGAGTCTAGAGGGAGTGGCTGGAGCAGCTGGGGGCTGGACCAGAGACACCTTCGGACTCTAGGGCAAGATGGCTCCAGCTTTCTTGGTTGCTCATCAGAGAAGCAAGCAGAGTCTTGTCCCTTCCCACTATAATCCAGTTTTAGATTAGAGAATAAGCAGTTCCTGTGTGACTTCTACTGCCCAAGTTGAAGGTCTGCTTGTTAACTACTATACACTTGTCCATTTTTAAAAACAGTATTTGCTTACTTTTTCTAAGTATCTAAAGTAACATATTCATAGTAGAAGACTTAAAAAAATAAAGAAAAATATTTTTAAAATAATATCAATAATCGTTGCAGGAGCTCTGCTGACATAGTGCCTAAGGCATTTGACTGCTAACCAGAAGGCTGGCAGTTCAAACCCACCAGCCACTCCTTGGAAGGAAGACTGGACAATCTACTTTCATAAAGATACCACCTCAGAAACCCAAGGAGAGGTCTCTATGATTTGGAACTGACTCAGTGGCAGTGAGTTTTTTCGGTTTATCATCCTTGCATGCAGAGAAAATATATTGTATATTTGTATCCAGGTTTTTTTCTTAATAAATATTTTATAACAAAACTGTGGCATTAGTAATTTTTATTTCTATATCTTGCTTAACAATATATCAAGAATATTCGTGTGTGATTGCTATTCTCTGAAGGCATGCTTTTTATTGCTTGTGTGGATTCCACCATTTGGATATACGACTATGTACTTAACCAGTCCTCTACCATTGGACATTTATGATATTTCAATTATTTTGCAAAAGAAAGTAGATACAAGTGAATGCTCTCATGTATAAATTTTTTGAATGCCTCTCTGATTAGTTTCTTAGCAAAACTTCAAGACCTTGCTGGACCAATTGGAAATGAGCCTCTGTCCTCTTAGGCTGCTCAGCTGGCAGGATGTTAGCCTGGAGCAGCTGGAGGCCACCTTTGCTACCTTCTGAGCACAAAGCTAATGGGAAAGTGAGGAGGGATGGAGGGACAGCATCCTGATGATGTCATTTGAGCACCTGGACCTAGCTCTACCTGGATGCCAGTCCCTTTGTCTACCATTTCATAGTATTTAATCCAAATTGAGCTGGTTCCTTTCACCTCCCACAAAACCATATGCCAAATGCCGGGAGTGAAGTGAACACTCTCAGGGCTGGAAGGGAATGCAGTCCATACATGCAGAGATTGACACTGTTCTACAATGTCAAGTGACCATCAGATCTCTGATTGGAAACCTCCTGCTGTGTCTTTAGGCTTACTACCATTGAAGTCATCCCATTTCCTTGTTGGAAACTTTGCTCTCATATTCTCTGAAATGTGTTTTTCTGTACCATGTATTCCCTGATGATAGTTAGAGAATGTCAGTGTTCCTACTGAGGGTAGTCAGTGCTAATAATTCCTTCCACACTGTCAGGGGCAGATGGAGTTAACCCATGACTCTAGTGTGAAGCACTGGCCTTTCAATATATCACCTGAACCTGTGAATAAGTCATTCAGTTAATGCTTGAAGCAGCTTCAGTTTCCAGACGTCTCATCCTCAGTTTCCCTTCATTCAGAGTGAGCTGTCAGAGAGGGCTTGTTTAGCACAGAGTTGTCTTCTCAACAATTTAGCAAATGGCTGTGAAGTTTGTAAAGCAGTTTCTATACTAATAAAATTATTTTCACTTATAACCCCAGAAAGAGATAGGCATGGGAGTTTTTATAAAGCACAGAAATACAAATGAGCATAATTTGAAAGTAATTTGAATCGTAATGAGTATTGTTAATGTGAACAGGCAGGAGGAAAAACCTTGCTGGGGTTCTGATGTAGTGCTTACACTCAAATAAATGTCTTTTGATAGAAGTATGAAAGTGTTGGAGGAGTCCAAGATGGCTCAGATCAACAACATGAATGATACAAAAGGATATTTTCTGTGGCTAGAGGGTTAGGAGCTCTGGTGGCATAATGCCTAAGGCATTGACTGCTAACTAGAAAACTGGCAGTTCAAACCCACCAGCCACTCCTCGGAAGGAAGACAGGGCAATCTACTTCCGTAGAGATACTGCCTTGGAAACCCAAGGAGGGGTCGCTATGAGTCAGATCTGACTCCACGGCAGTAGTTGCATTTGCATTTAGAGAGTGAGGGTATCAGGAAGAAAAGAAAGACAGTCACAAAGCTATATATAGTCCAAGATCACTGTGAGTCTAATCTTAGATGGAGACGAGGACAAGTTGTGGCCATTGGGAACAGGGACTAGCTCTTACAAAAACATATAAAAAGGTGAGCTAGAAGGGTTCTTAGCAATAGGAAAGTACCAAATCAAAAACCAGACTCACTGCAATCGAGTTGATTCCAGCTCATAGTTGGATGGTAAATCTTTACGGAAGTAGATTGCCCTATCTTCCTTCCATGGAGTGGCTGATGGATTTGAACCACCAACCTTCTGGTTAGCTGTCAAATGCCTTAGGCACTGCACCACTAGAACTCTCTGTAGGGAAACATAAGGATTCCCAAACTCTTGGCATTTCATGGCCACTCCGTCTCACATCTGTACTCATATTTACCTAATGAATTTGTACAAATTGTCTCATTCTTTGTACTCAAATGCATTTATTTGAAAAGGAACCTTTGTATCATTACCATAGCTGTAACACCACGATCACAGCCTTGAATAAAATGAAAACAAGAAAACATTATTAAATGCTAGCTAGATACTTTTGCTGGTCTAGGGCTCTGAGCCTTAGATCGACTTCTTTTTATTGAAAAAGATTAACAAAATGTGAGAAAGAAGGTAAAGACATCCTAGCACCAAACTGAGGCTTTTACTTTGATGTAATCCAAGAGACAGAGACACAAGTGAAACATGGAGAAATTTCTCAACATGGTATTCACTGTCCTTTAATGGGTTGCCCAGGTGCTACCTAAAATCTTTTCAATTGTGCTGTCACTAAGTATCCCATGTGGGTGGAGTCCATTTCCTTCATGTAACAGATGGAAAGACCGAGGCCGAGAGAGGAAGTTCCCTCCTGATGTTCTAACGGGTCTCCTGACTCCTGGCCCAATGCTGTTCCTGTGTTCACACCTTTCCTTCTGATGCCCTCCCTCCCATCAGCTCTCAAATGAACGTGGGGGGCTGGCCCTATCATGGGCTTCCTGATCCTCTAGGTGAGTGCACCAACTGAATCAGTGCAGATGTTGCACCTTCCTGGAAGAAGACAGTTTGAGGGGGTGCAGGTTGGAAACCTGCAGTGAGCAGGCAGCAGGGTGCCCGGGGAACCCATGACCCATCTCAGGACAACATACAGTTACAGAAATGCTCAGGTCAAAGTACAAAGTTTCCTGGCTCAGAGTTTCGCTATTAGAGTGACAGCTGTTTCTACCAAAGCAAATGCTGAAATTTTATAATTTTCAGAAATGATTGCCAACCCTCAAAAAAAAAAGTGTGATTAATCGGAGGCGGGGCAAGATGGCGGACTAGGCAGAAGGATTGCACAGACCCTCTTCAACAAAGAAAAGGGAAACCAATTAACACAGACAC
>NW_006921596.1:884061-908161 GCF_000298275.1 Orycteropus afer afer | reverse complement strand
GACATGAGACAAAGTATATGTGAACTGCTGTATGAAAAGTGAATTTACTCTGTAAATCTTCACCCAAATCCTAATAAAAAACAAAAAAAAGGTCAAAAAAAAAAAAAAAGTGTTTACATCCAAACTTCTTTTTGTGTTCATCCTCTTTGATTCAGTGTCTTGATATAATTTTTTCTGCACTTCATTTGCATGCTTCCTCCTGAGCAATTGCTTTTACTAAGGAACATAGACATATGCAAATGGACCCTCACTGATGTCCAGCTGGGCTCCTCCCCAAATGGAGCCAGATAATTTTCTGTTGTTTCTCGCTCTTGCATTTAAAAAAAAACAAACAACAACAACAAAAAAAACATCTCCTATGCTTAAGCGGAGAACAATCTCTCCAACTCCAGTGGCTGGTCCATAGAAAGTTGAAAAGTTTCATTAGTTCCACTTTAGGTGTCTCTATCAGTGTTCCCCACAGGTGGTCTTGGAACCTGAGCCCCTGTTTAAGGTCTCTTCAGAAGCTAATTGAAAATACAGCTCACTGATACCATGCCAGAGTTACAGAATCTAAAACTTGAGGCTCCTTACTCTGTATTTTAAACCAGGGCTCCAAGTGCTTTCTATCTGCCATAAGCCAATGGGAAGATGATAAGCACAGTACCTGATGGGTAAATATCTATTTGTCACCTGGATGTATACCCACAGTGGATCTTCACTGAGCACCACTGATACTGAATCTTGTGAAGCCTTCTGATCTGAGGAAGGCAGATTTCCATCTTACAGAGCCTTTAAGGTTGGATGGGAAGACAAGATGTATACTTGAAGAAGTACATCCAATGCAAGATAAGTAATGATAAAGTCAATGGTGCAGGACATCTGCTATTGATGTGCTAGGGCCTGTTGTGGTCCTTTACTAACTCACTATTTATTAACTGCTTACTTGTGCTGATTATTAAAAAGTAATTATTTCTAACCATCCTTCTGTGCCTGGCATACTGTACCGAATTTTGGGCATGCAGGGATGCATAGCTTTGGCCCTCCAAGCTCACATCTAATTAGAGAGAGTGACTGTGAGAAGAGACATGGAATAAGTCTGAGTCTGGGACTTGGAACTTGGAAATGCAGAGACTCCAGATAGTGGCCCTGGGAGCTGATGCCCTAAGTAGTATAGTTCCACTGTACTCTCTCCTGAGAATGACCTGTCACGTGGTGTATTTGTTTCCCATGGCTGCTGTAACCAATTGCCACAAACATGTTTCTCATGGTTGCTATAACAAATTGCCACAGACATGGTGACTTAAAAAACAGCACACCTTTATTCTCTTAGAGTCCTGGAAGCCACTAGTGTGAAATCAAGGTGTTAGCAAGGCCAGACCCCCTCCCAAAGCTCTAAAGGGGAGTCCGTTCTTTGCATCTTCCAGCTTATGGTGACTGCTGGCCCTCCTTGGCTTGTGGCTGCATCACTCCAGTCTTCGAGGGCAGCATCTTCAAATTTCCATCAGCTCCATCTTCATGAAGTCCTCTCCTCTGTGTGTCTGCGTGTGTCAAATCTCCCTCTGCCTCTTCTTTGAAGGTCATTTGTGACTGCATTTAGGACCCGCCAGGCTGCTCTCTCCATCTCAAGATCCTTAACCTCATCACAATCACAAAGACCCTTTTCCCTTATAAAGTAACCTTTCCAGGCTGCAGGGATGGGGACCTGATATCTTCAGGGATACCGCTGTGCCTACCACATGCATTCTTTGTCCATCACAGAGAAACTAGGCATTTAGATTTTGCCTTAACGATGCACTCCACAGATGTGCAGTCTCTTGCCTCCTTTCTGCTTGCCGAGGACACGTGTCTTGCTTGACCGGGATGAGCTCAGGGTCATGGATCAGGTCTCAGTTTTGTGGCTTCGCTGGGAGGGGGGCCGAGCGCAGGCCCCTCCTCCCGTTCACTGGAGATTTCTGTGAGCTAATCATCACCTTGTCGTCCCTCAGTGTGAAAGCCTAATCATTCACCAAATGCCTGCATTCTGTGAACAGAAAGAGGGTCACAAGTCAGATGTACGCCTAGGGTCAGTGAGGAAACACAAAGACGATTAAGAGGCAAAGGGAGGGCTGGGCAGGACATGTTCCCACTGGGGTTAACCTAATAAAACTACAGCAAGACTAGCAGGCTTCCCCAGCCCTTAGCCCCTCTCCTGGGAACCAAGTGGGACAAGGGCCTCTCTGCAGCACCTCCCCCATCCAGTGTCAGGGGTTTGACCCCACACTGCCAAGGGAAGCTGTCTCTAAAACAAGCAAACCAAAGGGCCCTGCTTTGTGACCCTGATTCTCACCAAAGCGCTCCATTAGTGTAAGGATTTTCCATTTTCTCCAAGCATCTCAGAGGCTGCTCATGACCATCCAGAGCAAGGTGTAGGCCTTATGATGCTCATTTTACAAATGAAGGAGCTGAGATCCTGAGAGAGTACATGGCCAGGCTGATAACACAGAGTGAGTACAGTTAAGGCAAAAGATCCCCAGACTGTCTACCAAATCATGTTATTTTTCATGGGCCGTGCTTCTAGTCTAGGGTAAACTTGTCTTCAGGCAGAACCTGGCTGTGTGTCAGAGGGAGAGGAAAAGGACAGCCATGGGATCTTTCTGGACACAGCAGGGCCTAGTCTCTGCCTTTGTCTCCTCCAAGGCCCTGGAGGGCTTGAAGGCCAAAACCTTTAGAGGCTCTCATACTCCAGCAGTCTACACACATCGCCTGATGGTGCTCTCTAGGAGAGTCCTGCAAGAGGTGAGGGTCCATGGAAAGGGCTTCTTAACGTGCATAGGCTGACGTTTCAATTCAGGCCCTGCCTCTTCATTCCCTTACCTCACAGCCCTCTTTAATGGCAGCAAAATCATGAAGTTCCTGCAGAGAAGAGGCTGCCTGGGCAGGTGGCCTGCCAGGCTTGGTGCCCCCAGAGGGGCTCATCAGATTACAGAGCCTGGAGTTTAATAGAATAATGGGTGTCGATTGAAGTTTTTTTTGGGGAAGAAGATTTGCGCTGCCTGTCCCCACCTGCATCAGAAAACTGACCCCTGTGGCCAACATGGACATCCCTGGTCGTGTTGTGCTATGTGACATTCTCACCATGGTGTTTGTGGAGAATTGTATATAGCGTGGACATCTGGCCCAAGCTATGCCAGTTGCTTTCTCTTTGTAGGGATTTGGAGTTAGGTAGAGAAGCTCCAAGACCCAGCCATTCTCACCAAGGATGCCTAAAGAAGTGGGGAGTGCTGGTCTGTGGAGGGAAGCAGAGGCAGCAGAGATGCCAGCTTGGAGCCGGACAGTGGTCTCAGGTCCAGGTTGCATACCCCACATGTATGGCTGGCCTCTCCTGCTGTGGGTTCCCCCAAAGGACTGTGCTTCCTAATAACAGTCTGCTGCTTTGCTTAGGACAAATGGGTGGATTCATGCTGCTTGTAGCCAAAGGAATTTTGAATGAAGCAGCAGTTGGGAGAAGCACGTGGGTGGGGTTGGTGGGGTCTTAAGGACCCTGGATGCAGGGACAGCGGTCCCATCTGGGGCTGGATCCTGCCAATCCTGAGGTCAGCATCCCCTCTTCCCCCATTAGAAGGGGGCAGTCTCTGTTGGTTTCTTGAATGGCATAGATTTTGAAGGAAGGGCAGGGACATCTGCAGGCAGAGGGAAGGAATAAGTCTAGGAACATGGTGCTGGCATGTGTGGATGCTGGAGAGAGCATAATGGGCCAGGGGGGTTGTAGCATCATTGAGTGTCAGAGCTGTGCCAGCCCTTGGTTAGCTTCCTCTTCACCTTGATACATTCATGTCTCTCAAATTCCCTGTAGGACAGACATTATTGCCAAATTAAAGATGAGGTACCAAACCAAAACCAAACTCACTGTGGTCCAGTCAGATCTGACTCATAGTGACCCCTCCTTGGGTTTCAGAGGCGTTATCACTAGGGAAGTAGACTGCCCCACCTTCCTTCTCAGGAGTGCCTGGTGGGTTTGAACTGCCAGCCTTCTGGTAAGTGGTCAAATGCCTTAGGCATTATGCCACCAGAACTCCCAAAGATGAGGTAAGTGAGGTTTAAAGAGCTTGATTGATTTCCCACTGTTACACACTAGCCAAGTGCCTGAATGGGGATTAGAACCAGGCCAGTCTGGCTCCATGGTGTTTGCCTGCTATGAGACAGAAACGGGAGGATGGTGAGGTGGAGACAGAGCACAGGAGGCAAGAGGAGAAAGGCCTGCCTAGCTCTGGGTATTCCCACACACTCTGAGCAAAACTAGGTGTGATCATATTTATCCAAGACCTTCGACTCTTGGTGATACGGCAGTGTGCGTGGGTGTGCGTGTGTTCTGGTTGGAGGGACGAGGATTCCCTCCACACCTTTGTCCATTTGTTCCCACAAATGCTTCTGCATGTACTTTGCTTTGCCCTTTTATAAGATCCTCATAGATCCCAGTGCCGTGTTCTGAACAACACTGATGGGCCCCAGAGTCTGGATCCCTCAAGGGAGCCCCCAAAAGGGAAGGTGCTGGTGGGTGCAGGATGCGAGCTTTCTCCAGGGATGTGCAGGAGAAGGGTAAATGGCCAGGTGTGGGAGGAAGCAGAATTTCTTCTCCTCAGCTGGGCACTGGAGAAAGAAGGGAATACCCCTCCATGGCAGCCACTGGCCAGAGGAGGCTGACAGCTGGGTCCCAATAACACTTGGCAGGCAGCTTGGGAAAAGGAAGGGATTGCAGAGAACCCGGTCCCCCACCCTACTCCCATCACTCCAAAATGGATGCCTCATTACACTGTGTGTGTGGTACTTGGGTAGACCGGCCCCCACCCCTTCACAGATGGGGAACTGTATCCATTCTCACCTCCATGAAAGCACAACAAAGGCTTTTGTGTGCTGGGTGTGGGTACTGGAGCCCCCTCCAAGACTTTCTGTGTTTACTGCCCTCACCCTGCCTTCCTGTGCATTCATACCTGGCTTCACCATTTATTCTCAGTCCTCCCCCTCGGTGTGAGAACTGGGGAAAGGCACTCTTTCACCCAAACTGGAGTAAATCATTAAGTGCCATAGAAAGTTAAGTTCAACACCAGGGACAATTGAATTTATCTAGGAAATGTTTTATTCTTCCAAAAGTTCACTTTGGCAAATTCTAATGTATAGAAAACCATGAAATACTATGGCTCCCGAGGAAGCAAGCTACTCTGCTAAGCATTAAGCCGCGGGGTCCGAATCCTGCCTCGCTCCCGTCAACCACTCTCTTTAACTCAAATGCCCATCAAAGTCCCTGCTAAATGGGAGTCTTACACACATCTCATCTTATCATTATGTCACAAAACCCATAGAATTACAAATCAGGTTTAAGGCAGAAAACATGACAGCCAAATATAAGTACACAAAAAGTACATTAAGTATCCGTCTTCATTTATCCTCCCCATTCCAACCTACCTCTCAGTGCAGACCCACCCCGCGCAGTGCTCAGCTTGAGGTAGCCTAAGATCCATTTTAGAGTGGACTGGAATATAAATGACAGTTCACACTGCACATGAACATAGACAACTGTATAAAATATTTAAATAAAGACAGGAAAGAACAGAGGGTTGCTGCAAAGCCTTTGGCAGACCCAGCCTTGGGGAATTTAGCAGCTTGAGATTCATTACAAATTTCATCTTTAATGTTATTTTTAGTTCAATATTTTGTAGCACTCAGAAGTAAATCTTGGTGTGCTGTCTTCTCTCCCCTGGCTTCCTTTCTGGTGTCTGATCCTTTAGTTTTACTGAAACTTAATACATTTTCAATAAAATTGATTTGTGACGTCATAATGCTGTTTGTTGCCATCTCCTGCTCCTAGATGTAACGGGGAGAGAACTATTACATTTGGCAAAGTGAGGGGGATTGCTCTTGATTGTGGAATAAATGGACATGAACTTGGAACCCATCCTGCTGCAGGACGAAGACTCTCCTTGTACTCTTCCCTCTTGTGTTCCCCTGTTTTCAAGTTCTAATCTGGCATAGTCCTGAGAGCTAAGGGGTTCACTGGGCCTTCCTAAAGAGAGCTATATTCCCAAACACAGATGCAAAGGACAGAAAGAAACCTCTGTTTTAAATCTTTAAGGTTCAGTTGCTTTCTTAATATGACTTTCCACCTGGAAACCTCCAGCTGATATGTCACCACCAGATGAGATTCTGCAAAAGGCACATGTCCCAGAGGTAGGGATAGAAAACCTGATGATAGAAGGCCTGTTCCATGGTTATCCTGCTAGTTCTTTAGTCTTCAAGGGAAGCTATTGCTAACCAAAAGACTGGTGGCTCAAACCCACCAGCCACTCCTTGGAAGGAAGATTGGGCAATCTACTTCCATAGAGATACCATCTTGGAAACTCAAGGAGGGTTGCTATGAGTTGGATCTGACTAATGGCAGTCTCCATCCTCCATGACCAGAGACAAAGCCCTGTCCAAGAGGCAGCAGATAAGATAGAAGAGGAAGCAGTCAATGTTGCCTTGCTACTCGACCATCTGTGTGGACTATGAAATTGAAGCCCCTGAGAAAGGGGCCAAAATATGTAACAACCAAACTCACTGCCATCAAGTTGATTCTGACTCCTAGCAACTGCCATTGGGTTTCCAAGGCTGTAAATCTTTACAGAAACAGATTGCCTCATCTTTCTTCCATGGAGCAGCGAACCACCTACTTTCTGGCTAGCTGCCAAATAAATACCTTAACCACTGTATCACAAGAGTTCCTTTGAGAAAGGGGCAGCACCCAGAAATTCACTGAAGATTTTTTTATTGAACTGGGATGGGCAGGCCTTATTTGTCATATCAGGGCAGGCCCTCTGTCTTAGGCTGGGTTCTCTAGAAAAGCAAAACCAGTGAAATGCACACACACACACACACACACACAGAGAAATGTATGTCAAGGAAATGGCTCACACAATTGTAGAGGCTGGAAAGTCCCAAGTCTGTAGGTCAGAGGTCATACTGGAGGCTTCTCCTGACTCATGTAGCTGCTGCTGTTGTTGTTGTTAAGTGCTGTCGAGTCGTTTCTGACTCATAGCGACCCCATGCATGGCAGAACGAAACATGTAGCTGCAGAGGCTGACAAAACAAAGATCAGCAGACAATACGGCTGGCTGCTGGCTTCAAAGGCTGACAAATCCGAGACTGGCAGGTAAGATGACAGGCTCTTGGTTCACAGGCTGCAAAGACAAAAATCCCCAAATCGGCAGGCAATGTGGCAGGTCGCTGGTTCCAGTGCAGATGATGATGAGTCAGATGCAGGATCCAGAATGAACAAAAAGTCGGAGAACTTTGCCAGGACATCCATATATATTGGACGCAGGCCACAGCCCTGAAGAAACTCCCTTTCAGCTGATTGGCTGCTCACAGCAGATCTCATAGAGATGATTACATTATATGAGATCTCATTGTGGGAAATGACTACATCATGAATGCTAAACCACCAAGAATCATGGCCCAGCCAAGATTACACATAACTTTAACCATCATACCCTCTCACCCAGGCAAGTGAGGGGCTGGTGAACAAGGCTCAGAGTAGTTTGAGAGAAATGGATATTCAAGTCCAATAGTGGGGAGTCCATGTTGTTTGCTAGAAGATTTTATCAACAAATAATCTCTCTGTGACTCTTGGTTTGTCCATGTCAAAAATGGCCTGATGCCCTTTGCCTCCTAATCTAATGGGGGTTTTGAGAATGGAGGAAAAGCTTTCAGGTTATGTTTACAGCTGTAAAAGCAAAAATGAGAGGCATGAGGTGCTTATCTGAGTAATTTATAATTAAATGAAGCTCAACAGTTTGTTAGACAGAAATAGTCAGAAGTTTCAATGCTGGAACAAAATGTGCTTAGATAATGCAGGCACGATTAGGTGGATATTCGTTTTTGTTCTAATTTACTCAGATAAATACTTCACAGGATGCTGTGTAGATGGAGTCTGAGATTAGAAGAGAAAACAGAAGGACTCAGGGCATTGAGAGCACAAGTCTCCTTGTCAGTCAGCAGCCAGAGGGTTTAAGAAATTGAGCCACTGGCCAGGGGAGAGCAGGACTCATAGAACCTAGCACCAGTCTCAATGGCTCTGGAGCTTATGACTAATCTGGTGAAATCACTGCATTAGGATTATTTCAAATTTTCTTTTTTCTTAAGTTTACACCAAACAGTTTCAGTACATACCAACCTAAACTGGTAATACTTTAACTGAAAAAGCTAACCCATGCTAAAGTCACATCATACACAGTGTTCTAATTTGCTTCACCTAATCAGTGCCTCTCACTCACTGGTCTTTTCATGTGCTTCCTTGATTTGGAAGCAAAGTGGTGGAGACACAGTAAGCTAATAAGGTGATGCACAGATAGAGATGATCTATCATATTAGAGAAATCTAGAAGACTAGGAGTCCCTTTAGAGAGTCCTCCATTTGAACAGGAAAGCATAATAGTTCTTCCTTTCCAATGGGTTTCCTGAAGTCCTTCTTCATGGTGGTGACAGAGATGCAAAGGGATGTCCTTTTTACAGAAGCTTAAATACTAGAACACTGACCACGCTGAAGCGGAAAGAGTCATCTTGAACTTGTCTTAGGTCAGGCTGGCTTCCTGGAAGCAGAACCAGGGATGGAGATTCTTGTGCAAGTAAGTGCTTCAGGGTGAGAGTTCTCAGGTGGTAGTGGAGAGAGGAAGAAGAAGGGGAAATGCCAGGCTAAGGCATGGGTTTAGCTAGAGTCTAGCCTCAGTCCCCATGGAGAGTCCTGGAGTGGTGCCAAGAGATGTTCCCCCTGAGACAAGGATCCTTGGCTTTGTATCCCTGTATTGGGAGCTCTGGTGGTGTAGTGCCTGAAGGTTGGTTCAAACTCACCAGCCAATCCTTGGAAGGAAGGTTGGGCAATCTACTTCTGTAGTGATATCACCTTGGAAACCCAAGGAGGGGTCACTATGAGTCAGATCCAACTTGATGGCAGTGAGTTTGTTTTTGGTTTTTATCCTTGTATTAGTTTGTCATTGGCTGGGAGAGGGACCAACCTAGGAAGGGTTGAGGGCAATTCTCAGGAGAAGAGTACACTTGTTAGAACTCAGCACTCATAACAGCTGGGGATGGATGAAGCAGTCCAGAGAAATGCTGTTGGGGCACCAACAGCATTGATTATAGACTGGCATGATGATTGAGTGAAATCTCATTCTATGGTTTTTCTCTCCCACCACAGAACTGTGATCGTTCAGTAGAAGAATTCTCACCTTCCATGCAGGAGACCTGGGTTCAATTCCAGGCCAATGCATCTCTTGTGCAGCCACCATCCATCCTTCAGGGAGCTTGCATGCTGCTGTGATGCTGAGCAGGTTTCCCTGGAGTTCCCAGACTAAGATGGACTAAGAAGAAAGACTTGGCAATCTGCTCCCGAAAATCAGCCAGCGGAAACCCTATGGGTCGCAATGATCCAATCCACAACTGGTCATGGGTGCGGAGTAGGACCAAGAAGTGTTTTGTTCCCTTGTGCACGAGGTCGCCAAGACTTGGGTGCCTACTTGATGGCAGCTAACGGTAACAAGCTAAGATCTATATTCCAGATCATGATGACAAGAACTGTGTAAGTTTGTGAATGTATGAAAAGACAAACATGCTAAATATTAATGGTCCCAGTGGAATGAAAGCTGATGTCTTGCAGCACGCATCCTAGGAGAGCAAAGGGTCAAGTTAAGAGCAGCAGAGGGGATGTTTTGCCTTTATTCTGTGATGTGACACTATTCTACTCAAGTAGCAGCTGTCAGATTCAATGAGGAAATATGTGTAAAGCACTTTTTGCAATGTCTGGCACATAATAACCATTCAACAAATGTTACCTTGTTATTATTATCCTTTTCCTAAATGGTGAGATCAGACCAATTAGTTGAGTTTTCTTTATAATGAAATCTCTAATGAGATAATCATTGTGAAGTAGAGAGGCTTTGAAACCCCTGTTAACTGGGATGATTAAAATATACTTGATTACACTGTGTCAGTGATAGTACATAGATTTTCTAACATGACAATTCCACCTGAGCAGTGGTGACCATTGTTGTTAGGGAGGATTCTGAGGTTGAATCCAGGTTTGGGAAGACACTGATTAATTAGACACGTCTACCTGGGCAATCTCCTTCCGTAGTGATACTGCCTTGGAAACCCAAGGAGGGGTCACTATGGGTCGGGTCTGACTCGATGGCACATAACAACAACAATGACAACCTTGCACACCAGGAAAGAGGTGCAGGCCTGTGCAACATAAGGCCCCCCTGTCTTTTGGAATAATCAGAATTCCTGACTTTATTAATTGTAAGGCTTCAAGATATAGCAGAAGCAGATCAAAAGAACTGGTTAGTTTCTAAAACAGTCAATGTCACACTTGAGGCTTTCCTTTTGCATAACTGAGATGGGGCAGAGATTCCCAGATGCACCAGATGTAAACACATTTTCTCAACAGTGCCTGGATTCTCCCAGGAAGAAAAAGGAGGACAAGGAGAGGGATAGGAAGAGGAACAAGAGAAGAAAAAAAAAAAAAAAAATCTTCCATCATTTGAAACATAATGAAGATTAATATCCAGCATGTGTGTGTGTGTGTGTGTGTGTGTGTGTGTGTGAGAGAGAGAGAGACATATAAGGAACTACGAACACAATAAGATAAACATTCAAATAAAAAGCATGTCCTCATTGGAATAATTAACCATACAAGAGCAGAAGAGCAGAATTTGCCCAGGAATAAAGTTAAGAAGGCAGGAAGGGGTAGGAAAGAAGGATGAAGGGAAACAGTAAACACAGAGAAGAAGTGGAGAAAAAAATAGGAAAGAAAAAAAAAAAAAAGAAAGGTGGGCAAAAACTAGAACTTCTTAGATAAAACCCAGTGGCCAATGGGGCAGCGGGGGGGATGTTGCTTAGTTTCACCAGTTGGACATAATATGCAAGATAAAGTGGGAAAGAAATAGCATTTCATATGCATCATATTGGCAAAACTTCTGATTCTTAACAGTACAAAGGGCTAGGGAGGCTGTGGGTACTGGGTGGGAGTGCCCATCTCAGACACCCTTAGGAGAGCTAACTGGCAACATCTAGGACAACTGAAAGCAAGCAGACTTTCTGCCCTCTCAGCATTTCTACTTCTGGGTGTGTACATTAGAAAAACTTGTATGCACATGCTCAAGGAGTCACATTGAAAGATGCTTACATAGCATGGTGCGGTTATAACAAAAGCAAACTAACAAAACTGCCCATCAACAGGGAAATGGGTAAACAGATAGTGAGCTGATCTCAGGCCTGTGTCTGCCTCTGAGTAATAATGAAGTGCCCCAAGTTATACTTATGTGGAGAACAAGAACAGCAATGACAACAATCCTACCCCCTACCAATAACACACATATTGTATATAAATACAAAAGAAATGTCTGGAAGGCTACACACCCAGTGATAATGTCATTTTGTAATATAATGGGAGGCAGTGGTGGGTCAGTGGTCGAATTCTCATCTTCCATGTGGGAGCGCTGGTTTGATTCCCAGCACCTGGCAATGAAGGCTTGCATGTTGCTAGGGTGCTGAACAGGTTTCAGCAGAGCTCCCAGACTAAGACAGTCTAGGAAGAAAGACCTGGCAATTTACTTCCGACAATCAGCCAGTGAAAACCCTGTGGATCACAAGGTTCTGGTCCATTTCCTGCATAACAGCCAGGAGACACTCTTGACAGGGAACCAAAAAAAAAAAACTAAACTCACTGCCATCGCATCAAGTCGAGTCAAATCCAACTCATAGCCACCCCTCCTTGGGTTTCCAAGGAGATATCTCTATGGAAGTCGATTGCCCAGTCTTCCTTCTGACGAGTGGCTGGCAGGTTTGAACCACCAGACTCTGGTTAGCAGTCAAATGCCTTAGGCACTATGCCACCAGAGCTCTCCCTTAAGAGGCCCCAAATACAGCCTGTTCTTGATCATTGTTGTTAATTATTAAATATGTATGGAGAATATAGGATACAGAGATAGGATTGTCACCCTCAAGACAAACTCTGATATGCACACTCTTACTTGTCATGCTGTTCACTGCATTGGGGTTTCCTCTGCTACTTCACAGCAGGAATAGAGCTCAGGTGTGGTCCTTAGAGATCAGGACCCCTGAGACTGAAGGTCACGACAGGTAGAGGATGTTCTGTGATTCAGGCAGCATCAGTGGCTCAAAGTCAGTGAGTCATAACTCAATTCTATGCTCAACTGTTGTATTAGATTCTAAGGGCTGCTGTAACAAAATGCCATAAATTGGGTGGCTTCTAAGAACACAATTGTATTTATCTATTTATTGTTCTATTTGGTGAACAGTAAACTCTGAGTTTTCTAGAAAATTTTAGGAGTGAGGAAGAGACAAGGGGAAAGTAGGAGAGATGAACCAATTCAACAAAAATATCATTTTTGTCTTACTGATGCAGCAAAACTTCAACTTTTAGCTTATTCCTTGTCTGTGCCCACCCAGCTGATCACAGCTAGAGAGGAAAAGCAAGCATTCAGGAACAGAATTTTATTGTCTCACAGTTCTGGAGGTTAGAAGTTCAAATTCAGAGTGTCAGCAAGGCTATGTCCTCTCAAAAACTCTAAGAGAATATCCTTTCTTTTCTCTCTTGGCTTCTGGTAGCCTCAGAAGCTATAGCGCTATTTGCAGCTATAGCACAAATCCAGCACCTGTGGTGTCATTCCTTATCTGTCTTTCTGTGTGTCTTCTCTTTTATAAGATACCACTCTGATAGGATTAGAACCTACCTTACTCCAGGATGACATGTTAATTCAACATTAGTTGAAGTAACACCTTCAGACTCTATTTCTAAACAAGGTCCCATTCACAGCTATCTGGGTTAGGACTTCAACATACGTTTGTGGGAGACACAGCACAATCCATAACAACTACTTAGAATCTTGAGGAGATTGAGTGGCTATCCATGTGGCTGAACCTCAAGGGATCCAAGATCTTCTGTTTCCCCCTGTATGTTTTGCTCATCTCATGGACATCCACCTGAGGGTGGATGGAGTCATGCACAGGGAAGGACTTTTCCAACTGTGAAGGTCTATGAGTGAGGTCAAGGCCTAAATAGGTGAGGGGAGCAAATCTTCTGCAACCTCTGATCCAGGGTCACTCATCAACTCACATGATCATCAAAGATGATTGGGAACTCCTCATGTGTCAGGGATTCTTCTAGATTCTAGAGATGCAGAGAATGCAACTCCAGCTCTCTGTGTTGGCAGCCTAGCAGGTAAGATGGAAAAAGAAATGGATGAGCACAATACAAAGTGCTAGTCAGGGCAGAAAGGAAACAGGGCTCTGGGCACACCATGTGCCATTTAGCTCAGAGGGAAATTTCCTTCGCTGAGTCCTTCCCCATGAGAGAAAGCACTGAGGTGTGAAGGAACATGGCATCTTCTTCTTTAAGAAGGTGCTTTTCAGAGAAGCTAACATCTTCTAAGAGTACTTTTTACCAGCTCTGTAAGCTACCAGTGAAATTCAAGGCAGAGCCATGCAGAGATGTAGTCAGTGCCCCATCTATGTCTTCAGAGCATTCATGGTTACTATATGCTGACCTTGTCCTCCTACAAGTTACTCAGGCCATAAAGGTCTGTTTGGCCTGCTTGTGAGGCAATCTTGAAGTGCCAGGGGTTAACAGCCCCAGGAGTAGCCCTCAGTCAGTAACAGACTGGATTTGGTAGATAAGCATTTGCTTCCTCCCTTTTGGTTGATACCACTCTGAGGCATGTTCTACACGGTCTTTCAGAGGGACTTAGTGAGTCTGAGCCCAAGTTGCTACAGTAGTAACCTGCTCACTACCACATCCTGCATTGGCTGTTTCCTCTTCCCAAGCCAACTTGTCTCCTTGTCTAAGTGTCTACTTCTGGAAGAATCCAACCGAAAGCAAGTTACATTGTAAAATCCTATTTTCGCCCCAGCTCTTATTGTGTATGTCTTTCAGAAGACTGTCTCATTCAAGACAAGTTTTCGCATTCCTGTCTATGCTGTTTCTGCCATACTTGTTGGCAAATGCGTCCCTGGCAGGTCAAGGTAGCAATTGCCAGCCTTCTCCCAGCCTCATAGGTTATGCCCCCCTCTTCACCCTCTCCCAGTCTCTCCATCACACCCACACCCCTTGTTTACCAAATGTTCAATTTTGGTTATGTTACTATAAAAATCAAGCAGCTGGCAATTCCAGCTTGATTAGCAGGTCTCCAGTTTTGATTAGTAAATTACTTCAGTAATCAAGGTTAATTCTCATTGCAGTGCTCAGCAATAGATTTTATATTTTGCAGGGAAATGGTTTTCCTGCCCGGGATGGGGAACATTCATTAAAGGAACCCTAAGGAGGGAAGTGAACCCTAGCTGTGTGAAGAATCAGCACCTGTAAGATACCTCTCTCTGTTCTACCTTCAAATGGGCTGCTTCCTTGGGTCAAGGAGCCTGGACAGGCTTCTTGAGAAGTGCCAGTTCCCTGACCTCAGGCCTTTCTGAGTGCCTTTGGGAAACCAAGGAATCCTCATTGCTGAAATTGAAAGTCCCTGTGCAGTTACTGAGGTCAGCCACCCTCCCTGATGGGAGGTTAGTGGGTCGCTGCTCAAGATTAGAGGTGCCTTTGGTTGACTGATGTCTTTCAATGCCTTGGGGGTGCGATGGAGAACAATGTTCTGTCAGGGAGCTGGTTGGGACAGCTTCTTCACTCTTCACCCTGTGGGAGGCCTCCTTCTCCACAGAATGAATGGCATTTATGGCAAGGCTCAGAAGTTTCTAGAGATACTCCTCTCTCAAAGAAAGCTCTGGGATGGTGGAAACATGCAGGTGAATTTCATTTCTGATTTTACCCTGGCCCTAGTGTTTGGCCTGTGGAATCTGAATGAGTTGTAATTATGGTGTCCTTTCCATCAGATGGAGAAACAGGAGCAGAGAGAGGGACCATTGGCCCAAGCCCACCCAGGATCTCTCTGTGAGTGCCTTTCCTCCCCAACCCCCACCCTATCATGTAAGTCCCTGAACTACAATCACTAAATAAGCAATGAATATTTCGCCTCCAGAAAGTAACATGTGTTTTCTGTATCAGTTTAGGGGATGGACAATGTAGGATCAGTCCAGAGAATCATGTGAAACTTCTATTAGTAAGAACCTCAGTACCTAAGAGTGTGTTGGAAGGCATGGATGTGCCCCCACCCATCCTTACCCTCTGAACCACCTCTGCCTTCCACCTCCCTTCGCCCATGCAACACCTCACCCACATATCCACAAGGTGCTGACTGCACACATAGTGGTTCTGACCCTAAAACCAGTCATGCAGTTAGTTCCCCTTGAGTCAACTCTGACTCATGGCAACCTATATAAGTCAGTAGAATTATGTTCCATAGGGTTTCATTGGCTGATTTTTTGGAAGTAGATTGCCAAGCCCTTCTCCCAAGGCACTTCTGGGTGGACTCAACAGTCAACCTTCCTGTTAGCAGCCAAGCCTGTTAACCATTTGCACTGCTAAGGGGCTCCAGTTTGGATATAAAACAATTCATACTACAACCCTAACCCTCACTCTTTCCTCCAGAGAGTGGGAGCTGGTGTGTGCCATAGTACAGATTCTATTCCGGGTGGGGGTGGGAGTTCTCCCAAGGCCTACAAGATAGTGAGACTAGGAAGTTAAAACCCAGACTTCGTCCTTGACTTGGACACTGTATTCTGCAGGGGAGTGGTCACAGGAAGAGAGTTCCTTCTTGGTGTCTCCCTTTCTCAAACATTCCTTCCCAATTTCTGCAGTCTCCAAAGCTTATTAGAACCTTTATGAAAGTAGAAGTGGGGAGTGATGGGGCAGCAAAAGGGGAGGAGCTGGAGCAAACATTCTTGTTTGGTGGTAAAATTGGTCGGTCTGAATTCTTAGTCTTCCTGTGTGGCCACACTCCCATGAGCAGATGTCTGCTCTGGGGGAAAGCCAAGATATGCCATAAACCTGATTTCAAATATATTCCAGCAGGCAGAAAGCAGGAAGGTTTTTATTTTCCCCAACTGCAAAATCTGGGTGCCCTAAGAAACCTCCCTTCTCAGAGCTCTCAGGCAAAAGCTCTCAATTATTCCTATCTGTGCCTTTTGCAGCCACATAAAACCCTTTCTTAAAATTTCATTTTGTTAACAACATTCTGAGGTGCTATTTAAGAGCAGCATAAATAAAGTCCTGTGGAAACACAGAGCATCTTGGGAACTGACCAGAAATATATTGAAACTCTTCCCAGATCTCCTTGCTTTAGAAAAAGAAATGTCCCACACCTGGTTGGGTGGTGGGATCCAGAGAACTGTTTAGGGAAACTGTGGGGTTCAGAATTCACTTTTCACTCTGACCTAGTGCATTAGCTGGACTCAAACCCCGTCCACCTCTGTCTCCATCTGGCCCATCACTTGCCTACTGAATGACCTTAGGCAAGGTACTTACTTCTTTGTACCTCAGTTTCCTCAACTGCAAAATGAGTATCAAAACAGTAATTGATTCATAAGTCTGTGTAATGATAAACAAAACAATACATATAAAAGGTTTTACCTTTTAGAAGAGGTGTGCCTAACTGTTGCCCATTATAATTTCACAAATGTATGTGTTGGAACACAGAGCAGTGCCAGTGAGCAAGTCTGTGTTTGCATCATGCTTGCTGCTGGTCCGTTAGCCAAGATTAGAGTCTATGTTGTAAGGGCTACATAAGAGCATGGACCCTGGAAGGCCTGATTCACTGGGGACCCCTAGTGAAACAATGTACCACAAATACACTTATTATTCCAGTTTTAATTTTGATGTTGATTATTGATTTATATGAGAAATTCCTTATCATGCTGAGTATTTTTTTGTTTCACTCAGGAATGGAAACATGTTCCCAGGTTATCATCTTATCTGTAATTCAGTTGGAACACTTTGGCTACCTCAGTACCAAAACAATTGTTAATCAGGTTTATTTATGAATTTTCTGTGTTCAACTTTGTCAGCAATTACTTTCATGTTTGAGAAAGCACATTTTCTTGTCTCCTTGTCCCTCACTCTCTCAGTGTCCATTCAATTTCCATTCTCTACTTTTGCAGAGAGAGGAGTATGGCATCGCTGGGTGGTGAAAATAGTTAATGTGCTCTGTCGCTAACCAAAAGGTTGGTAGTTTGAGTCCAGCCAGCAGTGCCTGGGATTTAAGGCCTGGCAATCTACTTCTAAAAGTCAGCCATTGAACAGCCAATAGTGCACAGTTCCACTGTGGTACACATGGGGTCGCCATGAGTCAGAATCATCTCAATGACAACTGGTTAGTTAGGCTAAAGAGTGTTTTCTGAACCTATTTTTTTGTTGTTTTCTTTTCTGAAACTGTTATCGATTTTACAGACTTCTATACCATGCTGCAGATTTTTCCTTTGCAGACTGCTATCCACAGAGAAGAGTCATCCCGTTGGTGCCATGCTGAGGTTGTTACCATGCTCCCTGCAGCAAGACAGTGAATCAGAACACCAAAACAATGACTTTTGGCATTGTCTTCCTGCTAGTGATTGCAACTGATGTCATTTTGCCAAACAAAATTATAAGCAAAATGGATGTTTCAGGTCAGAGTGCAGCAAGGAATATATAGATTCATTTGCTTCGATAAATCTGTCCTCTTCTGCCCAGATATAGACATATAACCTATGGTGACTGACATTTTCACCACTAAATTATACTATGTCTACTTCTAAAAGACATGCCTCCATTCCAAAATTAGCTAACCATCAACATAACATAAAATAACCTGAACATGGTGTCATTTCACAAAGATATTGATTCATGAAGACTTACTGGATTAATAACTGGTTTCCCATAAAAGGAATAGTCACTATGTCTTTGGTAGACAGAAAAATATACACTTTAGAACAATATATATTCGTACATTTAAGTCTGATTGCTGAGCTCAAATAAACAGAACAGTTTTCAGAGGCAACATTGCAAATGAAGAGAGAGGTGACACAATGCAACTTACAAATGGATCCAGGGGTGATGGAAAGCTAATAAAAAAAGACAACTATTTATTTATTTGGGGCATTTGATTTTACTCTACTGGATTACACAAAGCTCTAATTTTTCACTGCAGTCAATCTGAATAAAAGTTCAACTGATTGAAGCATATATTTAATTTCCAAATGCCTTTTCTCTCAACCCTTACTTTTTCAGAGTTGGACAACCTTTGGTGTCCTGAGTAACAAAAAGGTTCAGCTTATGTTGGAGTGACTGGACCAGTGGAGACATTGAAAGGCAGTGGGTGATTTACTTTGCTCCTAATGACAGCTAATCCACTCTTTCCTCCTTGAAAACTGGTGTTGCCAATATGTTGAGAAAATATATTTCTTCCTTTCTTTCTTTTTTTTTTTTTTAGTGTGTTTTCTTCAATGAAGTTCCATAGCAATAAAGTAATTGAAACTAACCTTAGTTACTCATCTAACAAATTTTCCTATGGCATTTAGAATGAAATTCAAACTCCTCATCAGAGACCATATGTCCCATACGAATTGACTCAGCTTGCTTCTGAAAACTCATCTTCCATCTTCTGGGGATGCCCAGGGCTGCCTCTCTCCCTGTCCCTCTCACAGCATTGCCCACCATTGCCCCTTTGGTGGACCCTGCTTCCAGATCCTCACTTGGTTGGATCTTTCTCATTGTCTGTTCTCTGCTCCTCAGACAAGCTTCCTCCAACAACCCAATTTTCTAAAAAAAAAAAAAGTAGCCTGACTTTCCATTACCCAGTTTTATTTCACAATAGAGTTTATTACTTTCATCTCCACCCACTGGAATCCAAACTCCTTGAAGACAGGCTAGGGCTGTGCCATTCCTATTGACTGCTGTCTCCTAGTAGCCAGCATAGTGCTAGGACACAGAAGGTGCTCACTAATAAAATGGATGAATTTCTGGGAGGAAGATTCAGAAACAGTAAGTTTTCCTCCTGACTCTGTTCCAATTTGCTGCCATGTCACTGTAGGATAATTGTCTTTATATCTCAGTTTTTCTTCCGTTAAATAAGAAGAGTGGTGTTCATTTGCTGCCCAGATTAACTTGCTATAAAACAAAACAGAACAAAGAAGAACAAAACAGAACTATTTTCTTTTAAGGCAGTTTTCTGGATTCCTCACAGCAGGATGAAGAGGTGGGAGTTTATTAAATGTAGAAAACCAACTAACTGTAACTAAGAGGTCACATCTGATGGAGGGATTCAAGTCTACTCAGCTTGTAAGGCATATCTTTGGAAATGGCCATATGATCTTTCAAGACTCAGCAACTGGTTTTCCAATTTGTCTTCTGGTATTGGAACAGATCATTGTTTCTGCAGTTAAACACTAGATTAAATAGTTGTTTTAAAAATGGGTATTTTAAAGCACTAGACTCACATACTGTGAGATGGCCACCCAAGGAGAGATATGTGGAAATGAGACCCCAGGAGGCACTGCAGATTCATGGTTCCTTCCCATGCTTACAAGCTGATTGAGTGAGCTGGCAGGTAGAGTGGGCTACTATTTCCACCCTAGTTCTTCTCTCTTTGACCCCATTGCCTCCAAGTGGCATTAATGCAACTGTAGTGACCACCTGTAGTCTCAGGTTGGTCCAGCTGATTGGTAGCTGGATTGATTGCTTCTCTAGAGAATGGTGTGGTCAGCCAATGGACTTCCAGCTCCCTAGAAGGATTGACCAGATGAAGTACCATATAGAGGTAGTGGAAAGGACTGCTCACTTGGATATCTCTCTCTATGTGTGAGAGGTAACCATTTGGCAAGATCTCAGGGCCCCAGGAACAGTCTCCTGTCCCCTCTCTCTGCCAATGCTGGGAAAGCTATGCCCATCTCAAGTACTTATTGGCTTTGAGGATTATCAAACTAGAAATAGCATTTCATCAGGACTTAACGATCTTTTCTAAGTGGCAGAACCTGGATATAACATTGTATATTTGGACCCAAAGAACCCCTATTACAGCTGATTTTTGGATTCCAGAAATATGAAACAAGAGCTCTGGTAGCATAATGCCTAAAGCACTTGACTGCTAATCAGAAAGCTGGTGGTTCAAACCCACCAGCCACTCTTCAGAAGGAAGGTTGGGCAATCTATTTCTGTAGTGATACCACCTTGGAAATCCAAGGAGGGGTCACTATGAGTCGGTCCGACTCGATGGCACATAACAACAACAATGTTTACTTAACAATGCCTAAATTCCCATCCTTACCCTGCAGGTCCAAAGCAGCTCTACATGTGTTTCTCAGGACAAAAGGTCTAGAACTGACACCTTTGGCTACTACCTGAACTTTGTATTTCTTTCAGGTGCAATGAGACACCTTGAGACGAAAGTCAAAATGCGATTGGCAAAATGAAGACTTGTGTTTTTTAAAGTCGGGATACTTGCTAAACTTCATGTGCAGTTGGTTTAAATCAGCACACATTTATCTGAGAATGAAGGAAGGGAGAGAGGAGGAGAGGGCTGCAGAGAGAAGGTCCTAAGAGCGTAATCGCAGCCTGTCACACCCTGCTGCCCAGTGCAAATGGCTCCGGAACCACCTCTCCAATTTTTCGACCCTGGCTTTCCCATTTGTTCCCCTGCCCCCACCAGGCAGAGATTTTGTAACTTCCATCCCATCCTTCCTGAAGATAAAAGACACCATGGGCGGGATCCATGAATAAAAGTCGTTATTTATCGATGCCGGTTTTGGGGAACATTTTTCCTTCTGATTCATGAACCACTTTTCTACATTCGAAAAGCAGTTCATAAATCGTTCAGCACCAGCAGAAATTAATAATTATGAATCCATTTACATAAAATAGTCTCATCCTGCCAGGTGCTGGTAATATTTGAAGCCGGAACCTCATTGGGAAGCTGGGGGGCATGTGTATGTGTGTTTTCCCACACATCAGACCTCACACCTTCTATTTGCGAGTTTAACACAAAGTTTAATTATTTAGTGTCCATTCGTGCTCACTGGAAGATGCTATTTGAGAAAAGATGAAAACAAGAGATATTTCAATGTCTTAAGAAGACAGTTATAAGCTGTACATGAGTTTGTGAATAGCCAAATTAACTCTTTGAGCCATCTGAAAAATTCACCAACCCACAGAATCGTTAATTTCCAGGAGAGATCATCACCCTTTGATTACATACACACATGGGCACGCACATACACTCACTCACACAAGCATTGAAACACGTAGAGCTCCTGCAGTAAAAAAAAATGAATGCAAAGCCAGCGCGGCTGATTTGTCATAAACTATGCTAATATCTTGCCTGTTAACTGAGAGGTTGAAGGTTCGAGTTCACCCAGAGGCAGCCCAGCAGAAAAGCCTGGTGATCTACTGCCTCAAAATCACTCATTGAAAAGTCTATGGGGCACAGTTTGGCACACAAGAGATCGCCACGACAGAGAATCAACTCAACACCAACTGGTATGTTTTCTGAAACATAAGCCAAAGAACACAGATTCTTATGGTTGTAAAAAGTTTCAGGTGAGAATCAGGTACTGGGGTCAAAGGATATGGGGCAGTATCTGGTTACACAAAAAGAAGTCAGTACTGGTCTCCTGTAGTGTGCCACACTCACAAATGTACACAGAAGGGCTCAGCAGAAAGTTTTTATTTTATTCTGTTTTATTTGAGTTTCCTCCTCTCAGGGACAGAGGGCTAATTTCTCATACTCCTGAATTCATAGAATTTTATTATCATGAGTCTATATACGGCCCCTTTCTTGTTTCCTTTCTCCCCTTTGTACATTCACAGCATTCCTATCCCTATAAGCAACATGGAACTTTGTTTAATATGTATTTTAAAAATTAAACCAAGTTTTTGTAAATTAACCTTTTTTGGTGTTGTTATTGTAAAAGTATACGTAACACAACATTTACCAATTCAACATTTTTCAGTGATACCGATTACGTATTTAATGCGTGTTGATGTTTTGTGGGCCTGTGTTTTTACCTTACGTGAATGATACTGTTTGATGGATCTCATTCTGCACCTTCCCTGTTCCACAATGCAGCCGTGATGCTCCTTATTTAAGTATAATCTGCTGCTTCTGGCTGCTTCACAGCACTCCACGATGTCTCTGCATTCTCCCAGGGCCAGGCACCCAGGTTACCTCAAGCTCTCAGTCACTGCAGGCATCATTACGAGGAGTGTCCTTTTGGTCCTGTGCAAGGCTTTTATTGGGACATATGTTTGGAATTCCTGGATTGCAGTGTGTGCATGTATTTAATTTGGCTATGTGGTGCCAGATGCTCCCAGGACGGCTGCTGCTGACTATGGTCCCACCAGCAGTGCATGAAGGTCCCTATCCCTGCCAACACGTGGCATTATCCAGCTGCCTCATTTGCCAGTCTAAAAGGTATGAAGTGATATCTCATTGTTTTAATGGCATTTTTCTAATTACTAATAAATGTGAACATCTCTTTATGTAATTATTAATTAGCCTTTTAAATCTCTTCTGCAAATCACCTATTTATAGCTTTTGCACAATTTTTTCTTCAGGGGTTTCTGTCCTCATTTTGTTAATTTATAGGAGTTTCTTTTCAATTTTGGACATCATAAATATCTTCTCCTATCTTGTCATTGGAAGAAAGACTGGACAATCTACTTCCATAAATATTTACTGCCTTGGAAACCCAATGGCAGTTGCTATGAGTTGGAATCAACTCAGTGGCAGTGGGTTTGGGTTTTGCTTTATATATCCTGTCATTGTCTATTAACTGTTCATAGTGTTCTCAGTTGAACAGAAATTCTCATACTTCTTCCTCTGGTTGGATTGTTCTTTGGTAGACAGACCTAAGACACCTCCAACAATACCTACTACCTGGTCTACAAACCAAACCAAACCAGTTGCCATTGAATCTGTTCCAACTCATGGTGACACTGTGTGTGCAGTGTCAAACTGTGCTCCATAGGGTTTCTAAGTCTGTGACTTTTTGGAAAGAGATCACCAGGACTTCCTTCTGAGGATCCTCTGGGTGTGTTTGAACTACCAAACTTTCAGTTAGGAGTTGACCACTTAACTACTTGCACCAGCCAGGGACTCCTTCCTGGTATTCACACCCTTGTGAAATCCCATCCCATTGAGGATGGTCTGAATGTAGTGATTCACTTCTACGAATGAAATATGGCAAAAATGATGAGATGTCACTCCCGTGATTAGATAGTGACTCCTGCTTTTCTGGACGAATCATTGCATTCTCCACTTGTGCACTTTGATGAAGCAAGCTGCCACGTTGGAGAGGTCCACACAGCAAGAAACTGAAAAAGGTGCACAAGAGGTGCAGACAACAAAAGATAAACACTTTTACATACACATTTTACATACACACTACAGCATTATGAATAATAACAAACATATGTGTGGATAGGTAAGAAACCAAACCAAACCAAACCAAACCAAACTCACTGCCATCTAGTCAAACCTGACTCATAGTGACCCCTCCTTGGTTTCCAAGGAGGTATCACTACAGAAGTAGATTGCCCAACCTTCCTTCCAAGGAGTGGCTGGTGAGTTTGTTCTGGTTAGCAGTCAAATGCCTCAGGCACTCTGCTACCAGAGCTCCTGGATACACAAGTAGACAGGCTAAATGATAAGATATATCTAGGCAAAACAGAATATACCCATGATTGTATACAAATTTGGCAGATGATATTTCTACATAAGTATTTGTATGTGCTATAAGAATCTCCATATACATAATAGAGCAAGCTCTGGTGGCATAGTGCCTAAGGCATTTGACTGCTAACCAGAAGGCTGGCGGTTCAAACCCATCAGCCACTCCTCAGAAGGAAGATTGTGCAATCTATTTCTACAGTGATATCACTTCAGAAACCCAAGGAGGGGTCACTATGAGTCGGATCCCACTCAATGGCAGTGAGTTTGGGAGTTAATGGGGTAAAATCATGATAACTTCTTAGCCACAGCCAAACATCCTGAGTCACTGGGCCCTCAGGCTTAGAACCATGGTTGCGGGAGACATCAAGATCAATTGGCATAACTTACACAAAGACATTGTTCTACATCCTGCTTTGGTGAGTAACAACAATGCAAATGCAACCACTGCCGTGGAGTCGGACCCAATTCATAGCGACTCCTCCTTGGGTTGCTGAGGCAGTATCACTA
>NW_006921596.1:868608-879861 GCF_000298275.1 Orycteropus afer afer | reverse complement strand
GGGAAGAGGTAACTATGGGGAGGAAGTGGGAGGGGAGCTGTTGCATTGTGGTAAACTGTGGTCAATGTCATGAGACAAAGTATATGTAAACTGCTATATGGAAAGTGAATTTGCTCTGTAAATCTTCACCCAAATCACAATAAAAATAAAAAAGAAGAATTGTCATCAATGTCATGAATCAAAATGTGTACAGACCCTTGTATGGAAAATGAATTTGCTCTGTAAACTTTCACCCAAATCACAATTCAAAAAGAAACAAACATACAAACTGAGGGCCAGTAGCCAGTAAGGAACTAAACTCTCAATCTAACAGCCCGTGAGAACAGAATGAAGCCAACAACCAAACGAGCTTGGAAGTGTAGCCTGTAGAGACTACATCCCTGACTAACTCCTTGACTGCAAGCCTATGAGTGTCCTAAAGTAGAGGACCCAGCTAAGCCACACCAGATGTGTGACCCCCAGAAACTGTGAGATGATAAATGCATTTGGTTTTAAGCTACTACATTTTGGGGTAATTTATGACTCAGCAAGTACCTCATATAAGTTTTGTAGTTTTACTTTTGACATTTATGTCTTCAGTTAATTGAGATTTAACCCTTGCTTGTGGTGTAAGGAAGAGATTCAGCTTGAGTTTTCAAGAATTGGTTTTGAATAAGGAGCTCTGGTGGTGTAGTTATTAAAGCATTCAGCTGCTAACAAAAAGGTTGGCAGTTCAAAGCCACCAGCTGCTCTGTAGGAGAAACATGAGACATTCTGCTTCTGTGAAGATTTACAGCCTTGAAAAACCTATGGGGCAGTTCTACTCTGTCCTAAAAGAGTCACTATGAGTCATAATTGACTCGATGGCAGTAGACCCTTTTGGTTTTGAATTCCAGACCTGCCATTCACAAGCCTAGGTAATGGATGAAACATTGCGGAATACAGTGTCTCACTCATGCTTAGTAAAGAGAGCTGCAGGTGTGGCGATTTGTTATCATGCAGTCTCTACTGAGGAGGCATGGTATATGTTTTCTAAACTCTTCTGACAATAGGGATTTTCCTGGAGGATCATTTTCTGTAGCTAAGTTGTCAGTAGCTCACTTTGGAACATGCACCACTGGAAACGTATAAGATGACGTCCCTGGCAGTATTTGCCACTAGGTTTCTTTGAAGTCTCCCCTCAGGGACAGGTCTCTTTGTAAGTAGATGAGACTACCTTTAGGTGAAAACCTGGATTCTGCTGCTGACTTTAGTGCTGACTAGCTGCCTTCACTGAGATGATTCACTGCCCTTTCTGGACTCAGTTTTCCCATATGTTGAGTGAAGAAGGTGGATAAAGCGCTATCACCTGCAATGTGAGTGGCTTGTAAGAACAGAAATGCATTGTCTTACAGTTCTGGAGGCTAGAAGTCCTAATTAAGGTATTGACCATGTTGATCCTTCTGAGGGCTTGAGAGAGGAACTTCCTATGTTTCTTTCCTAGCTGCTGGTGACAGCCAGTGATCCTTGGCATCCATAGCATCTTCCTCTGTCTCTCTCTCTGTGTCTCTTCTGCTCTTTTATATGACACCCTACTGCAGGGTGGACCTCATGTGAACCTGATAAGTTCTTCAAAAATCCTATTATGAAACAAGGTCACGTTCACAGATACCAGGGGTTACGGGTAAAAAGGCTTCAGGCCCAACTCAATCCATAGCTGGTGGTTTCGCTTCATCTCAGTGGCTACATTGAATGGAGCCACCTGTGTTCCCTGAGAAGCCAACAGGAGGGTCTGGGAGAATGAGGATTTTCACAGTCTGGAGGCTGAGAAGCCTGAGGAGCCAGAAGGATGCAAGTTGGAAACCCTCTTGTGGAATTCGCCTTGGGCAGACTCAGGTCAGGGCCCCACAGCACTCTCTGTCTTCAGGCTGCAGGAGCTGCCTCTCCCAGGAGGTGCCTCTGCCATGACCTGCCTAGAGTTTCAGCACCTCTCCCTTCTACATGGGGACCTCCATCTCCCTCAAGTGAGATGTAAAACAGCTCAGTATCTCACCCTGACCACTCACCTCTTATCACAGCTACTTCACATTTTGTCTAAGATTTCTGCCTTTAATTTTCAAGTCTATGTGATTGGGGATGGGGGGGGGTGAAGTATGTGTGATTCTAACTTAATGCTGTTCAGGAAAGGATCACCCACATGCCTTTTGAAGTTATTCCTCCTGGAGAGGGAATCCCATTGCTCATCTGATTGACAGAGGCAGATAAAAGGGGGCTCCCACACACCAAAGTCTTTCTGGATGGGGTGAGGACTTTGTAAAACACCTGGTGGAATCATATGCTTCAATGTGAGCAGCTCTCAGTAAGTATAGAGGGTCCTCAGGGAGCATGTGGCTTTGTGAGAGGTTTTCAGAGGGAAGCCAGAAAACTTCTGTGTTTTGTGAAGAAAGTGAAGTGAAAACATACTCTAGTCATCACCGCCTGAGATTGCTGAGTTTAATGGGACCACAGAGAGCTCTGGTTAGAGAAAGAATATGACAGATGGATGTGGCATCTGATTGGCTCCTTATTCACTTAGATTATTTCTTCAATTGTCATTGAGGAACCTAT
This sequence comes from Orycteropus afer afer, assembly GCF_000298275.1. Lineage (NCBI taxonomy): Eukaryota > Metazoa > Chordata > Mammalia > Tubulidentata > Orycteropodidae > Orycteropus > Orycteropus afer. Next base: position 877,296 of record NW_006921596.1, on the reverse strand, counting down.
TCACCCAAATTAAAAAAAAAAAAAAAAAAACTAGTGGTTGAGCACTCATTGCTAACCAAAAGATTGGTATGTGAACCCAGCTGCTCCAAGGGAGAACAGACCTAGTGATCTGCTCCCGTAAACATCACAGCCTAAGAAACCCTCTGGGTCAGTTCTACCCTGTCCGACAGGGATGCTACAAGTTGGAATCAACTCAACGGCACACAACAACAATAACTAGTACTATTGCTACTAGAAAACTTACTGCACTTCGCATGAACCATCTTGCTATGTCTAAGACCACCATATGACACAGGTACTCTTATTATCCCCATTTTATAGATGAGACAAGAATAAGCAGAGCTGTGTTAGGGTCAGTTAGAGAGGTGGGACTGCTAATAACAGCAGATCAATTCTTTACCAATTAAAGAAAGTATGGACAAAATCAAAAGACTGATGACAGACTGGGAGAAGATATTTACAACTCCTTTTGACCAATAAAGGGTTATATCTAGATCATATAAAGAACTCTAGCAAATAAAGAAGCAAAAACATCTCAAATGGAAAAGAGGCAAAGGATATGAAATAGGCAATCCACAAAAGTGAAAAATCTAAAAGGTTAAAGAAACAAACAAATAAGTGTAGTTAGAGAAGTGCCCATTAATACAAGTCAATGCCCTTTTGTATCTATTAAATAGGCAAACATTAGACAACTGGATGGTGTATTGTTGGCATGTGGGGTACAAGACACTCACCCATAGGTAGTGAGAGCATTGGCTGATGCAGTCATTCTGGAAAATAGTAAGGCATAGTTTAGTTAAAACGAGAAATACAGCCCCTCTGACCTGGCTGCTCCTCAGTAGACATTCTTGGGAATTCTTACGCAGCTCCATAAAGGGACATGAACAAAGATGCTTGTTTCAGCCTTGTGTGGGTGATGGGGAGTTGGAAGCACCCTAAGGGAGTGTAGAGCTGCCATATGGTGGGTGCTCACCTTGGGGCATTATGCAGCATTAGAAGCAGCAAACTGCCTAAACACGTGGAAGCAAGCATGGATGGGAAAGCCCAGTGCTGAGGGGAAAATTAAGAACCTGAATACTGTACTACCATTTACACAAATAAGAAAACACTTGCACAGGAAACATTCATATACACTTTGGATAAAACATAGAAATCAAAAGATATACACTAAATATATGGTCAGTTGAAAAAGTGATAGTAGTAGGAATGGATGTTGTTGTTGTTGTTGTTAAGTGTCGTCGAGTCAGACCCGACTCATAGCGAACCCTCCTTGGGTTTCCGAGGCAGTATCACTACAGAAGTAGATTGCCCCATCTTCCTTCTGAGGAGTGGCTGGTGGGTTTGAACCACCAGCCTTCTGGTTAGCAGTCAAGTGCCTTAGGCACTACACTACCAGAGCTCCCGTGGGAATGGATAGTGAACAAAAAGAGAGGAAGGTCTTTCTCTGGTCAGTAAGGATCATGCTCCATGAGCAGTGAAGTAAGGTTAACTCTACCCTATAAACTTGAGGACTGAGGAGGAAGCAGGAAGGAGTGAGAATCATGGTGATTCATCAAAAATCCAGGCTTAGCAATGCTCAGACCCCAGAGAGGCTTAGTATGTTCCCCTGTCCCTGCTTCAGTAACCATTCTTTCATTCCTTCGTCTGTGCTCTCACTACACAGACATTTATTAAGCATTGAGCATGGGCCTGAGGTTGAAGACAGTACACATCAAAACCAAGATAAGTATTTAGTAGTCATTAAGGATGAGTGGGAAAAAAAAAAGAAATGTAAGGCAGTAACAGGAGTCGGGTACCTTTTAGCATCAACTGGCCAGGGACACTCCCTGAGGAGTTGGCATTTAAGCTGAGACTTGAGGAAAGAAAGAGAAGGAATCAGGATAGAGGAGCCCAGTGGGGGGATGTGTGGGGCATGGAGTTGGGTGGCGTGGTGGAGAAGGGAGTGGCAAAGAGTGTTCCAGGCTGAGGAAGGAGCCCTTGTGAAGGCCCAGAGGAAGAAAGACTTGGGGAGTTTGAGGGTGGCCAAAGTGTAGCGGGCAAGAGAGAGAAAGAAGGAAGTTGAAAGTTGTCTGTGAGTTGAATCTGCAAGACCCTCTTCCTTGAGTAGTATTCTCTGTGTGATGGAAGCTGTGGTTTGAAGCATTCTTCTGATGGGAGTTAGTGACTGCTTGGGTCCAGGGCTGGGGCAAGTGAGGATGTTTCTGGGCTTCTAGGTGAGCAGCTGAGGGTTTGGTCAGTCATCTAGCACATAGTGTCTAAATAGCTATTAGAGACCAAACATACCTGTGAAATTGCTGACAGAAAGAAGTAACTAAACCAGTTCCGTCCTCTGGAAGACAGAGATTTGGCATGAACACAGGCTCAGGGGGCTCAGCTTCACTATTTCTCCAGGAAGCCCAGCTTCTGTCCAGCCAGAGGTGGGATCCCACAGTCCCTCCTTCGCCCATGCTCCTTGCAGTCACCCTTAGCCCCTGCCCAAGGAGGCTAAGGTGTTTTCAACCATAGAAACAAAGAAGTTTCACTTTAGCCAAATGCAGAAAGAAGTTTCATTTCTAAGATGTCTTATTGTCAGGACCAAATTCATCTTGAAAGGGATGTTTTCTTATTCAGGAATGTGGAGGAGAATATGGAGTTTCTCTAACATTCTAGCTGCACAGACTTTGAGCAGATCTTGTCTTTCCTTTTGGGTCTCTGTGTAGTAGTTAGTTATTCACACAACGAGCTTTAGGTGGTTGTGTTTGAAGCTCTCCCTCTGTTCAACCCCACTTGGATCTAGGTAGTCAACCACTTTCCAGAAAAACTTGAAAACAGAGAAAAGTAAGAGGTGAAAGAGAGGTGGGTTCTGATGGCATTGTTTGAATCCTAGGATCTAGCCATCCCTGAAGTACCTCTTGGATATCTCAATTAAGTCAGCTAATCAATTCCACCTCATGAGGCTAAGGCAGATGGGCCTCAGCTCAGCATTCACTCATATCTTGGGTGGACACAAGAGTTAGGTTACAAGAGAGAACTGTGGCAGTTTCTCTTTGAAAAGAATGTGATTCTCAAATTTTCCCTCTTCCAAGACCCCTATTCAGATCCAAAGAAACCAAGAAGGATAGTCATCTAAAATAGGTTCTGGGTGAGCCACGTATCATAAGCACAGGTAAGTGGCTGTCCCTTCAGCCTGAGTAGGCCAGCATGTTTCCAGGAATCCCTGGAGGTAGATTAGGTTTCTAGGACCAATGAGTAGGGTGAGAAGTGAGGAGACCTGGCCCAGAAACTAATGGTTATGATCTGGACAGAGAGAGAAACCCATGACAGAGAATGAGGAGAAACAGCCAGAGACGCTGGAGGATGTGGTGTTGTGAGACCAAGGACCAGAGTATTTCCAAGGCCAAGCACTTAAGAGTGCCAGTTGACACAGAGAGGTTAAAGAAGCAAGGACTGGAGATAATCCATGGAATTAAAATGGGAGTTAATAGAATCTGACAGGGTGTTCAGGAATGAATATAAAGGTGGGGAGTTTGGGTAGCAAGTGCAGATACCTCCATCTGGATGACTGGTTGAGAAAGGGAAGGGATGGACTTGCAGGATAATACTCAGAGAGGTGAGGATTTTAGTGAGGTTATTTTATCTTACTTTATGTGGAAGACATCTCAGCATGTTCAAAAGCTGATAGGGTGGAGTCAATAGAAAGAAAGGGGATGAAGATGCAGACGATGGAGAGGTAAGGGATGGAGAGAAACCCTGATTAGAAAGGAGGAAAAGAAGTCTATAGCACAGGTGGAAGGGTTGGCTTTAGACAGGTAGAGGGGCAAGTCTTTCATCGTAATGGAAGGTAAAGAAAAACCAGAATATGGAGCCAACTCTTGAGTATAGGATGCCAGGAAATTGAAGGGACTCTTTGCTGACAACTTTTATGTTCTCTGCAGAATATGTTGTGTCTCACCCTATGAGAAAGTTTGGACAGAAAAGGGAAGTTTGAAAAAGAGCTAAGTAAAGGACTGGCAGGCAGTGAGGTGGGTGACCATTATGAGAACAGAGCAGACAGATTGGGATTAATTTGGGGCTGGAGTTCTGATGGGCAGAAAGGCCTGGAGGAAAAAGGGGCAAGTGAATTGATGAAATGGGAAAGCCATTTGAAATGATGGGACTTGGATTTTAAAGAATAGAAGACAAATGGAGACTATTAGGATGAAAGTAGAGGGCTTAGAGTTCTGAGAATTTGATGGAGCCAAGAACACAAGTGCTGGTTCTACTAAGCAAAAGCCAGAGAGAGAGTGACTTATGGCCATATATGGCCTATAGGCATTAAAATGCTATCAAGCAGTTCTAATAGGCCTAGGAGTGACATGGTTGGCTGGAAGGCATTTAAGAAACAGACTTTGAGGAGGAAGGAACTGAAAAGTGATGTTGCTCAGGATAATGGCGAGGATTGTGCTAGGGACAATGGCTTTGGGATACCTGCAAATCTTCACTGTATGGGGATGGGGGTGGGGGGTCATCATGATTCCAAAGAAGGAAGGGGTCCAGGTGCTCAAGGGGAAAAATTAACTAACATGTGTGGCACATCACTTTATCACAAGAAATACACAACATTTCCTTGAACCCCTGGCCTTGATAACTAGCTCAGAAAGAGAGATTGTCACAGCAGGAATGTTTAGATAAAGAACAAGGAAGAATTTTCTATGCTAAGGAGTTTCAAAATAGCAGAGCCAATTGTTTGAAAGAAGAGGTTTTTTTTTTTTTTTTAGATTCTAGGCATACAGCTTTTGTCATAGGCAAAAATTTTAGGAGAATAAGTGATAAGGTTATTTCAGATTTGATGAAAACCATAAGCACTAAGAGCAGAGCGAGGAAAGACCACATGGACAGATCTGCAGTGTCAGCAGGGGTGGCTCTGAGCCTCCCTCTGAGCAGGCATCTTCTTTTGTCAGTGATGGGGGCAGTGGGGGAGCAAAGTCACCCCCATTGCCCTTGTCCCCCAGCATGATGGGCTGTGCATGGAGCTGTAGCAGTCATGCTCAGACCTGTCTGGTGAGGACAGCCCAATGACAGTGATCATCCTGAAGTCTGCTGGTTGTCCTGCAGAATGAGGACTCGCTGATGACAGTGGCCAGCCTGATTCTCACAGATTAACCTGCAAGGTAAAGTCTTCCTGATGACAATGGCCAGGCTGAAGTCTGCTGCTCACGCTGCAAGGTAAGGGATGTCTCTTAACCCCAAGCTCACATTCAGCCTGACAGATCTTATGATGACAATGTCCCACTTAATATCACAGGCCACTCAAAGACTTCTCTCCCTGTGTTATGGATAGTGAGCCTTGGATTCCTGAGAAGTGAAGGTGGAATATGGAGGTGTCAAGGAGGGTGAAGGAATATATCCAAACATTTCACCTCCTCTCTTGTACTAGTGTAGTGGGTAGAAGTTCCTGGAAGCCCCCAGTGCTCCCAGGCATTAACCCTTTAGATGATGGATTGTGGGAAGTTCAAGGGTCGGGGGAGATACGGCATGGCCAGGGTAGTGAGAGGGCCTTCAGGAGGGTTGAGGAAGTGGCTTTTTAACAACCAGGACATCATTATTTCAATATTTTAAACTGAGATATGGAAGTACTTGTGCATTTGGTAAATAATACCTCTAAGCTCCAGAATTGGGGTGAACAACTTCTGTTTATCAGAGGAGAACAAATTAGCCAATGGAGTGAAAGAGTGCAGATCTGTGAGGGCAGCTCAGACTTGCAGGGCATGGGCAGTAGGGCCAGGGTTGGAGATATGATTACAGGGCAAAGAAGGGAGCCCATTCATAGTGGCTTTTCAAGAAAATACCCTGACCCAGATGAGTTACTCTGGATAGAAATCCAGGCAGTTTGAAGACCCTCAAACTCACTGCCAGTGAATCAATCCCGACTCATAGCCACCCCTCCTTGGGTTTCTGAAGTGGTATCTCTACGGAAATAGATTGCCCAATCTTCTTTCCAAGGAGTGGCTCGTGGGTTTGAACCACGAGCCTTTTGGTTAGCAGTCAAATGCCTTAGTCACTAAGCCACCAGAGCTCCCTTGAAGAACTAAGGAACTGAAATTATGTGAGTGTAAGGGAAGACCTTCCTGAAACACTTATATATTTCTATTTATAGCAGCATATATGCTGGTCCACTACTAAGTTTATGTGGTGTGATGGGTCCTTTGTGCTTAGACTGGTCCTCTGCAGATGTTTTCTGGGCCTGCTATACAGGTAGGTACCAATTTGCATGTGTATGAGTTGGGACAGCTGGAGGCACAGGCCAGAGAAGTTAAGCTTGAGGCCCCACCAGGCCAAGGATCTAAGAATCTTAGTAAGGTCTGGGAGGCTAGGCTCCTTCTGTGGCTGGGGAGGACGTATAGAGAGAAGGGCCTATCTCAGAGATGCATGTTTGTGTTCATTCTGCCCCCAGATAACAGGGATATATTGATCAAATCGTTCACTAGCTCACAAAGGGTTGAGAACAATAATCAAGGCAATGAGTACATGAGATGATCGTAAAACAATTACCATCATTAGGATGAGTGAAGTTCCCAGCATTTGGCCTGTTATGGTGGCAAGAGACTGCTAGGGAAAACGGGCTTGTTCCAAACACAATCAAATCCTACGGGCATTAGGAGCTTTTCTTACTTCACATTGCTCCATGCCAGGATGCTGAAAGACTGACAGACCATCATCTTCTGACCCTTCTATTTCTGTGTGCTGCAAGGATATCTTTTAAAAATAGTAGAGTTTGCATTTATCAGAAAATTGCTTACATACTCTAATAAGCTATTTTTTTTATTATTATTATTAGGATTTGGGTGAAGATTTACAGAGTAAATTCACTTTTCATACAGCAGTTCACATATACTTTGTCTCATGTCATTGACCAAAATTTACAATGCAGCAGCTCCCCTCCCACTTCCTCCCCATAGTTACCTCCTCCCAGTGTCCATCCCTTCATACTCTTCTGCACCCTGAGCTATCTCCCTGTGCATAAGCAGCCCTTCCTTCTCCCGTGATTGTTCTCTCCAGGGCGTGTGTCTACTTGAGGTAAATGTTTAACTCACATGCCTGTACTTTGTTTGGCTGGAAACCACAGTTGTGGGTTCAATTCCAGACCTGAAGGTAATAAGCTATTTTTAAGGCTTTATTTGAGCCAGACAATGATGTCTTAGTTATCTAGTGCTGCTATAACAAAGATACTACAAGTGGGTGAGTTTAACAAACAGGAACTCATTTTCTCATAGTTTAGGAGGCTGGAAGTCCAAGTTCAGGGTGTTGGCTCTAAGAGAAGACTTTTCCTCCCTGCCAGCTCTGGTGGAAGGTCTTTGTCTCTTTAACTTCTGCTTCCTGGTACCATAGAGATCTCCATGTGTCTTGATGTCTCTCTTACCCCATCTCTGCCCACTCACTTGTTTAACGTCTTTTGTATCTCAAAAGAGATTAACTCAAAACACACCCTTCACTAATCTTGTCTCATTAATATAACAAAGACAACCCATTCCAAACAAGAGTACAACCACAGACATCTCACTCACTCACTCACTGCCAATTGGACCTGACTCATAGCAACCCCTCCTTGGGTTTCAGAAGCAGTATCACTATGGAAATAGATTGCCCAATCTTCCTTCTGAGGAGTGGCTGGTCGGTTTGAACCACCAGCCTTTTAGTTAGCAGTCAAATGCCTTAGGCAAGGTTAAGATTTACAACACATATTTTTTGAGGGCACAATTCAATCCATAACAACTAATGAGACTAAATGGATTTCAGGCATGAAGTAACTTTAACTAATACTTTTAAAAGTCTGTAATACCAGATATTGGAAAATTATATGTAAGTTAATATAAATAATGAGATGTTAAAATTTCTTGTATCCCAGGAACTCTTCTCTTCATTTTGTTCCTCTCTCTCTTTCAACCTCTCTGTGGGAGGCTCCCTCTCTGACATCTTTATATATGATGTTCTCATTTCAAAATGCCACTGAACCTTTAAATGAACACTTGTGTATGATCCTTGAATACAAAAATACTTAAATCAAGATTTTTATATTTGGTGCAGACAGCCAGAATGTATAAAGATAAGTTGGAAGATTTAGCTCAGCGTCTCACCTGAGGAAGGCAGGAGAGGTCCATTGAAGGAAAGGAGGCTCCCTGGTGAAAAAGACACTTGCCCAGTGAAGCATGCATATTCACTCAGAGATGCTGAGAGACAAAGCAAAGAAGAACCTCCTTACATCTGCAACATGGAGCAGACTGAGATTTCAAGTCATGTGAGAAATTCCCTCTCCTTGGACTAAAGACCTCAAGGAATGCTCCAAGAGAAATAAGCACAATAAAGTGGGTATCTCTCCATCAGATGTGATCTCCCTTTGCCTCTAGAGGGGAAGTGGAAAGGCAGCACCTACAGGGTTGTGAGAGGGGAAGTGCTAGGTAAAGTCTGTATGAAGATCTGGGTGGTACCTGAACACTATCTGCTATTTTCTTCTCTATTTCAGTCTCATGTCAAAGAGCATGAATGGGGCAATTGGCATGTGAGTTAAAGAAGGGTAAGGGGAATCATATATATCTATATATCGATTTCTATGTCTATATCTATATATATATATATGGGAGCTCTGGTGGTGTAGTGCCTAAGGCATTTGACTGCTAACCAGAAGGCTGGTGTTCAAAACCACCAGCCACTTCTTGGAAAGAAGATTGGAAA
>NW_006921596.1:858211-868397 GCF_000298275.1 Orycteropus afer afer | reverse complement strand
CATATATGTCATGGGGGGGGTCAGGACAGAACGAGGAAACAGAGGCAAGGATCCAGGTAAGGCCAGGAACCCAGGCCATGGACCTCCCAAGTGACAGGAAAGCCGGGGAAAGCAGAGAAAAAGCCGGCGGGGGGGTGGGGTGGGTGGAGCAGGACAGAGTGAGGAAGCAGAGGCAGGGATCCAAGCAAGGCCAAGGATCCAGGCCACACCCCTTTCAAGCATCAGGAAAGAGGCAGGAAGCAGAGGCTGGGATCCAGGTAAGGCCAGGGACCCAGGACATGCCCCTCCCAAGCAGTGGGAAAGAGGCAGAGATCTATGTAAGGGGAAGGTGGGGATGGTGGAGAGGTTTTGAACAGGTAAGGGAGACTTGTCTGTCAGTTTGTCCTACTGCGGTGGTGTGTTGCTGTGAGGCTTGAAGCTATACCACTGATGTCTCAAACCCAGTAGGGTTGCACATGGTACACAGGTTTCAACAGATTACAGACTGAGACAGACTAGGAAGGAGTAGGCCATCCACTTGTCAAAGAATTGGCCAGGAAAAACCTTATGTGTAGCAGAGAAACACTGTCTGATACATTACTGTGTAACTTTATGAATAGCCTGGAACCATTGTCTGATACAGTGCAGGAGGATAAGCCACTTAGATTGAAAGGCTCTCAAAATAGGACCAGGAAAGAGCTGCATCATCAGAGTAGAACCAGCCTTACTGATATGGATATGTAAAGCTTTTGAGACCTCCATTTGCTGATGTGGAAGGACTCAAATTGAGGAGAAACAGCTGCAAACATACATTAATAATTGGAATATGGAATGTACAAAGCATGAATCTAGGAAAATTGGAAGTTGTCAAAAATGAAATGGAGTGCATAAAAATTGATATCCTAGGCATTAGTGAGCTGAAATGGACTGGTTTTGGCCATTTTGAATCAGACCACCATGTGGTCTACAATGCCAGGAATGACAATTTGAAGAGGAATAGTGTGGTGTTCATCATCACAAAGGATGCTTCAAGATCTGTCCTGGAGTACAATGCTGTCAGTGATAGGATAATATCCATATGCCTACAAGGAAGACCAATTAATATGACTATAATCCAAATTTACACACCAACCACCAAAGCCAAAGATAAGAAAACTGAAGATTTTTATCAGCTTCTACAGTCTGATATTGACCGAACATGCAAACAGGGTATGTTACTTATCACTGGTGACTGGAATGCAAAGTTGGAAACAAAGAAGAATCACCGGTAGTTGGAAAATTTGGCCTTGGTGACATAAATGATGCTGGAAATCGCATGGTAGAATTTTGCAAGACCAATGATTTATTCATTGCAAATACCTTTTTTCAACAACACAAACAGGTTATACACATGGACTTCACCAGATGGAATACGTTGGAATTAGATTGAGTACATCTGTGGTAAGAGGTGATAGAAAAAACTCAATACCTTCAGTCAAAACCAGGCCAGGAGCTGATTGTGGAACAGACCATCAACTGCTCATATGCACGTTCAAATTGAAGTTAAAGACAATTAAAACAAGTCCAAGAGAGACAAAATATGATCTTGAATATATCCCTCCTGAATTTAGAGACCATGTAAAGAATAGATTTGATGCATTGAACACCAATGACTGAAAACCAGAAGAATTGTGGGATGACATCAAGAACATCATCCATGAAGAAAGCAAAGGTCATCAAAAAGACAAGAAAGGAAGAAAAGACCAAAATGGATGTTGGAAGAGACTCCAAAACTTGCCCTTGAATGGAGAGTAGCTAAAGCAAATGGAAGAAATGACAAAATAAAAGAGATGAACAGAAGATTTCAAAGAGCAGCTTGACCAGACAAAGCCAATCACTATAATGAAATGTGCAAAGACTTGGAGTTAGAAAACCAAAAGGGAAGATCATGCTCGGTATTTCTCAAGCTGAAAAACTGAGGAAAAAAATTAAGCCTTGAGTTGCAATAAAAAGATTCTATGGGTTAAATATTGAATGATGTAGGAAATATCAAAAGAAAATGGAACAAATACACAGAGTCACTGTACCAAAAAAGAACTGGTAGATCTTCATTCATTTCAGGAGGTGCCATATGATCAAGAATCAATAGTACTGAAGGAAGAAGTTGAAGCTGCACTGAAGGAATTGGCCAAGAACAAGGCTCCAGGAATTGACGAAATACCCATTGAGATGTTTCAACAAATAGATGCCCCACTGGAGACACTCACTTGGTTATGTCAAGAGATTTAGAAAACAGCTACCTGGCCAACTGACTGGATCAATATTTGTACCCATTCCAAAGAAAGGTGATCCCACCGAATGTGGAAATTATCAAACAATATCATTAATGTCACATGCAAGTAAGATCTTACTGAAGAAAATTCAAAAATGGTTGTAAAAAATATTGACAGAGAACTTCCAGAGGTACAAGCTGGATTCAGAAGAGGATGTAGAACAAGGAATAGCTGTGATCAGATGGATCCTGGCTCAAAGGAAAGAATGCCAGAAAGATGTTTACTTGTGTTGTATTGACTATGCAAAGACATTTGATTGTGTATATCATAACAAATTGTGGATGACATTGAGAAGAATGGTAATTCCTGAACACTTGATTGTGCTCATGAGGGACCTGTACATTGACCAGGAGGCTGTTGTTCAAACAGAATAAGGGGACACTGCATGGTTTAAAAACAAGAAGAGAGTGCATCAGGGTTGTATCCTTTCCCCATACTTATTCAATCTGTATGCCGAGCAAATAATCCAAGAAGATGGACTATATGAAGAAGAACATGGCCTCAAGACTGGAGGAAGAATCATTAACAACCTGCGATATGCTGATGACACAACTTTGCTTGCTGAAAGTGAGGATGACTTGAAGCACTTACTGATGAAGATTTAAGAACACAGTCTGCAGTATGGATTACATCTCAATATAAAAAGAACAGAAATCCTCACAACTGGACTTATAAGCAGCATCACGATAAATGGAGAAAAGATTGAAGTTGTCAAAGAATTCACATTGCTTGGTTCTACAATCGATGCCAGTGGAAGCAACAGGAAGGGCATTAGATGACATATAGCACTGGGCAAGTTGCTGCAAGGGACCTCTTTCAAGTGCTGAGGACAAGGATGTCTCCTTGAGGACTGAGGTGTGCCTGACACAAGCCATGATATTTTCAATCACCTCATATGCATGTGAGAGCTGGACAATGAATAAGGAAGACCAAAGAAGAGTTGATGCTTTTGAACTGTGGTGCTGGTGAAGAATGCTGAAGGTACCATGAACTGCTAAAAGAACTAACAGATCGGTCCTGGGGGAAGTGTAGCCAGAATGCTCCTTGGAAGCAAGAATGGCCACACTTCGTCTCACCTATTTTGGTCATGCTGTCAGAAGGGACCATTCCCTGGAGAAGGATGTCATGCTTGGTAAGGTGGAGGGTCAACAAAAGAGGGGAAGGCCCTCAAGGAGATGGACTGACCCAGTGGCTTCAACGGTGGGCTCACATATAGCAAGAATCATGGAGTTGGCACGGGACCAGGTGGTGTTTCGTTCGGCTGTGCATAGGGTCGCTATGAGTTGGACATGACTCGACAGCACCTAACAACAATAACGTCTTCCACTGCATGCCAGGTACTGGGACATAGTGCTTTAGTGACATGATCTATCTTGATTATTAACTTGACTTATATGTATGCTATTAACACACCTTTTTTGTGGATGAGGACAAGTAGTTCAAAGAGGTGTAACTAACTTGTCCTGATCAGGCATACATGGAGGGACAAAGGCAACATGTGAACCCAGCTCCAGCTAGTGCTGAACCTGCACACTCCAAGAAGTGACTGAGTCACAGATCCAGTCTAAGTGGGAGCTTCAGGATGTTTTGTAGCAGTTACATTTTGCCAAAATTAGTCTAAAGTTTTGAGACTTTAAAATTGTGAGAAAAATCGAGACACTTTTATGTGGAGAAAAAGGCATTACTTTATTTTGGCACAAAAACTACACTAGGTTTATTGCCCAAACTCTGGTTTTGCCCACTCTTTGTGTCTCTTGGGCCAGTTACCTAACAGCATTGCCCAGCCCTGTAAGGATTTCAGGCAGTAAAAAGAGCAGGAAGCCAGGCTGTGAGAACTTTGACAGACCAGAAGCACAGAGTGGAGGAAGGTCCCCTGCTATGGAAAAGTCGCACGAAGGTCTGATATTCGATGTCCTTTCTGCTTTGCCCTTTTCTTCCTGTACCCACTTTGATTTTTGGAGGGCAGACTGAAATACTTCTATTCAACCTTAGAACTCAGCCTGGGCCCTCCTGCCTCTGACAAACCTCCCCTTGTGCCCTGAGATGAGGTCAGAGGCTCCTGTTCTGCTTTCTGTTTGGGCACTAGGCCCACTCTACACTTACTGTTGTGTAATATTGTGTGTTTACTATCTGTCTCCCCCACTAGGCCATAATCTTTGTGAGAACAAGGACAAAACCTAGTGCCATGCCTGTCATGAAGGAATTGGAGGTAGGTAAAATGGATGCAGGCATGAAGCCATGAAGGAGGAAGGAAAAGAAGGCTGCAGCTGGACCAAAAGTCCAAAGAAAGATGAGCATACAGTCTGTCATCCACCCACACACACCAAAGCAGAGTGATTGGCCAATGAAATGGCCTCCTGGGAAATCTTATCTGGAATGAATGTATCTAAGGGTTGCAGGCTAAATTAAGTGAGTCCTTGACCTAGGACTGTCTGGAAGGCCTGCCCATTGGTAATTCTTTCTTGCAATAGCAGCATTTAAAGGGGAAGCAGGGCCTGGGAGATTCAGGTAGTGACCTCACTGTTCACATTCTCATGGATGACCCCATACGTGTCAGAGTTGAACTGTGCTCCATCGCGTTTGTTTACTATGGCTGTGTATTTAGAAATAGATTGCAAGGATTATCTTTTGAAGTGTCTGTGGTTGGATCAGGAGCTCTGGTGGCACAGTGCCTAAGACATTTGACTGCTAACTAGAAGGCTGGAAGTTCAAACCCACCAACCACTCCTTGGAAGGAAGTGTGGGGAATCTACTTCTGTAGTGATACCACCTCAGAAACCCAAGGAGGGCTCACTATGAGTCGGATCTGACTTGACGGCAGTGTGTGTGTGTGTGTGTGTGTGTGTGTGGTTGGATCTGAGCTACCAAATTTTTAGTTAGCAGCTGAGTGCTAAACTCTTTGTACTACCTAGAAACTCATCCTCTTTCTAAAATCTTTCCCATCTTCATTGGCAAGGGAGATAAAGTGAGACAGAGGTATGGATGAAAAAGGGAAAAGAGAAACTGAGAGATGGATGTAGGTAGACAAAGAGAGGTCGTGTGAGGCTAAGGAAGAGTTACCTGCAGGAGAGGAAGAGAGTTCAAGAGAGATTCATCCAGTATCTATGTAGGAAACCAAGCTCCTGCCCAATCACAGTTATTTTACTCTTTTCTCTGATACTCAATTCCCCTGAGGAATATTTTTGTTTTCCTTTGTTTTGTTGTTTTTAAAGGAAAAATGTTCAGGGAAGGTTATAAAACACATATAATTTACTCACGGTAATTGCCCACATGTTATTTATGTGCCATGCTGGCAGTGAAACAGAGAAGAACGACTTGATCAATGCATTAGTATAATGACGGGGTTCCTGCTCTTAATTTCTTTTGTTGGTAATTTCCATACTCGGGCAGCAATGCGTAGAATTATCTCGATTTACAGATCTTGAGACCCTGGGGAAAATCTCTTTGGAGCCATTTCTGTCTCCTGGGGAATTTGATATTTATTCAATACTGAGTTTGAAAACCCTATAATATGGATTCAACAACTCCAAATAAATCCTTAGAAATTTAGTGGGTCTGCATGACATTTTCCCTTTTTTAATTGGTAATTTTGGGAGAGCTAAGGAAAAGATCACAGAATACTACCAAGAACTGCTTTTGGTCAACATGTAGCCATGATTTGGCAGACCTGGCATTTGGCAGGACACACACACACACACACACAAACCACTAATTTTCCTTTCCTTTTTCTTTTTAAATACATGGAAATCTTGCACTTTACTCTGCCCAGAGTTCGTAATACAGGCAAAGTACTTAGGTAAAACCTTTTGGAGACTGTAGGTGAAATTTCCTGTAACTTCAATTTATATTGACAGGTAGGGGAGACAGCCCATACTGTCATCTGAGCCTGCTGGCAAGCCTTCTTCTCCCAGTTTCAAAGGAACAGAGAGAAGAGTATGAACAGAACTCCATCCCCCTGGGTCAGTGCCTTGGTTTGTTCCAGTGTCTGCAAAGACAGGTTGCAAACCTTCAAACCACCCAACAGGTGTGTGAGACTATAGTCGTTTTGTGGAGCAAAGCCCATTAGGGGGCCCGTGGCCTCTGGCTGGAGGCACAAGGTGGCAGGTGAGATCGCCTTTCTTCACAGGATATTACAGACATTAGTTTCCATACCTCAGAGAACATGGAAGAGGGACCAAAGAGAAGATATCCTCTGTCAGAGGACAGCCCAGGGGTTCCTGGGTTTCCAGTCTGCTGAGGCAAAGTTATTAAGGACCAACAAGTCTCATACCATTAGCACTCACCCAATAATAGTAACTGTCTTTTCTTGACCTGTGCAGTGTAGAACACTTCACATTCAGAGTGCCATATAATCACAAAAGCCCTGGGAGGGAAACACTATTAATATTCTTATTTTATAGACGAGGAATCTGAGACTGTAGAAGACTGAGGAATGGACCCAAGATGGCAGACAGAGGGTTAAATTCTAAGAGAAGATTAAACTCCAGGCTCTGTGTGATTGCACAAATGTCATTCCTGCCCTAACAGGTGACTCATCTCCTTTCAGAAAGACCACACTCTGGCAGAAAGGTGACCAGCAGGGACTTTCAAGGCTAAAAACAGGAAAGTTCTAGAAAAACTGGGACAGGCTGGTAACCCTATCTGGCAGTGAAAATAAAATGTAAGCTACTAAAGCAATATTATTATTCAAAACTATAGGATCAAAAATAAATGTCCAACCAGGGGTCCAAGCATGGGATGCAGCTCTCTGGTGACTTCTACTTGGCCTGCAGATGTTTCTGAAACAGTTTAAATAAATTATGTTTGAGATACAGGATATTTCATGTAGAAAGTTGGATCTACAAAAAAATAGAAGGACCAGGGCTTTGACAGGCTCCAGTCCCTATGAGGGTAACAGCAGAGGCCTCCTTACATAACACTTACTCTTTATCACAATCCCCACCCAGTCCACTTTCTCATTGGCCTTTGTAGGAAATTGAGTTAGATGTGTCTTATATAGAGGGTGTTAGCCTATGTTATCCTGGTGGCACAGTGGTTAAGCATTCAGCTGCAAATGAAAGGTCAGTGGTTTGAACATACCAGCTGCTCTGCGGGAGAAAGATGGGGCAGTATGCTTCTGTAAAGTGTAAAGATTATAGCCTTGGAAACCCTATGGATAGTTCTACTCTGCCCTGTAGGGTCTCTATAAGTTGGAATTGACTCACTGGCAATGGGTTTGGCTTTTTGGTTTACCCTTTAGTGACCAAGAAACAAGCGCTAATAGATGCCCCAAATATTTAATGTCACTGAGTGGATGGCCTAGAGTATCTTCAGGCTGTTCTGCCACTTTTGAGAGAATGCCATGTAACTCCAGGTGGTGGGGGCCAGAGTTGGCTCATGAGGGTGAGAAACATTCTGATACAGTAAAGAAAAATGTTTCTCAGGACAGAAATAAAGGCCCTAGTTGCCCCTTCCTAACTAGGATAGCAGTATCCCAAATACTCATCAACATAGAAGTGTCCCACAGCAGATAGAAGACCTGGGAAACCCCATTTTATTCTACCTGAGGAAAGAGAAGGCGCCCTTTCCGGGCAACTTCACCAAGCAAGACCTTCCAGTAGTAACACACAACACTATTTACCCAGGCCATCTTGACCTTGGAGAAACAGCCAAACCAAAACCAACCTCACTGCCTTTGAGTCAGATCTGATTCATAGAGACCCCTCCTTGGGTTTCCAAACTGGTATCACTATGAAAATAGATTGCCCAACCTTCTTTCTGAGGAGTTGCTGGGGGGGTTTGAACCGCAAGCCTTCTGGTTAGCAGTCAAATGCCTTATGCACTACACCACCAGGGCTCCCTGGAGAATCACAGGCTGCAGGAAAAAGCTCAAGGGAACAGTGAGTCTAGAAGGGAGTCAGAGCTTATGCTCTACGCTAATGACTGGAGATCCCTTTTCTATTTCTTTCTCTGTAGGAATCAGATTCCTTCCTGGTAAGTTAGATTTCATTGAGGTGTTTCAATATCATTGTGGCCTTGAAGTCTTGGTTAGAAAGGGTCTTACACTAGAGCATACGTAAAGATATCAAAGCAAAGCCAGTCTTGATGAAATAAGGGAGAAGGCCTCAGGCCTAGACCCCAGGCTTCTCTCAACCCATCCCATGGCCCTGAAAGAGCCTCCCCTGAACATTTTGAAACTTCTAGACTAGATGATTCCTACAGTTTTCCTTCCAGGTTGAATATTCCGGGGTTCCATGCAAACCAGGGCAATCTTCATTAATCCAGAATCCCAAATAAATCTCAAATACCCAGGAAGTTCACAGGCTGGCATGGCCATACTGACTGCTTACTGTGAGGGCTAAAGGCTGGGGGTTGAGGAAGTTTCTTCTGAATTCCATGGGAAAGCTAACATGCTCAAGCAAGGGTTTGGTGAAAGAAGATTCCTTAAGGTTTATGTTTGACCCTCACCACTCTATGACATCAGCGTATAGCTGAGCAGAACATGGCCTCTCAGGACTTAGAGAGCTCTTCTGCATGTATGATTCCACCCGCCATTCACTCTTGTTGTATAAGGGGTACGATGGGATGCTCATTTATCAGATGAAGCCCAGAGAGGTTGAACTGCTGAAACTCAGCACTGTTAACTCCCAATCTTATGCTTTTCTCAGCACCATGTGGTAAATCTTTATTAACCAGAATGTACAATTAACCAGAACATGCTTTTGTCTCGGATCATTCCAGATTGATTTTCTTTATAGGAAACTCCCATGGAGCTACAGCCTTTTCCTGAACCTCCTTTTATTAGCCATATGTTTTTCTGCCAGCCCAGTGAGGCCCACATTACAGAGCCTGTGTTGCAGGCCTTACTGCTAGGTGCCTGTCAGGCCATGGGCTGGACCTCAGACTCCTGCTCCTCCAAACTGGACTGGGAGCCTCAGTATTTCTCTTTGAAGCTCCACTGCCTGGGAGTCTGACAAGGACAACAACCCCGGGTGATCTCTCTTCTTCAGGCCAAGCCAAGGAGAGTCTTCTGGTTGTTCTTGCTGTTCACCCCGACCTTGTGGTCTTACCCTTCTGGCTGAACAAGAGACAACAGCTCCTCTCCACTTGGCTGTGTGCAGCTTAACAAATGCGTATGAAGACCATATAAATAATTCACATCACTCAAGTGGTGGTGAGCTGAACAAGTCCCTTCTGGTTACATTTATTTAAAGATAAGGTGAAGCTAAGTGAGTGATGGCCCAGTTACAGGGGCCAGGGTCCAAAGTGGATTGGGACACTCTAAGTTACACCACCAGAGTGATTTGTGCAGAATTATGTCAACTTAGAGATCCTGGCACCTTGGGGGAAAAGGAAATTCTTCTTTCTTAGAAAAGTGATACAGAGTGAGTATTTTCCTAGTACAGCCTATGAGCTAATTCTACAGGATTCAAATTGGCAATGGCAGAAACCAAATTTCTGTATAAATATGAAGAGATATCTGGATTAATAACCTTGCGAATGTTGTTTTCCCTTGGAAATGTCACGAAGTAACTCTACTGAAGCATGTTCTGCCTCTCTGGTGCAGCCCCTCCAGGTCCGGGACATTGCTAGTTCCAGAAACACTGGTGAGCTTTCAAAGGGACAAAATAGTGTCTTTGATTTGAATCAATTGATGAGAAAAGTATTGTTTTCAAGCTTGAATGAGGGCAATGTCCATGATCAAAAGCCAAACTAGAAAAGATGGTGGTGTGGCCATAGACCTGGGCACATCTACACTAGCAAGGAGTCCTTTCCTTTCTCCTGGAGTCCTGACTGGGTTTTTACCCATCCTCTCTTATACCGTAGCCATGTTTTAATTTCTTTCCTCCCTCTTCCCACAGTGCCCCCTAAATATTTTCATGCAAGACTTTTAGAACTTTGTAATAACTAAATTG
>NW_006921596.1:852780-853111 GCF_000298275.1 Orycteropus afer afer | reverse complement strand
GTTTGAACTGCCAGCCTTCTGGTTAGTAGTCAAGTGCCTTAGGAACTACCCTACCAGAGCTCCCCTGCTTAAGATTAGGTTTGCTATAGCAGCTGAAAGCAAACACAGACTCCACTAGGAGAACGTTTTTCATCTCACATAACTGGATGTCCAGAGGTATTGGACTTGATGCTTGTTCTACTAGTGGCTCAATTGTCATACCAATAGTCTGAATCTGTCTTTCTGTTTTGAGGGACATGGCTTTGGTTGCATCATCTGGCTAGATGCTCCTGTGATTGCTGGCTGGTGGGTGATAACACCTGGGGCTGTGTGCTTTCTTTTATTTTTTTTT
>NW_006921596.1:846768-852680 GCF_000298275.1 Orycteropus afer afer | reverse complement strand
TTTTAAAAACATTGAAATACTGCAAAACATCCTTTGGTTGCATCATCTGGCTAGATGCTCCTGTGATTGCTGGCTGGTGGGTGATAACACCTGGGGCTGTGTGCTTTCTTTTATTTTTTTTTCAAGGTGAATGGCAATAACTCTCTCTCCAACTTACAGAGAGCTCTCTCTCAAACTTACATCCTAAGGGGATGTAAGTTTTTTCCTTTATTCTGATTGGACCCACATAGGTCATCTGCCACTCTTAGGCCAGTAAAAGACCCCAGGGAAGACTTGCCCAATATTACAAGAATTACTAAAGGGCATTCTTCACACAGAGAACCAACAACAGCAGACAACAACGTGAGATTAACATACATGACAACATTACCCAGAAACCAACCCAGATAAAGAAGTATT
Source organism: Orycteropus afer afer (assembly GCF_000298275.1). Lineage (NCBI taxonomy): Eukaryota > Metazoa > Chordata > Mammalia > Tubulidentata > Orycteropodidae > Orycteropus > Orycteropus afer. The sequence goes on along the minus strand of NW_006921596.1, from coordinate 852,281 downwards.
CAAAGTAAAATAAACATGCAAGATTGAAAATAGAAAACCAGAGACTTCAGTTTGTAAATGAGAACAACTGCAAGCAAAAAGGGAATAAATAGCATAGTTACAGAACATACAAATAGAGAGAAAGTCAAGACAATATCAAGACAGAATGGAGTGTCTTAAACTTGGGAAGAAAATAGTAAATTCCAGGTTAATGTCAAAGAAATTTAATCAACCTTCTCATCAAAAAAAAAATAAATAAATAAATCATAAAGATTCAGTAAACACTAAAAAAAACAGCAATGAAGGAAATTATAAGAAAATTCTTAAATAAAATGAACTTAGTACAGAAAAGTATACAGAACAAAGAAATCAGTAGCACACACACACACACAATACCCCACCACACACAGCAAAATGACAGCAATAAATTCATACCTATCGATGATTACACTGAATGTAAATGGATTAAATGCCCAGTCAAGAGACAGAGAATAGCAGAATGGATAAAAAAATATGAGCCATCAATATGCTATCTACAAGAGGAATATCTTAGATACAAAGACAAAAATAGGCTTGCCAAAGGGGCAAGGAGGCTGCATCTTCTGACCTCCTGTAACCCAATAAGAGGAAGACAGAATCACCATCAGTAGCCCAAGGCCTATTCCTGTGAGGCCAGACATGCTGCCTCCCTCCAGCCCTTTCACCAACCCTGACACCAGCCGTACCTCCTGCAGCACCCACCACCTCTCTGCTAGGTTCAATAATTTGCTGCAGTGGCCACACAGAACTCACAGATTATGGGGTTTATTAGGGAAGCAACAGGCTACAATTCAAGTTCAGGAACACACTCATTATCTCTCAGCCCGCCGTTTCTCAGCCGACAGTCTCTCTCAGTCTTTCTCAGCAGTGTGTGTCTCTCGATGTCTCTATCTCAGCAATGTGTGTCTCTTGTGTCTATGTCTCAGTAATGTATGTCTCTCACGCCTCCCAGCTGACAGTGAGAGATTTCTTCTGCCTGTAGGAGGTTTCCTTTTGAGCCTGGCAGAGTGACCAAACTAACCTATCTCAACATCAGGATGCTATACACCTGAGAAAGAGCGAACTTCTCAGAAAATTACTTCATGCTGCTCCCAACAGAAATACACCAGGTAGATAACTTTAACAATCAGGAGCTACTCAGCTATTCACAGCAAATTCCACCATGGAGTTTACAAAGACCTATGGCTAGAAAAGCCACACTATGTAATTTACTACAGTGCCAAAAGGCTAAAAATCAAAGCATGGATAAAAAGGTATCAAGCAAATGACTATATAAAAAAAAAGCAGGTGAGGCAAATTAATTTCTGATCAAATGGAATTTAAGGAGAAAACCAGCATAAGAGACAAAGAAAAAATTATATAATGATTAAATGGACAATCCAACAAGAAGGCAGAAACATAATAAATATGTATGCACCCAATGAAAAAGCCCTAAAATACATGAATTAAACTTTTGAAGAATTGAAAATAGAAATACAGAGCTCCACAATAATAGTAGGAGACTTTAATACAACACTTTCAATGAAAGACAAAACAGCTAGAAAGAAACTCAACAAAGACATAGAAGAACTAAATGACACATTGAACCAATTAGACCTTACAGGCATATACAAAACACTTCTCCCAACAACAGTGCATTATACATTCTTTTCCAGAGCACAGGAATTGCATATGTGAGGCTAAAATTGACCATATGTTTGGTCACAAAGCAACCCTCAAATACATTTTTAAAAACATTGAAATACTGCAAAACATCTTCTCAGATAACACAATAAAATTAGAAATCAACTACAGGAAGATCAAAGAAAAAAAAAAAAACATCAAATACATGGACACTGAATGACATCTTGCTTAAAAACTACTGGGTAGATGATATGATCCTATACTTAGAAAACCCAAAAGACTCAGTCAAAAATCTACTAAAACTAATTGAGAGATTTAGCATAGTGGCAGGATACAAGATCAATATCCAAAAATCAGTTGGATTCCTCTACACTAGCAAAGAGATTGCTGAAAATCCATTAAATGGGGAAGAGATTGTTTCTTTAACAAATGGTGCTGGCAAAACTGGATATCCATTTGCAGAAAAATGAAACAAGATCCATACCTCACACCATGCACAAAAACTAACTCCAGATGGATAGACTTAAATGTGAAACCTAAAGCTATAAAGTTTCTCAAGGAAAACTAGGGGAAAATTTAGGGGTCCTAATATATGGCATAAATAGACTATCAAGCATAACCCAAAATGCACAAACAGCAGAAGAGACACTAGATGAATGGGACCTTCTAAAAGTTAGAGTTTTATGTGATTTCAAAGACTCTTTTCTTCAAAAGAGACAAAAGAGTACCTGTTGTTATGTGTCGTCCAGTCGGCCCCAACTCGCAGTGACCCCTCGTTGGGTTGCCGAGGCAGTATCACTACAGAAGTAGATTGCCCAACCTTCCTTCAGAGGAGTGGCTGGTGGGTTTGAACCGCCAGCCTTCTGGTTATCAGTCAAGTGCCTTAGGCACTATGCTACCAGAACTCCCCAAAAGAGTACCTACAGATTGGGAAAAAATATTTGGCAGTGACATATCTGACAAGAAACTTATCTCTAGATTTATAGAAAACTCTAACACCTCAACAACAAAAAGACAAATAATCCAGTTCACAAATGGGCAGAAGACATGAATAGACACTTCACCAAAGAGAATATCCAGGCAGCCAACAAACATATGAAGAAATGCTTACAATCATTAGCCATTAGAGAGATGCAAATCAAAACAACAATGAGATACCATCTTGCCCCAGCACTAATAGCAAAGTTCAACAAGACAGAAAATAACAAGTGCTGTTGAGGATGCAGAGAGATTGGGACTCTCATACACTGCTGGTGGCACTGTAAAATGATACAATCACTGTGGTAAGCAGTATGGCGATTCCTTAAAAAGTTGGAATTAGAGATACCATTTGACCCAGTCATTCCATTACTAGGTATATACCCTAAAGAAGTGAGAGCCATGACAAGAACAGATACATGCACACCCATGTTCATCTCAGCACTATTTACAATAGCCATAAGATGGAAACAACCTAGGTATCCATCAACTGAGGAATGGATAACCAAACTATGGTACATATACAAAATGGAATACTATGTAACCCTAAAAAATGATGTAGAATTTTCAAAACACTGCATAATGTGGCTGAACTTGGAGGACATTATGCTGCATAAAATAAGTTAATCACAGAAGGACAAATATTGTATTAGTCCAATTATTGTAAAATGTCAAGGAAAGGCTTATTTATGGAAGGAAATTTTCTTTGTTGGTTACCAGGGGTGGGAGGGGAAGGGACGAAACACTGTCAGACAGATAGAGACACATATTGATTTGGGTGAAGATAAGGGCAATGTACCAAATGTGAGTGATCAACATGGTGGCATTGAGGAAGAGGAAGACATAGAGAGGTGCATGGGAGGTACAGACAACAAAGATGAACCCTTTTGCACATACAGTACTGCATTGTCAGTAAAGGCAAACATGGATATATGGGTGGATAGATAGGTGGACAGGCTGAACTATTTTAGGTATGTCTATGCAGGGGGTAGTGTGCCCAAGACCATGTATAGGGTTGGCAGACAATATTTCTTCAAGTGTATTTGTATGATCAGTAAGAATTCCCAGGTATGTAGTATAGCTGACAAGAGACAAGATTGTAGTCACTTCTTGGCCACAGCCAGCTACCCAGAGGGCATGAGTAGTTGGACCTGTGACTGAGGACCATAGTTGCAGGAGACATCAAGCTTAATTGGCATAACATACCACACAAAACATTATTCCACATCCTACTTCAGTGAGCAGCGACTGCGATCTTAAAAGCTTGAAATTGGCCATCTAGATGCAACAATAGGTCTCTTCTTACCAAGAGCAAAGAAGAATGAAGAAAATCAAAGATTCATGGAAATAATTAGTCCAAGCAATAGGTACACCATGCAATCCTCAGTCTATAAGACTATGAGACCAGGAGAACTACATGGTGCCCAGCTACCACCATCAACCACTCATTGGGGGACTCTATGTAGGAGATACTATGTAAAGTGGGAGAACAATGTGGAACTAAACTTAAAATCATTTTTTAAAAAAAAAGGGACAAGGTTTGCTGGTCTGATGGAACCTGATGGAACCACTGAGGCTATGACCCCTAGTTGCCCTTTAGGTCTGGAATTGAACCCACTCTTATGGCTTCCAGCCAAACAGAATACAGGCATATGAGCTGAACATTTACATTAGGTAAATACACTCCTTGGAGAGAACAATCATGGGAGAATAGAAGGACTGTGTATGCACAGGGAGGCAGCTCAGGAGGCAGGAGTGCATGGAGGGAAGGACACAGGGAAGAGGTAACTCTGGGGAGGAAATAAGAAGGGAGCTGTTGCATTGTGGGAAATTGTAGTCAATGTCATGAGACAAAGTGTATGTGAGCTGCAGTATGGAAAGTGAATTTGCTTTGTAAACTTTCACCCAAATCACAACAAAACAAAACAAAACAAAAAAACCTACTGGGTAATAAACTAAACAAACCAAACTCACTGCTGTGGAGTCGGATTCAACTCATAGTGACCCCTCCTTAGGTTTCCAAAGCAGTGTCACTACGGAAGTAGATTGCCCAACCTTCCTTCCAAGGAGTGGCTGGTGGGTTTTAACCACCAGCTTTTTGGTTAGCAGTCAAATACCTTAGGCACTATGCCACTGGATAATAGAACAAATAAAAAATCAAATTAAAAAAATTCCTAGGATCAAACAAGAATGAAAATACAACACAACAAAACCTTTGGATCACAGCAGAAGTAGTATACAAAAGGCAATTTATAGGATTAATGCATGCATCAGAGAAGAAATAAAAACTTTAACCCAATAACTCCAACAACTAGAAAAAGAGCAGTAAAAAAAAAAAAAAAAAAGCCTACACTCACCAGAAAAAATAAAATAATGAAGATTAGAGTAGAAATACAGAAAACAAACAAACAAACAAAAAATAATAGAAAGAATCAACAAGACTAGAAGTTGCTGTTTTGAAAAGACTAACAAAACTGACAAGTCTTTGGTGAATTTAACAAATGAAAAAAAGAAGAAGATGAAAATAACATGAATTAAGACCTATATGGGTGAATCACAACAGAACAAATTGAAATAAAAAGGATGATAACAGAATATTATAAAGGACTGTACTTCAACAAATTTGGAAACCTAGAAGAAATGAACAAATTTCTAGAAACACACTACCTACCAGAACTAATACAGACTGAGGTACAAAATATGAAAAGACCCACATAAGAAGAAATTGAACAGGTCATTAAGGAAAAAAAAAAAAAAAAAAAAAAAACTCTAACAAGAATTAAAAAGTCCTATTCCAGATTAGGAGCTCTGGTAGCATAGTGCCTAAGGCACTTGACTGCTAACCAGAAGGCTGGTAGTTCAAACCCACCAGCCACTCCTCGGAAGGAAGGTTG
>NW_006921596.1:845428-846032 GCF_000298275.1 Orycteropus afer afer | reverse complement strand
ACATACATACACACACACACACATACAGAACCAATGGCCAACATTATTCTTAACAGAGAGAGAGAGAAAGCATTCCCCTTGTGAATGGGAACCAGACAAGGATGTCTTTTATAATCACTTCTTTTCAATATTGTGAAAGGAGCTCTGGTGGTGCAGTGGTTGAGGCATTTGGCTGCTAACCAGAAGGTCAGTGGTTCAAACCCACCAACCGCTCTGAGGGAGGAAGAGGAGGCAATCTACTTCTGTAAAGATTTACAGCCTCAGAAACCTTATGTGTCATTATGGGAATCAACTTGATGGCAGTTGGCTTTGTTTATGGTTTTGATTCCATATTGCATTGGAAGTCCTAGGCAGAGCAATAAGGCAAGAAGGGAAATAAGAGGCATCCAAACTGGCAAAGAAGAAGTAAAACTATCTCTATTTGCAGATGATACTATCCTAGGTATAGGAAATTCCAGAGACACAGCAAGAAAATTACTAGAACTAATTGAGAGATTCAGTGAAGTGGCATGGTACAAGATCAATATACAAAAATCATCAGATTCCTTAAAACTAACAAAGAGAATTTTGAAAAAGAAATCAGGAAAACAAAACCATTTACAAA
>NW_006921596.1:832836-845328 GCF_000298275.1 Orycteropus afer afer | reverse complement strand
AAAGCACTACAAGAAACCAAAAGAGACCCACATAAATGGAAGAAAATACTATGGTCATGGATAGGAAGACTCAACATTGTAAAAAATGTCAATATTTCTCAATGCAATCTACAGATATAATGAAATCCCAATCCAGATTCCATCATCATTCTTTAAAGAGGTGGAAAAATGAATTACCAACCTTATATGGAAAGGAAAGACCCTGGATAAGAAAAGCACTACTAAAGAAAAACAAAGTAGGACACCTCACACTTCCTAATCCCAAACCCACTACACAGCCACAGTAGTCAAAACAGCCTTATCTGTTGGTAAAACAACAGATACAGAGACCAATGGAACAGGACTGAAAACCACTAGTAAATCCATCTACCTATGCACTGCTGATCCTTGACAAAACATTGAAACCCATTAAATGGAGAAGGGATAGTCTTTTTAACAAATGGTGGTGGCAAAACTAGATATCTATTTGCAAAAAAAATGCAACTGGATCCATATCTCATACCATATACAAAAACGAACTCAACATAGATCAAAGGCCTAAATATAAAACCTAACACAATAAAGATCATCAAAGGAAAAATAGAGACAAATTTAGGGGTTCTAATATATGAGAGCTCTGGTAGCATAGTGCCAAGGCACTTGACTGCTAACCAGGAGGCTGGCGGTTCAAACCCACCAGCCACTCCTCGGAAGGAAGGTTGGGCAATCCTACTTCTGTAGTGATAACTGCCTCGGAAACCCAAGGAGGGGTCGCTAGGAGTCAGGGCCGACTCGATGGCAAATAACAACAACAACAACAAATATATGGCATAAATACACTAGCAAACATAATTAAAAATTCACAAATAACAGAACACAAAGTAGATGACTGGTACCTCCTAAAAATTAAACACTTACATGGAACAAAAGATTTCACCAAAAAATAAAAAGAGAATTCATAGACTGGGAAAAAAATTGGCAATAGCATACTGGACAATGGACTCATCTCTATAGAAGCCTTCAACACCTCAGCAACAAAAAGACAAATAATCCAATTAAGACAATTAAGGCAGAGGACATGTACAAACACTTCATCAAAGTAGATATTCAGGTGGCCAACAAACACATGATGAAATGTTCTCAATCATCACACATTAGAGAGGTGCAAGTCAAAACAACAACGAGACATCATTTCACCCCTGCACTAATAGAAAAGTTCAAGAAAGCAAAACAACAGATACTGGTGAAGGTGTGGAGAGAGTGGAACTCTCATACACTGCTGGTGGACTTGTAAAAAGTGAAACCACTGTGGAAAACAGTATCGTGCTTACTTAAACAGAAATTAAAACAACATATGATTCAGCAATCTCACACTATGTATATATCTTAGAGAAGTAAGAGCTGTGACATAAACAGATACATGCACACCCATGATAATCACAGCACTATTCACAATAGCAAAAAGATGGAAACAACCTAAATGCCCATCAATGGACGAATGGATAAACAAACTATGGTACATGCACACAGTGGAATAATGATGAATCTGCGAAACACCTCATAACATGGATGGACCTAGAGGACATTATAGTGAGTGAAATTGGTTGTTTTGGTTACTGAGTGACACTCTGACAAGAATATACCACAAATGGGATGGCTTTAACAAACAGGAGTTTATTCTCTTACAGTTTAGAGGCTTTAAGTCTGAGTTCAAAGTGCCAGGCTCTAGGGGCTGGGTGAGAACCCCTCAACCTTGGGCTTCATCTCTGCATCCTGCTCCCGGCCCACTGAGGCTTTTCTTCACTCAGCTGCTGGCTGCTGAGGCTGACAAACCCAAGGTTGACAAGTAAAAAGGTACAGTCCCAATGTTACCAAACCACACAGCAGGCCATTAATTCAAGTCCATTAGAAGTCCCAGGATCAGCAGAGCATAGCAGGCTGCTGAGCAACAACTTGGCTACATGCAAGGTTCAAGTGTGCCACCAGCTAGAAACCATCCCCAAGACTTCTCCTTATATACAGGAAGCAGAGGACATTCCTAAGGCAGCTACTCAGCTAATCACAGTAGATTCCACAATGGAGTTGATTACCAGTCTCATTATAGGGAATGATGAATAGGAATCCAGGTGCCCAGCCACTCAACCAGGCCTAGCCAAGTTGACACACAAACTTAATTACCTCAGTTCCACCCCCTGTCAACTTGGCACCTGTACAGATCTCCTTCACTGGGTGGCTCTAGTCCCCTAGTTCCTGAGTGGCGACTTCACCCCTTTGACCTGGCGGGCCCCATTCCTCTCCCTCTTGGGCATGGTAGCCCTGCCCACTCATTCTTGGACAGTGGCTGTAACTCCATCCCACTGGCTCACATGAGAGCCCCACTCTCCAGAGCCAAGCTGGTGAAGGTCTGGCTCTTTGACACCTAGGGGGCAGTTCTACCCCCAGAGGCTATGGTCCTACCCTTGAGGCTGAGGCATCTCTGCTTCCCATTTCCTTGGTCTCTCTGCTTCTGCCAATTAATGTCAAAGGCAACCCACTCCACCAGAAATCTTTCTGCCTCAGAAGCACTCAGCTTTCTTGCTCCATGGGCCGGCCAACCTTCTACTCCATTTCTTGCCAATTTCTTCTACCCTTCAACACCCGAAAGCAACCTACTATGCCAGGAAGCCACCTATCCAATGGCATCCAGCTTTCTTCTCTGTGGGCTGGTAAGGCTGTCGCTGTCTCATGCTGGTCTCTGGGCTCTGCTGCTGCTTTCTTTCATGATGGTCTCTCTGCTCTGCTCCTGCTCTCTGTCATGCCATATGCCAGGGTCTCTCTGCCAGGGTCTCAGGTCAAGGACACACTCCACTCCTGTTTCCACATTTTAGGTATCTGTCAGAGAAGTACCCCACTGTCTCTGTACTATATTCTGTTTTGGTTACCTAGTGCCACTCTGACAAAAATATACCACAAATGAATGGTATGGCTTTAACAAACAAGAGTTTAGTCTTACAATTTGGATGCTTTAAGTCCAAGTTCAAAGTGCCAGGCTCTAGGGGCTGGGTGAAAGCCATTCATCCTTGGGCTTCAGCTCTGCCTCTGCTTATATACGGGAAGCAGACGACATCCCAAAGGCAGCTACTCCGCTGCTCACAGTAGATTCCACCATGGAGTTGATTACTAGTCTCATCATGGGGAATACTACACCCAGCTGCCCAGCTACTCAACCAGGCCCAGCCAAGTTGACACACAGACTTAACTACCACATTGGTCTATCACAAAAGAACAAATACTGTATGAGACCATGATTATAAGAAATCAAGAAAAGATTTTCACACAGAAAGAATCCTTCTTAGATGGTTACCAGGGGTGGGAGGGAAAGGAAGATAAATCACTAACTAGAGGGGAGACACATAATAAATTGGGCAAAGGGAAAGGTAATATACGATAAGGGGAAGGTCAGCACCGAATGATTAAGGTAAACAAAGACATTGGGGGGAGCTCAAGAGTTAAAGGCAACAGAGGTAAAATACTATCACATACCCAATCCTGCAATAACAGTAATAACAATAATCTACAAATGGGTACATAGATAGACACTGAAGCTGAACAGATGTGAGATGGTAAATGGCACAAATATACATAAATTTGACAGAGGATGTTTCTACATGTTTTTACATATGCTGTGAATATATCCATGAAAATAGTAGAGCCTACAGGAAGCAAAGTTATGAAAACTTATTAACCATAACCAATCACCTTGAGGGAAAGGCTTTCTGGGCCTGGGGGCTCCAGACCATACTCTGAGGGGACATGTAGGTCAATTGGCACAATGTAGTTCACAAAGAAAATGTTCTATATCCTACTCTGGTGAGTTGCAACTGGGGTCTTAAAAACTTGTGAGCAGCCATCTAACGTGGAATTGTTGGTCTCTTCCCATCTGGAGCAAAGAAGAGTGAAAAAAATCAAAGATGCATAGAAATAATTAGTCCAAAGGACTTATGGACCACATGAACCTCAGCTTCCATGATCTTGAGACTAGAAGAAATAGATGGTGCCCAGCTACCACTACTGACTGCTCTGAAAGGGATCACATTAGAAGATACTAGACAGCATGGGAGTAAAATGTGGAATAAACTCAAAATCATAAAAAATAGATCCAGCTCACTGGTCAGATAAAGACTGATGGAACCCCTGAGACTATGACCCTTAGTCACACTTCAAGCTTGGAACCCAACTCACCTCCATGGCTTAACTTTCAACCAAACAATAGAAATGTTGTGATAGTTGGAGCTGTGTGTCAACTTGGCTGGACCCCAGTTCTGTGTGGTTGTTCCCATGATGGGATCAGATGACTGTGTTCTGAGTGGCCAGTCTGCCCAAGGGGAGTTTCCCTAGGGGTGTGGCCTGCTTGCAATGATATCCAAGGACAACCTGGAAGAGCCACATTCCTTAAGGGATTGGAACCCTGGTGTGCGAACTACAGACTTCCTTGAGTGAGCGGCCCACGCTCGGCCTGGAGATCTCGGATTAATCTTTTGTTGGAATCAACAACCAGTATATTGCATGCCAGCTTGAATCTCTCGGCTCCCCTGTGCTTGCGGAAGCCAAGGCGGCCGCAAGCCCCATCTCCTCCAGAGATGGACTTTTCGGCTTGGACTTGTCGGCTTCTATACGCTTGTGAGCCATTTTCCTAAGATAAATTTCTCTCTCTCTCTCTCTCTAAATATATATATATACTTTGCTGGTTTTTTGTGTTTCTCTAGAGAACCCAATCTAACACAAATGTCTATAAGATAAACAATAACACCAAGGAGGTACATAATCCTTAGAACAATCAACCATTCGAAATTGGGGCAGCATTTGCCAAGGACAAAATTCAGAGGACAGGAAGGGATAGGAAAGAAGGAAGAATGGAAACAGGAAACAAGGTGGAAGAGGGATGAGTGGTGTTACATTGTGGGGATTGATCGCAATCAATGGCATGAAATAAGATATGCATGAACTGTTGAACGGAAAACAGATTTACTCTGTAAACCTTCACCTGTATCACAACAAAATGTTAAAATTAAAAAGAAAATGAAATTAAGAACAAAACTAAGACGAATGAAACAAACAAAAAAGACCCCAGGGCAATGACATGCGCTATTGGACTTAGAAGAATCAGAGTCTCTTACCCGGTTCTGGTGTGAATTGTTGAGGAAAGGCAGGGAAATCACTGAACAGAACTGGGGCTGTGGTGGAAATGTGAAAGAGAAAAAGGGATGTGGAGGAGGTGTTCACCAGTTTCACTACTCAGATCTTTCAGTTTGTCAAAAGAAGCAAGGATTTTGGATCTTAGATGATTTAAAAGTAAGGGCAGTGGATTATTATTATTATTATTATTATTATTATTTTCTGAGAACACTGTTAAACATCAATAACCTGTGGCCCAACAAAGCATTATTAGGTGAGATCTGAAGTTGATCTTGGGCTTCCACTTTGGGGGTCTCTGGGGCAGTAGAGAACTGAAGGGTTTAATGAATGAAGTAGCAACGAGTGGTTTAACAATCAAGAAGGCCAGGAACTCAGGAAGTGAGAAGTTTTTGGTGCCTTATTTCTTCAGTTTTGTGTCTGCCTGGGAATAACACGTGACATAGATTTTGGTGCATCCCCAATAGCACCTCAGAGACCTTTAAAAGGTCAAAAGCTTTCTTAAGAGCTTAACTTACTACCTGAGAGAAACTTGGGTGCTAGGAAAATCAAGATGAAGTTTTAGTGGAAGTTACATCGGGCCTTCTTCTCCTGTAGGAAAATTTTAAATGTTAGCAGAAGCCTGGATCAGCTAAGAAAGCTACAGGTTTTTTTGTTCCAAAAATGCTTTTGTTGCTAATTAAAATTAGTCTAATTTTGAAATGATCACATCATTAAATAGTATTTCAACTGATATTGATTTGATGATACCTACAAACATCTTAGAATAAAGAGGCTGGTATTTTAGCATTATAAGATGCTCTGATTACACCTAGGTCTGCGAAATTGATGACATGAGCTGCTGATACTCTTCATTCATTTTCTGCATGAAATAATTATGAATACTTCACTCCATGCAATGCATATTTATTTATTTTATTTTTTACAGGGATGGGAGATGGCTGAATAAAGTGCTAGTTCTTCACTTGTCTGTAGTATTGCTCTAGCAATATCTTAATTAACTCTTTAGTCAAGATGAAATATGTATCCAAAGTATGTTTCTAATCCTTTTAAACTTGTAGTTTTGATGTGTGATCCTGGGTCAACTCTTTAGAGTGGTGTCTATTCCATCAATAAATCTTCTGAGGAAGTGTCAACCAAGACATTGACACCTTTGGTAGAAGGAAAGACTGGCTCTCACAGAGGTGGAAAATCCCCAAGAAGGATTTCTCCTGATTCCCAAGGTTAGGCCCTTTTACAAACTGTTTACCTTGAATAAACGTTCTGTTCATTCATGCCTTCTTCTCTTTACTTTCCTGACTGGTCAGTGATACACCCTTACCTCCCAACCTGTCTATACTCGAACTGCCTGCTGAAGCCTAAACTGAAATCCACCCCTTTCAGAATTTAAGTCAATACCAATCTTTCCCTTTTGTACCACATGGAGAATTTTCCAGTGCTGCCAACAAAATTAACTTGGCAGGTTTGTACCTTGATTCATTCATTCAACATATATTCATGGAACCCATTCTCTGTGGGAGGCTGCCTGGACTAGAGCAGTGAGAAAGCCAGTCAGACAGGTAAGATCCCTGCTCTCAGGGAGTTTAGGTTTAGGTATACGACAGGCAGTGAAGAGCTAGACAAATACGTAATTTCAGATCATAAAAAAATCCTAAAGTGTACCTAAGTCCCACCGTGGGTATGAGGGTAGCATGACAGGAAGATTGGTGATATGGAGCCACATGTGTGAGAGAGGGGATCACATTGACCCTCTAAGATGATGACCTTCAGGCTGAGACCTAGGGATGACAAAGGAGAACATTCCAGAAAGTAGATAGTATTGCTTGGAAGTAACACATGGGTTTACCTAATCTTCTCCTTAAAGGCCACAGAGTATATATCTGTCTCCACAGGCCATCGGAGGCCAGGGCTAGGCTGAGCATCCAGGTGGTACTTAGCAGATATTTGATGAGCTTAACTAAAAGATTCCATCCATTGAGTCAGATCCGACTCCTAATGACCCCTCCTTGGGTTTCCAAGGTGGTGTCACTACAGAAGTAGATGGCCCAACTTTCCTTCCAAGGATTGGCTGGTGGGTTTGAACCACCAGCCTTCTGGTTAGCAGGCAAATGCCTTAGGCACTAAGCCACCAGAGCTCCTAACTGAAAGAAAGAGTCTAACTTTTCTCACTTCCAAAGAGAAACAAGACAAGAGTAGCATAGGATGACTATGTTATAGTCTGAATGAAGAAAGCACAATCCTAGGAGTTACTATTTTCTTAGGCCTTATGTCACCAATATTTCATATGTGAAACCATGGCTGTTTTTTCTCCATTTGTATTAGTCAGAGGTCTCCAGAGAAACTCAACCGATAAGGTATACAGACAAACATACACACACATATATGGAGAGAAAGATTTATTTTAAGCAATTGACTCATGATTGTGGGGTTGATAAATCCACAGTGCATTGGACGAATAGTGGCTGGAAAGTCAGGCAGGATTTCTATGTTATAGTCTTGAGACAGAATTCCTTCTTCTCTAGGAAATCATAGATTTTTGTTCTTAAGATTTTCAGCTGATTGGATGAGGCCTACTTGTATTATTGAAGTTAATCTCCTCAACTGATTGTAAAAGAAGTCACTACAGAACGACTTCACAGCAATATCTAGACTAGTGTTTGACCAAAAAACTGGCCACAATAGCTTAGCCAATTGAATCATAAAATTAACCATTACACCAACTATTAGGTGTAAAGGAAAACTCCTGGACTTCTTTTCGACCATGAGTTCTGCATCTTTCCCTCAATGCCCTTCCAGAATACTTCTGGTTACTGAGCAACAAGGCCCTCTTCTGACACTTAGGGTGTGAGGCTGAGACATCTAGCTTGCAATGTGACTATATGGGGCCATATCCTGTTTTTCCTATTAGACAAGGCCTCCTGGAGGATGTTGTCTTTCCTCTTTGTATATCCCAAGTGCACAAGCAGGCCAGTCTATGGTGTGTGTTTGCCCAACAACATGCTGAGAAACTCTTCTGAAGTGCAGTGGAGAATGGCTGGCAGGTGCTTCCTTGGGCTTCAGAGACTATCAGATAGTCATTATCTAGGAAGTGTATGGACTGAAGCACTAAAACTAGAATAAATTAGAACCTCTTGCAAAGAATTTTTGCCACTTGCCTCAGGTTGGGAAGATATATCCAGTGAGTGGGCCAAGGTGGTGATGGACTTTTCTTATTGTGGGTGTAACTGGGGAGTAAAGTCAGGGCTGCTGGGACTCTGCCATGCCCAGGGGATTTAGCAGGACTTCACTGAAAGTTTTGAATCATATCTGACATCCATTCGATGCTAGGCCACATCTTTGGTACCAAGCCTCTGGGATCTGAGAAGCCATGAAAACCAGGGTTCACATTTCCCCACACCTCGAGCTACTGCTGCTGAAGTCACCAGCCCATGTCCTCTCCTAGTAAGCAGGCCTTTCACTTTCTTCCTCACATTGAGGAGAAGGCAAAACAATTAACTTCTTAGACTGCTTCAAGCTCTTCTCTATTGGTGAAACACAGTGAAGGAGGGCCTGAAGGAGTCATTTTTCCCATCAGGAACAGTTCAAAGATAATTTTAATTCTTCTTCTTACTTATAAAAGATTATGAAAACTCCAGGTACATCTATTTTCATCTGCATATGATATTTGCAATGGACTGCGTATGATATTTGCAGTAGAAGACATATTTACGCAATGACATTTCCCATTGTTTGGGATTCTCTTTGTCTCCTTGCATCCTGGAATCCAGCCACATGATTGTCCATTTTAATGCCCTATAAGAGACTCCTTGATAGACCAAGTTACTCTACTTAAAAGAGAAGCTCTGAATGCATGGCAGATAATACTTTGGTTCTTGATTTCAATGATTTTGCTGTTGAGTTTTTTTTAAATAGAGTTTTGTGTTTTTATTGGTTTTATGGGTTCTAATTGAAGAAAAACACAAAGAGAACATTTTATAGTCTCTACTAGTTTCCTAGCTGCTAGGAAACTAGCACAAACTATGTGGCTTAAAACAACAGAAATTATTGTCAAATAGTTCTTGAGGTTGGAAGTACAGATTCAAGGTGTTGGCAGGGCTATTCTCCCTCCGAAGTCTCTAGAGGAAGATCCTTTCTGTCTTTCTCCCAGTTTCTGGTAGTCTTAGTCATTCCTTGATTTGAGGCTGCAGTAACCCTGATCCCTGCCTCCGTATTCACATGACTATAGTTCCTTGGTTTGTGTTTCTCTTTTATAAGGGCACCACTGCTATTGGATTAGGACCCATACTGCCCTGGTATGACTTCATGTCAACTTAACCAGTCAGATCTTCAAAGATCTTATTGCCAAGCAAGGTCATGCTCACAGGTATTGGGGGCTAGGACTTCAACATATTTCTTTTGGGGGACACAATTCAATCCATACCAGTACTAAATGTACTGATGGCTTACGAAGTACAATTTCAATTCATCTCTAAATTCAGTGAATGACTCTGCTAAAGCCACCACCAAAGCCACCACCAGGTTGCAATTATGGACCAATGACAACTACCATTCTCCCTTCTAGAGGACTGGCCATTCTTGTGACTGGGGTCAGGGGCTCAATGGAACTGACCAGTAGGCTTCCTCTTTCCCAGGTAGATGCTTCTGATAGGCATCCTCTCAGCTTTCTGGGGAAAGGAGGGTGCAAAAGAGAGGTCAAAAGAGGGTGGAGAATACCTTCTAGATTGACAAATTGGTGCACACTAATGTGTGGAAGTGTCTTAGATCTTGCCTATCCACCCGGGGGGACAAGCATCTGCTAAAGAGGATGCCTGTCCTATTGCCTGTGTATTCCCTGTGTACTTTAAATCTTCAGGAATTTTGGTTGAGGAGCTTCTGCCTTCCCTCACAGCAGGTGAAGGAACTCGGGATCTGAGGTTGTGATATAGATCTTCCCGGCCTCAGGACCAGAAACCTTCAGTGAGATGAGCCCAGGAATAACCAAAACCCCACATCAAGCCTTGGACATCACTGCTCAACTTCAGCACCTAAGTGCCAGTGTCTGCTATTCTTGGCCTCAGAGCTATTGTTTCCCCACAAGCACTGAAGGTCACTCTGCCTGCACAGAACAAGTGGGAGGGGCCAAGGAATTAAGAAGCAATCCTCAAGCAATGACTGCTGGCAGTTGGTATATAACTGCTCCAGCTTCCTCACCACTCAGGTGAAATAATGCACAGGCGTGTGTTTTTCACAGTTACCCAGAATTTCCCTTGGCACCAGGCACCATTGTGGTAGCTGTCTTATAAAGGACTCCTTATTCGCTGAATTATCTTTGTTGCTTTCCTATTGGTATATGCTGTAGTCAAGCCCTTGTCTCAGGGTTGGTTCTCAGGGAGCCCAAACTGAGATACCTATAGTCAGAGACATCAGCCAAGTGGCCCTTGGGCACATTATGGAACCTTTATCATTTCACTCATCACTCAGGAACTCAAGCCCACTCTGCTTTCACCTGGGTCCTTCAGTGGTTCCGGCAAAGTCAGATAAAGACTTGTTTCTCCCCTTTCACACAGGGGACGAAGAAGTGGAGCTCAGAAGAGAACTTCTGGAAATGATTTGTGGAAATGGGATTACAAAACCAGCCATTACTTCTAGTTAGGGACTGAGAAAGCTTCCTGCCAGGAGGTATGATGACTGAGGTTTTGAAGGATTGGCAGGAGCTGGGGTAATAAAATAAAATAAGTAAAGTCACAGAGGTAGGAATACACTGAGACTGAACAAAGAACCATGAGTAGTTGGTGTTGGCTGAAGTGGGGCAAGGATTTATAAAAGGGAGAAATGGGACATCAAGTGAAGAAGGGACAGTAGCAAGATCTCAAATGGCATGGTGTCCCGCCCAGTACTCAGATGTAAAGCATATATCAATATACCTATTTAAGGAATTAAATTGAAATAAGCCCCTCTCAGCCAAGCTTTTCAAAGACTGAGGGGAAATAAGCAGGGGAAAAAAAAAAAGAAGATAACCAATGAGCTATGTCAATGAAGTTGGTAACAAAGATCACAATGTTGATAAACACTTCCGTAGAAGTATGAGAGCTGGAAGGAAAGGAAAGTGAAGGCAGCATCGACTGTTCACACCCATGGTGATGTTGGCAGGCAAGGAAGCCCTGACTCCCACCTGGGTCATCCTTCAACCTCCCCACAGCCTGCCCGGGCCCTCCTACAATTCTGGGTTCAGGTGCTAGCTTTGCAGGACTGGAAACCATCCCACACTGTCGGTTTAGCACATTTCAAAATCTCCCATTCTGGAGCTAATGAAGAGCCCTGGCCCTGAGTGCAGGGAAAATGTACCTCAGGAAGTGGGATAAAGCGGGCTGGCTGGCTGGCATGGGGCCTGCTTCTGAGAACCCTTGGTTAAGTATAGGCAATAGTACTATCAGTGACAGTTACCCCCTCTGGGTCATCTTTTAGAGGTCCACATTCAGTACTTGGAATTATATTATAATATCGTAGGTAATTACCCCACACCTATTGTTTTCCAGTCAACTCTGTTGAAATACATTTGTCCCCCAGGGGAAGGGCCCACTGACATGGGTACAGGCTCCATCCAGAATCAATGATCTTTCACATAATATAGAGGGCTAGGTCCTTGTCCTGACACTAGAGAGAGCATCACTGAATTTCCTAGACTCACATACCACATCCTCCCTGTAATTTCCTGGGAAGTGTTCAACAGAGCTTGTTTCCTTTGCATTCATCTGAGCCTGACTTCTGTCAGTTTATGTGCTTTTCAAAAATGCTGTCAATCCCCCTACTTCTTGAATTCAGTTAATTATCTAGCCGACTGTCTGCTTAGAAGAGGAAAACCCAAATTGTGTAGGATCCCGCCTACCTCTCTGCAATTCAATTCAATAAACATTTGCCGCAGCCCTGCTGGCTTGCCCAGTATGTTGCCCAACACAGAAGGGGCATGAACAAGGAGGCTTGGGGGAGGGGTGTCTTTCCATTGGGAAGATAGATGTGTGCCCTCTCTCTGGGCCAAAGCAGGGAGTGTATGTCTGCTGTCAGCGCTGCTCGTCACAGGATCCAAGGGTGAGGAAAGGCAGCTGCTGATGGCACAGAGGGAATAGAGCTGTGCCCTGCAGGACAGCGTAGGGGCACTTTCCTCTTCCGCTCTTCACTGAGAGCCGCATGGGTACCAGTTTATGGAGTCTGGGTATCTTAAGCAGAAATAGGAGTTTTATTAGGAGAATCACAGGAAAGTCACAAGAATGTGAGAAGGACAGGAAAACCTGCATTCTAGTGGCAGGCAATAATAGGCAGTTGCTTCAGGGAACCTGCTGGGTGAAATGAGTGCCAAATGGTTTT
>NW_006921596.1:782527-832511 GCF_000298275.1 Orycteropus afer afer | reverse complement strand
CAGAAATTCCTTGAAGGTCCCCAGAGTTTAAACACACTCTCCTCAGATGGTTGGGTCTGCGAGAATTCTGAGAAAGCGGGAAGAGCTTCTCTGGAACACGGCTGGAGGGTAGGAAGTTAGTTTACCCTACCGGTTGCCATGGAGCTGATTCCTACTCATGGCTTCCCCATGTGAACACCGCAGACATAGGCTCCACAGGCTTTCAGTGGCTGATTGTCCACAAGCGGGTCACCAGGCCTTTCTTCTGAGGTGTCTCTGGGTGGACCAGAACGCCCAACATTTCAGTTAGGGGTCAAGTGCATTAACCATTTGCACCACGCACGGACTCCAAACATAGTTTAGTGCCATGGACAAGTTACCTAAGCCTATCCAGGCTTATCTGTAAAATGAATGTTCCAGTGACCACCCTTCAGGGCAATTGTGAGGACCAAATGAAACATTGCACCCAGGAACAAAACCAATATTAGGCCCCAAAAAACCAAACCAAACTCACTGCTGTCCAGTCAGATCCAACTCACAGCGACCCCTCCTTGGGTTTCCGAGGTGGTATCACTATGGAAGTAGATTACCCAATCTTCCTTCCAAGGATTGGCTGGTGGGTTTGAACTGTCAGCCTTCTGGTTAGCAGTCAAATGTCTTAGGCACTATGCTATTAGAGTAGAAAGCATATTAAGGGCAATAGATATACACTAACCATAGGCAGAAAAATAATTACAAACGGTACTTTAACAAATGAAAAGGTGCTTGAATTCACTCATAACAAGAGACATGCAAATTAGAACTACCCTGACATAACAATCTTGACCTATTAGTCTGGAAAATCCCATAGTTTGATAGCACAATGTTGGAGAAGTTACAGGAACACATTCACCTGTTGCTGGTGCAATGCAAAATAATGCCATTGCTGATGAGGGCAATTAGGCAATATCTATAAAGATGAAAAGGAGCTCTGGTGGTGTAGTGGGTAAGGCACTTGACTGCTAACTGGAAGGTCAGCAGTTCAAACCCACCAGCTGCTCTGTGGAGGGAAGACAGGTCAATCTACTTCTGTAAGGATTTATAGCCTCAGAAACCCAATGGGGGTTGCTGAGTTGGAATTGACTTGATGACAATGAGTTTGGTTTTTTGGTTTGGTATCAAAATGAAAAGGAGCTCTGGTGGCATAATGGGTAAGGCATTTGGCTGCTAACCACGTCAGTGGTTCCAACTCACCAACTGCTCTACAGAAGGAATATGGGGCAATCTACTTCCATAAAGATTTACAGCCATGGAAACCCAACGGGGGTTGGCATGTGTCATAATCGACTCAATGGCAGTGAGGTTAGTTTTTTTTGGAACGATCACATTGAAAAACACACATTCTTGTTGATCCAGCAATCTCACTTCTGGGAATGTATCCTGCAGATATACCTGCAGATATGAAAAATAATGTACTATAAGATTTTTATAGTAGAAGTATTTGTAATAGCTAACATTTTGAAAAATATATGTAGGTAGTCCTCAACTTACAACATATTCTAGTTACAATGAACTGCACTTAAGACTGTCTGCTTGGTTTTGTTTTCCTTTGTATATTTTATGATTAGTAATATGTACTACATACAGTGCTGCAGTGGGTAATTTGCTGATGTTATCATTCTCAGATGTTTACTCACAGATGTTCAATGTTATGATTTACTGTTCAAAACATCGCCATATAGCAGGCAACAATGAAAATTAAAAAAAGAAGTATTCGACTTATGTCAGAACTGAGTCGCTGGATGGACTGCCTGTAGTATTCTTTTGTAATCCATCTCACCTACTGCCCTCAAGTCAGTTATGACTCACAGTGGCCCTATAGGACATGGTAGAACTGCCTTATAGGGTATCTAAGCTTGTAGTATTTTAAGGAAGCAGACTGCCTCCTCTTTCTTAGACAGGGTAGCTGGTGGGTTCAAACTGCCAATTTTTTGGTTAGCAGCTGAACACTTTAACCACTATGCCACCAGAGCTCCGTATCCATTTATAAGGTTTGCTTAAATGAACACAATATATTCACACAAATGCATCAGTATACAGCTGGGAAAAGGCATAAGGAGCTATGCTAATGACAACAAGCAAAGTACAGGACAATGTGCACACTAAACTATATTTTTAGTAAGAAAGGTGAAGGGGTCAAAAAGATAGGATTGGGGTTGATTATTTTTGTATAAAAACACTGTCTGGATTAAAAAAAAAAACAAACTATAAACATGATTTCCTGTAGCTGAAGGGGCCTATAGAAGTGAGACATGTCTTTTCACATAATTTCTATTTTTAGATAATGTTTTTATTCTTGTGTTCTGTTGAGTTGATTCTGACTCTCAGTGACCCTATATGACAGAGCAGAACTGCCCCGTAGGGTTTCCTAGGCTATAATCTTTATAGGAATAGGCCACCACCCCCTCTTTTCTCCCATGGAATGGCTGGTAGAGTCGAACCATCAGCCTTTCAGTTAATAGCTGAGTGCTTAACAATTGTGCTACCAGATCATGGTACTTACTTAAAAATTAATTTTAAAATGGGAAACTTGCACATAAACACTTTTAAAAACTATGAAATTATACTGAAGATGTAAAAGAAGCCTTAATGTTTGGATTGACATATTATTTTCTTGCATGAAAAGGTTCAATATCTGAAGATGTCAATTCTCTCTGCATTAATTAATTAAAACAATACATTTGTAATCAACAACTGAGCACATGGAGACTGACAAAGTTATTCTAATGTTCATATGGAAATGAAAATGTTCTAGAATTGCTAAGAGTATTTTGGCCAAAAAAAAAAAAAAAAGAGGATTTCTGTTATCAAGTTATAATATTAAAATATAGACTCTAAAACCATTTATCATCAATAAATTATAACAGAGACTCTGAAAACAGACCTATGCATGTGTGAAAATGTGTAGAATTTTAAAAATCAAACAATATCCTTATTTCACAACCTCTACTAACTGAGGGAGCTCTGGTAGCATAGTGGCTAAGACACTTGATTGCTAACCAGAAGATTGGGCAATCTACTTCCATAGTGATACTGCCCTGGAAACCCAAGGAGGGGTCGCTATGAGTTGGGTCTGACTTGATGGCAAATAACAACAACAACAACAACTAACCGAAAGTTTGGCAGCTTGAGTCCACCCAGAGGCCAACAGAAGATCTGCTTCTGAAAAATCAGCCATTGGAAACCCTCTGACTGGCATGGGATTGTCATGAGTTGGAATCAACCCAATGCAATCGGTTTTATGTATATACTGTTAAATGCTAGTGGGTTCGAAAATGACTCATTTATAAACAAAACTCTAAAAATTTAAGAATATGTAGCGGGTTTTTGTTTGTTTGGGTAAAAAAAAAAATCTTTTAAAGCAAGAGAGAAAGCCCAAAAGTGACAAAGAAAAAGAGTAATCAGACTTAAAAAATAAAACCTATTAGCTTTCAGCTACAGACTTTGAGTGATGTAAGGGTACGCTGTGCTCATTTATTTTCTTTTTTTAAATTTAAAAGTCAGAAAACTACTTCAAATGTATGATTCAGTAGCATTTATTGTATTCACAGTGTAGTACAACAATCACTTCTATCTAGTTCTAAAACATTTTTATCACCTCAAAAGAAACCCTGCTGCTATTAAGCAATCATGCCTCTTTTCCCCTCCTCCAACCCTCCACCTTCTTAAACTATTGGAAAGTATTAATCTACTTTCAATCTCCATGAATTTACCTCATCTGAATATTTCATACAGATGAAATCATATACTATGTTCTTACCGTTTGTTGCTGCCTTCTTTCCTTAACATATTTCAAGATTCATTCATATTATAGCATGTATCAGTTTTTCATTTCCTTTTTTATGACTGAAAATTATTCTATTGTATGGATTTGCCGCATTTTGTTTACCCTTTCATTAGCTGAATGGACATTTGCATTGTTTCCACATTTTAGCCATTGTAACTAATGCTGTTATGAACATTCTTGTACAGGTATTTGTTTGAGTTCTTGTTGTTAAGACTTTTGTTGCTGTGGTGTGGTAAATTACTTAGTGTGGCTTTTCTACCCATAAGTCTTTGTAAACTCCAAGGTGGGATTTGCTATGAGCAACTGAGGAACTCCTGATTGCTCAAGTTATCCACCTGGAGTATTTCTGTTGGGAGTGGCACAAAACAATGTTCTGGGAGGGTCCCACTCTCTCTCAGGTGCTTAGAGTTCTGATGCTATGATTGGCTAGTTTGACCACTCTGCCGGGCTCAGAAGGAGGCCTCCTAGAGGCAGAACTTGCTCTGACTCCTGGTTGAGGAAGACGTGCTGCTGAAAGAGACAAGCACTCCTGAAAGAGACACAAGCTGCTGGGAAAGAGATGCATTGCTGAGACATCAAGGGACATGCACTGCTGGGGGAGAGACTGTGAGAGACTTGGCTGAGAGACAGTGGGCTGGGAGAGAGACTGAGCGTTTTTTCCTGAGCTTGAATTGTAGCCTAGTGCTTCCCTAATAAACCCCATAATCTGTGAGTTCTGCGTGGCCACTGCAGTGAATTATCGAACCCAGGAGAGAGGTGGTGGGGCTTTGGGAGGAACAGTTGGAGAAAGGGCTGGAGGGAGGCAGCATGTCTGGCCTCACAGGAATAGGCCTTGGGCTATTGATGGTGATTCTGTCTTCCTCTTGTGGGATTAGAGGAGGTCAGAACATGTGGCCTCCTTGCCCTTTTAGCAGTTGCTACTATACCTAGGAGTGGGAGCTCTGGTAGCATAGTGCCTAAGGCACTTGACTGCTAACCAGAAAGCTGGAGGTTCAAACCCACCAGACACTTCTCATAAGGAAGACGGGGCAATCTACTTCCATAGTGATACTGTCTCAGAAACCCAAGGATGGGTCGCTATGAGTCGGGTCTGACTCGAGGGCACATAACAACAACAACAACACACCTAGGAGTAGAAATGTTGAGTAATGTGGTGCCCAACCATATTATTTTTAACTTTTTGAGGAGCTTCCATACTGTTTCCTACAGTGGATGCACAATTTTACATTCTCATTAACAATGTATGAGGGCCCAGAGTTACTATAAAGCTACAGCATTTAAGCTTGTGTTATTGGTTCAAAGATGGACAAATGGACCAATGCAACAGAAGAGAGTCCAGGGACAGAATCAAATATATGGAGACGCTTGCTTCGTGACAAAAGGTACACTGCAGTGGAGAAAGGATGCCTTTGTCAATAAACACTGCTGGGTGAATTGGAAAACCATAGGAAAAAAAAGTAACTCCCTACCTCACAACAACCATACATAAAAATCACTTCTAGGCATATTGTAAATCTAAATGTTAAAAAAAAGCAATAATGCTGCTAAGAAAAGCATTAGAGAATATTCTTATGGCCTTAGGGTAGAAAAGATTTTTAAATAGAATACAAAAGCATAATCATAAAAGAAGATTGATAAATGGATTAATTAAAATTAAAAGCTTTTGTTCTTTAAAAAGCATCACAAAAGATGAAAAGATATATCATAGAATAAGAGGATATGTTTGTAATATCAATAACCGACTTGTTCCCAGAATATATAAAGAGCATCTACAGATCAATAATAAAAAAAGACAGACAATTGTGCCAATTACTAATTTATTGCTTCTTGCTCCAGATATACTCTACTTTCCTCCACTTTGTAATAATGGAGCTGGACTCTGCAAAGCCCATTTCTGCTTTGCCCAGCTGGCACTATGTCATGATCTGCCAATTGAAGGCATTGCATGGTGACTATAGGACTCAGGAGGGACAGAGGACTTTTTCTCACCCTTTCTTGTGATCAGCTCAGAGGGTGAGCATTCCTAATGATGGTGTAAGGTTCTCATGCTTCTGGGGTGGCCCCAGCAAGCTTCACCTTTGTTACAGGGGCATCAACACAGAGATCTGAATTTCAGCCTTGAGGTGCCTCTATTTCTTTTCTGAACTTCCAGATTTCTTCCTTGTTCACATTTCCCCTAGTCTTGGGGTGGCACTTTCTGCAGTTATTACCACCATACACCATAGAGTTGTTACCCACCACTTACCTACTTAACAAAGGAGCTCTGGTGGAGTAGTGCCTAAGGCATCTGACTGCTAACCAGAAGGTCGGTGGATCAAAACCCATCAGCCACTCCATGGAAGGAAGACTGGGCAATCTACTTCCATAAAGATTTACAGCCTTAGAAACCCAAAGGTTTGAGTTGGAATAGACAGTAAGTTTAGTTTGTTTTTTAGAACCTGCTCAACCAATCTTTAAAATAGGTCATCTTTGTTCCAAATACTAGATGTGGTTTAAAGAAACCTCTTATCAGGACTCTGGCAGATACAACCCAATAGGAAAACAAAAGAGATACACAAACAGGAACTTCATAACAAAGGATGTCCACATGGCAAATAAGCACATGAAAAAGGTCTCTACTTCATCACTCATCTAAGAACTTAAAATGTATGCCAAATTCATTCAATACCACTACATACCCATCAAAATGGTTAAATAAAACCACAATACCAAGTGTTAGAAATGATGTGGAGTAACCAAAACTCTTACATTGCTGATGGGACTATAAATTAAAATACTACTTTGAAAAACTGACACATCATTTATACTCTATGACCCAGCAATTCCACATACTGGTATATCCAATTGAAACTTATGTAAATATATACTAAAAGACATGTACAAAAATGTTCATAGCAGAATTATTTATAAAAGCTAAATGTTGGGGGGTGGCATAAAAATAACCAGATGTCTATCAACTGTAGAATGGGTAAATAAAGTATAGTATATTCTGGTGGCATAGTGCCTAAGGCATTTGGCCGCTAACCAGAAGGCTAGTGGTTCAAACCCACCAGCTACTCCTTGGAATCTACTTCCGTAGTGATATCACCTCGGAAACTCAAGAAGGGGTCACTGTAAGTCAGATCCAACTCGAAGGCAGTGAGTTTTGTTTTTGTTTTTTTATATTCATTATATTATATCAGGAGCTCTAGTAGCATAGTGCCTGAGGCATTGGACTGCTAACCAGAAGGCTGGTGGTTCAAAACCACCAGCCACTCCTCAGAAGGAAGACTGAGCAATCTATTTCAGTAGAGATACCACCTTGGAAACCCAAGGAAGGTTTGCTATGAGTCGAATTGACTCCATGGGAGAGTTTGGTTTGGTTTTGGTCTATGTTCATTAAAAGGAATGTTACACAACAATAGAAATGAATGAACTCTAATTGTGTCCCACAACATAGAGAGATAATATGATATTAAGCAACAGAAACAAAGAGCTAGTAAAAAAAAACAGATGATGTATACTGTTTATCTACAAAGTTTTTAAAGACAAAACTTATCTTTTGGTAGTTTTGTTGTTCTGGTAGGTTATTTTTGGATGAAGGAAGAGAGTAATGATTTGAAAGGTATATGGGGGCTTCTTGGTGCTGTAAAATGTTCCATTTCTCGACCTAGGTGGTAGTTACATGGATATCGTCACTTTGGGAAAATTGTTTGAGCTCTACACTTTTGATTTATTCACTTTTCTCCATGTGTGCTATTCTTCAATTAAAAAGTAAAAGAAAAAATATGAAAAGTGACAGGTTGAGATAAAATACTTACTATGTTTATACCAACAAAAGTTTGATATCCAAAACATATAAATAGCTTCTATACAAAAAAGATAAACAACCTAAAAGAAAAATGGGCAAAGATATTAATAAACAACTCACATGAGATATACAATTGGCCAGTAGAAACAGGCAGTCTTTCAGTTTCATTAGAAGACTGGGAAACAGGTTCTCAAACACCAGTGGTGTTTATCACTCATTCAAATGGGAAAAGACTGACAATAAAGTATGGGTGAGGGTGTAGGAAATAATCACTTTAATATCAGTTGGATATAAATGAAGGAAGTGTTTGTAGAAGACAATTTGTCAGTATCTATCAAAATAAAAGCGTGGGGTAATGCCTAAGGCATCTGACTGCTAACCAGAAGGCTGGAGGTTCAAACCCACCAGCCACTCCTTGGAAGAAAGATTGGGCAATCTACTTTCGTAGTGATACTGCTTCGGAAACCCAAGGAGGGGACCCTCTGAGTCATATCTGACTCGAGGGCAGTGAGTTTGGTTTGGTTTGGAAGTTTTGACCTATCATTTCACTTTTAGAAATTCTAAACTAATATTAATACATGCTTAGAAAGGGAGCTCTGGTGGCACAGTACCTAAGGCATTTGACTACTAACCAGAAGATTAGTGGTTCAAACCCACTGCTGCTCTGTGGAAGGAAGATGAGGCAATCTACTTCCGTAAAGATTTACTGCCTTGGAAACCTAATGGGGGTTGCTGTGAGTCAGAACTAATACATGTTTTAAAAGATGTAAGTAAAAGAGTGTTCACTACAAATTCCTTGTAGTTTGGAAAATCTAAATGTTGATCAACTGGAAGAAAATCAAATCTATCCATACAGTGGGATGTTACATGGCTGTTACAAAGAACACTGAAGATTTACGTGACTGGACACAACAAAATCTACTGTAATGTTAACTGAGAAAAGCAACTCTCATAAGAATGCACACAAAATGATAGCATTAATGAAAAATAAACAAATATAAAAGTGTATGTGTGAAAGGTGGCTCAAGTTTTACTCTATAGACATATGCACTATTGTACTTAAATATTTTACCAGAATATTTTCTTTAAATGTTACTAGTAAAACTTTAATAGAAATATGTATGCAAAGTACACACCAGAAAGCCTAATAGTTCAAGCCATCCCAGACATGACCAAACTCATTGCCATCAAGTCAAATCCAATTCATAAAGACCCCTTTTGGGTTTCTGAGGCAGGAAACCTTTACAGAAGCAGATTGCCCCTTCTTCCTTTCACAGAGCAGCTGGTGGGTTTGAACTGCCAACCTTCTGGTTAACAGTCAAATGCCTTAAGCATTTGGTCCCTAATGCAGACTCCCTGTGCTAGAGGTGAAACCAATAGGATTAATTTAGAGAGAAGGGGGAGGCAGGAAGTTCCTCTCTCAGGAAAAAATGCTTTAGCAGCGTTTTTCCTTATTCTCTGCCTTCTTAGTACCTGAAATACTTGTGCATCCTCATCTTTCTGCTTAGGGGTGGTGGGATACCCTTGCCCTAGGCTGATGCTGTCCAACAGAAGTGTAATGCAAACCACAGAGGTAACTTTACACTTTGCAGTAGCCACATTAAAAAAAAAAAATTAAATAGTAACAGGCGAAATTCATTTAAGTAATATATTTTATTTAACCCAATATGTCAAAATAGTTTCATCTCAACATAAAATATCAATGAGATAATTTATATTCTATTTTTTGTAAAGTCTTTAAAATCCTGTATTCTGTTCTCCTGGCCTTAGCTGCACTGGCCTACTTGCTCTTCTGTGTCTGTCCCAGGCTCCCTCTTGACTTGGAGCTTTAAATGGGTGGTTGTCTCTGTGGAATCTCTGAGGAGTTCCCGGGGCAAAATGGTTAAAACATTCCACTGATAACCACGAGGTCAGTAGTTGGAACCCACTAGCCACTCCCTAGGAGAAAGTTGAGACAGTCTGCTTCCATAAAGATTTATAGTTTGGAGACCCTATACCAAAACTCACTGCTGTTGAGTCAATTTCAACTCATAGTGACCCCTCCTTGAGTTTCTGAGGCAGTATCACTATGGAAGTGGATTGCCCAATCTTCCTTCCAAGGAGTGGCTGGTGGATTTGAACCACCAGCCTTCTGATTAGCAGGCAAATGCCTTAGGTACTACAACACCAGAGCTCCCTATAGGGCAGTTCTACTCTGTCATTAAGGGTCGCTATGAGTCGAAATTGACTTGCTGGCAGTGGTTGGGTACTTTATACTTACAGTGCACTTGGATGCTAAATTTTTATTGACCTGATCTTTATTTAGACTTCATAAAATTCATAGTTGAAAAAGATTCACATGCGCAAACTGTTTTAAACACGCTTACAGGTTTTCTAATAACTGAGTGAAGTATCAGTTTTGTTTTTGTTTTTTATGTGAATTTCAATTTAGCAAAATAAAGTAAAGTTCAAAAATCCAGTTTCTCAAACATCTTAGCCATGTGTCAAGGGCTCAGTAGCCACATGTGGCCAGTGGTTACCTTTTTGGGCAGTGCATAGTCAGGCCATCATTTCTTTGGTTCTGGAGATGGATCTAGCCTTCTCAGGAACATCTGGCCAAGCCTTCTGGGCTCTCTTGCCCCTGTGCTTGGAGTCCTGCTCTTAGAGAAGTCTGAACAAGCAGAGCTCCAATCACTGGAAAGCCAGGTGAGAGATGGACTGTAGCTAGCCTCCACAGCAGGCAGGCTTCAGACCCCTGGCTTTGTGATATTTACCCAGCAGCCTCTGCACTTCCCTGCTGAGTTGGTGAGGGCAAACAAGGAGCCCTGTGGGCTGTGAAGGGCCTCTGAGGAGGGATCACATTCCTTGGAGATGAGCCTGACCTTGGGATGAACCCAACATGATGACCTAAGCTGTGATTTCGTAACCTGTCTGCAGCGGGAAGCAGGTGGTGGCAGCAGCTGTGAGCTCTCTCTAGGCTGGGTAGACCTCAGCCTGTCTGTCAGAGGGACTGAACCATGCCCAGGGTGAGGTGGTGGGCTGGGGATAGTGGGGCCTACACAGGAAGCTGAGGAAGCCACAGTCTGGCCTTGAGAGAAGGTCACAGGTCACAGGAACTCAGTGTCTTTGCACTCATGGCAAACACATGCCCAAGGTGAAAAGTTGTTTTTGCTTGGAAAACTTCAGGATTTCTCATGCCCATCTTGAGAATTTTTTTTTTTTTTTAATCAGAAGTGAAGTTTCTGTTCAAAAATCATTCTCCAGAACCCTACAGAAGCCAATCTCTCTTTGAGAAGTCATCCTTGGACTCTAGGAGGGATGGTCAAATGGTTCCATCAATAATCAGCATTCCCATTTTGGTGATATGGAATTTTTATTTATCAATTTACCTTCACTATGTGGCAAGGATTATTTTTGTTGTTAGTCGCCATCATGTTTCTGACCCATAGTGACCCCAGGTGTACAAAGTAGAACTGCTCATTGGATTTTCAAGCTGTGCCCTTTTGGAGGCAGATCACCAGGCCTGTCTTCCAAGGCAGCTGTGGGTGGATTTGAACCACCAACCTCTGCTAGTGTTTGCACCACTGTTAAGTAAAAGGCCAAATCTTTTCCCTCCACTATCCCATGATTCAGTATGGGAAACCATGGAAAGAATTTTTTTTTTTAATTGAAAATAGTGACTCATGACCTTGATTGCACACTGGAGTCATCTGAGGAGTTTCAGAAAGCACTGAATCCTGGGACTTACCACAGGGATTCTGTCTGAATTGGTTTAAGGTATGGTTCTGGCAGTGGGATTTTAAAAGCCCCCCAGGTGATTCTCCTGTGCAGTTAGGGTGAGAATTGTGTTTTAAATCAAATCAGTAAACTAAGGAGTGATTGACTCAGTCACAGGAATTCTGTGTTCAACAGCGACCAAAGTGATCCTTTTAAATGTAAATTAGATCATATCCTCTGTCTTCCAAAGTCTTCCATTTCCCTTTATAGAACTGAAGCCCTTCTATCTCCTACAAGGACTTTGTAATGGCTCACTCAGCAGCCCTGTAACCTGTATTCTGGTCTCCTTGGCCCTAGCTGCACTGGCCTACTTGCTATTCTGTGTCTATCCCAGGCTCCCTCTTGACTTGGAGCTTTAAATGGTTGGTTGTCTCTGTGGAATCTCTGGTAGGGTAGAGCCTAAGCCAAAAGATTGCTAACCAGAAGGCTGGTGGTTCAAACCCACCAGCTGCTCCTTGGAAGGAAGATGGCTGAATCTACTTCCGTAAAGATACCGCCATGGAAACTCAAGCAGGGATTACTATGAGTAATGATCAACTCAACCCCAGTGAGTTGTTTTTTATTTCCTGCCTTCAGCAATCTTTCCCCAGCACTCCACATGACCATATCACTCACTTTCTTCATAGCTCTTCTCTGTATCAGAGCTTAAATTCTAAAACACTTGGTGTGTGAAAGGCTGCATTCTACAGTAGAAACCCTAATTCTATTTTGAATTTTGAGATAAGTTGAGATGCCACTGGAATTCTATGTGACCATTAAACCAGCATTCTGGCTATGCATAGGCAAGTCTGGGGCAAACCTAGGGAAGGGTAGTTTGCTCTTGGGAAGAATATAGTTGAGAGTAGATTATGCTCAGAAGAGAACTAGAGAAATTGCCTGGGTGTGTCCTTAATGACTTATTGAAAATAGCTGCATGTTATCTCTGGTGGTATAGTGCCTAAGGCACTTGACTGCTAACCAGAAGCCTGGTAGTTCAAATCTACCAGCCACTCCTAGGAAGGAAGGTTGGGCAATCTGCTTCCATAGAGATACTGCCTCAGAAACCCAAGGCAGGGTCACTATGAGTAGGACTTACTCCACAGTAGTGAGTTTTTATCTAATTTAAATTAAAGGTTGGAGTCCTCTTATTGTCTTGTGGTTATGACTGAGGGCTGCATGGTCCCAGACAACCATTAAGCCCTAGAACCAATCCTTAACACTTATTAATCTTCAATAAGGAAGGTTGCACAATCTACTTTCACAGTGATATCACCTCAGAAACCCAAGGAGGGGTCGCTATGATTTGGGTCTGACTCAACGGCACATAACAAGAACAACAATCTTCAATTATGTACATATTCCAGTTTCCCTCTTTCTATAGTCCTGCTTGCAACAGTGATGAGTTGACCTGCCACCAATCATAATTTCATGATGATTTCTTTTGTACTCTATCAAATATAACAAACACCATTACTGTGACTCAGTGGACTCCATTCTGCTTCTTTACTGTGTATGTTCTAATGGTTTCTTTCATCCTAGCACAGCTCAAATAACATCTTCCCCAATGAAGTGTTCCTGACCCTATCCCAGACCTCCTGCTCTCCCTTACCTACTCTATGTTTTCCCATGGCACTTGTCATTTTGTAACATACCATATTCATATATGGGTCCATTCCCAAGAAAAGTGATTTAATAGAATGTGGAAATTATTGAACAATATCACATACAAGTAAAATTTTGCTAAAGATAATTCTAAAATAGTTGCAATAGTACATCCACAGGGAACTGCCAGAAATTCAAGTCAGATTCAGAAGAGGATGTGAAATGTGGGATATCATTGCTGAAATCAGATAGATCTTGGCTGAAAGCAAAAAATACTAGAAAGATATTTACATATTTTACTGATTATGTAAAGGCATTTGACTGTGTGGATCATAATAGATTATGGTTAACATTGTGATGAATGAGAATTGTGCTCCTATGAATCCTGTATGTAGAGCAAGAGGCAATCATTTGAACAAAACAAGGAAATATACCTGGTTTCAAATCAGGGAAAGTGTACATCAGGACTATATATATATCCTTTCACTATACTTATTCAATCTGTATACTGAGCAAATAATCCGAGAAGCTGGACTATATGAAGAAGATTGCAGCATCGAGATTGGAGGAAGGCTCATTAACAACCTGTGATGTGCAGATGACACAACCTGCCTGCTGAAAGTGAAAAGAACTTGAAGCACTTACTGAAGATCAAAGACCACAACCTTGAGTATGGATTACACCTCAACACAAAGCAAACAAAAATCCTCACAACTGGACCAATAACCAACATAAATAAATAAATAAACAGAGAAAAGATTGAAGTTGTCAAGGATTTCATTTTATTGGATGTTTAATCAATGCCCCTGGAAGCAGAAGATAAGAAATCAAATTACATACAGCAGTGGGCAAATCTGCTATAAAAGAGCTCCTTGAAGTGTTATAAAGTAATGATGTCACTTTGAGGACTAAAGTGTACCTGCCCTAAGCCATGGTATTTTCAATCACCTCATATACATGCAAAAGCTGGACAATATCAGACTGAAGAAGAATTGATGCCTTTGAATTACAGTGTTGGCAAAAATATATTGAATATACCTTGGACTACCTGAAGAATGAATAAAAGTATTTGGAAGAAGTGCAGCTACAATGCTCTTTAGAAGCAAGGATGACAGGACTTCATCTTATGTATTTTGGACATATTATCAGGAGGGACCATTGCTGGAGAAGGACATCATGCTTGGTAAAGTAGAGAGTCAGTGAAAAAGGGGAAGACCCTCAACAAGATGGATAGACGTGGCTGCAACAATGGGCTCAAACATGGCAAAATGTGAGGATGGGTAGGACCATTTCATACCATACACAGGGTTGCAATGAGCCAGATTTGACTTGATAGCACCCAACAACAACAATATATTATATAATTTATTTATTAGTAATATCTGCGAATTCTGTGGTGGTAATTTGTGTGTTGCTATGATTCTGGGAGCTATGCCACTTGTATTTCAAATAGCAGTGGAGTCAACTATGGTGGACAGATAGCTGACTAAGACAGACTGGAAAGAAAGGCTTGGTGATCTACTTCCAAAAATTAGCCATTAAAACCCTAGATATCACAATAGACTATTGTCCAATATAGTAGTGGAAGATGAACCCCTTAGATTGGAAAGCACTCAAAATACACAGTGGCAGCAACAGTGGACTTGAGCATACCAATGATTGGGAAGATGGCGCAGGACCAGGCAGCATTCCGTCCTGCTGGACATGGAGTCACTGTAAGTCAGAGCCCAGATTTGACAGCAACTAACAACAATTAATTATTATGTGTCTCTCTGTTAGGGAAGTTTGGTTTGTTCAGTGATGTATCTCTGGTATATAAAATGTGCCTGGCATGATGGATGCTCTATAAATAATTATTAAGTAAGTGGAAATCTGCACACTGGAAACCAAAGAGGTTTCTGGGTAAATGCAGGTGATGATCTCAGATGCTTAATGTCCTCCATCCAGATACCAAGTAGAATGATAAGAGGACTACAGAAAGAATGACAAACCAATACCTTCACTGGAAAATAAGGAAGGTGTGTACCATGCAAAGACCAGAAGCTGCAAGAAATTCCTACTAAAAATAGCACAGATGGATCAAAAATGAGGAAAATGATCCACATCTCTTTTTCTGAGAAAGTAGTGTGATGTCATCAAAACAGAGAAGATCATGGCAGAGGCCATTTAAACTCCCTCATTGGTGAGGACAGAACTGTGAGCAACTGGGTCTGATGTGAGATCCTTGCGTTTTGCTATTGTTGATCAACACTCTGGGGGTCAGCTATACTGGGAGGTTTGAGGGCAAGTATAGCAGCAGCCAATACAAAAACCCAAGTATAAGAGATTCTCCATGGTGACCAAGGCCTTTCCTGAGGCAGTGAATGCAGGGTCAGGAAACAGGCCAGACACAATGACAATCTATATTGGTGCTAGAGACCGGTCTAAAGAGAAAACTCTATATGGAGAGCTAATCCTTGTTGTATGACTTCGGCAAACATGGAGAGGAAACTAGGAAATTACAATTTTCTTGCCATGACTGTCCCTCAGCATCCTTGCTACTTCTCTCCAGTTGCTTTGTGACTAAACTCGTTCATAAAGTTGCATCAACCCATCTTCCAGTTTGAGATCTAAAAGTATCCAGATGGACAAGGAGAGATCAAAGGAGAATCAGCTCACACAGGGGCATATGTCTAGTTTAGAAAGACTCCCTTTTGTTTCACTTTGAATAAAATGACACACATAGACACACACATAAAAAGAGGTACCTATGAAAAGGCTGTATTATTTAAGCAGAAGAATACGACAGTTATACCATAATTAAAATGTACTGCATTATTTACTATGTGATATCAATTAAAATCAGAAAAAAAATGAACTCTTTAAAATGAGGTGAAAGATGTGATAGTAAGCATGCAAGCTCAGATAACATGGGAGGTCAATGAGTTACTACAAAATGTAAAGAAACAAATAAAGGAATTTCAATCACTGCAATCCAGTCAATTTCAAACCATTGCCACTCCCATTGGGCTTCCAAGGCTGTAAATCTTTACACAGACAAACTGTCTCATCTTTCTTCATGGCACAGCTGGTGAGTTCAAACCACTGACCTTTTGGTTAGCAGTCAAATGCCTTAATCAATGCATCAACAGAGGTCCTTAATAGAGGAATAGAGCAGGTAAAAATGACACTACGGACTTTAATTGCAAAAGTGAGAGAATCAACATTGTATTGGAAGTCCTAGCCAGGCCAATAAGGCATGAAAGGAAATTCAAAGCCATCCAAATTGATAAGGAAGAGGTAAAACTGTCCCTATTTGTGGATGATTTGATCCTATACGTAGAAAACCTTAGCGACTTAGCAAGAAAACTACTGGAACTAATTGAAAGATTTAGCATAGTGGCAGGATACAAGATCAACAAAAAAAATCAGTTGGATTCCTCTACACCAACAAAGAGATCTCTGAAAAAGAAATAAGGAAATCAATACCATTTAAAACACCTGCCAAAAAGACAAAATATTGGGAATAAATCTTTCCAGGGACACAAAAGACCTATACAAAGAAAACTACAAGACACTACTTCAAGAAACTATAAGAGATCTGCATAAATGGGAAGAAAATGCCATGCTCATTGACAGAAAGTCTAAACATTGTGAAAATGTCAACAATGCCCAAAGCAATCTGTATGTTCAATGCAATCCTGATTCAGATTCCATCAACATTCTTTTAGGACATGGAAACAACCAATCACTAATTTTATGTGGAAGGAAAGAGACCTCAGATGAGCAAAGCACTACTGAAGAAGAAGAGCATAGTAAGAGCTCTCATACTCCTGGATCTCAAAACCTACTCTACACCAACAACAGTCAAAATGGCTGGTACTGATACAACAGAAACATAGACCAGTGGAACAGAACTGAGAACTGAGAAATAGATCCATCCATCTACGGACAGCTGATCTTTCACAAAGGGCTGAAATCCATTAAATGGGGGAAGTGATAGTCTCTTTAACAAATGATGCTGGCAAAACTGGATATCTATTTGCAGAAAGATGAAACAAGATTCCTACCTCACACAATATACAAAAACTAACTCAAGATGGATCACAGACTTAACTGTAAAACCTAAGATGATAAAGACCGTCAAAGAAAAAATAGAGGCAAACGAGTTGGGTCCAACTCGACGGCACATAACAACAACAATATATGGCATTAATAGACTACCAAACATAAGTAAAAATGCACAAACAGCAGAAGATAAACTAGATGACTGGAACCTTGTAAAAATTAAATTCTAATGCATATCAAAAGACATCTCCAAAAGAGTAAAAAGAGAACCTACAGGGTGGGAAAAATATTTAGCAATGACACACCTAATAAAGGACCAAAAACAAAAAACTGAACTCACTGCCATTGAGTTAATCCTAACTCATAGCAACCCCTCCTTGGGTTTCCGGGGCAGTATTGCTACGGAAGTAGATTGCCCAGTCTTCTTTCCACGGAGTGGCTGCTGGGTTTGAAGCACCAGCCTTCTGGTTAGCAATCAAATGCATTAGGCACTATGCCGCCAGAGCTCCCCTAACAAAAGACATATCTCTAAAATGTGTAGAAAACTCCAACACTTCAACATGAAAAAGACAAAAAAATCCCATTAAAAAAATGGGCAGAAGAGCCTTGAGCATTGTGCTCTTTTAAGGTCAGTCTATATGGGACTGAACTTACAACAGCAGCTTGATGGATTAGACAGGAACTTAGGGGGCAGTTGAGTATATGTTCATGGGGGAGGAACAACTCAGAAGAGGAAGGTAAGAATGGTTGCACAACTCAAAGAATGTAATCAATGTCACTGAATTCTACATCTAGAATCTGTTTAATAGGTGTATGTTCTGCTGTGTATATTCTCAAAATAAATAAATAAATTATGAGAACCCCCCCCCCCAAAAAAAAATCGGCAGAAGACATGAACAGACACTTCACCAAAGAAGATATTCAGGCGATCAAGAAACACAGGAAGAAATGTTCATGATCATTAGCCATTAGAGAGATGCAAATCAAAACAACAAAGGGATACCATCTTGTCCCAGTACTAGTAGCAAAGTTCAAAAAGACATAAAATAACAAATGCTGGCAAGGATGTGGAGAGATTGGGACTCTCATACACTGCTGGTGGGACTGTCAAATGATACAACCACTGTGGAAGTGGTACGGCAATTCCTTCAAAAGTTGGAATTAGAAATACCATTTGATCTACCAATCTCATTGCTAGGTACCGCACCAAACCAAACTCACTGCCGTTGAGTCGGATCTGACTCACAGCGACCCCTCGTTGGGTTTCCGAGGCAGTATCACTAGGGAAGTAGATTGCCCAATCTTCCTTCTGAGGAGTGGCTGATAGGTTTGAACCACCAGCCTTCTGGTTAGCAGTCAAATGGCTTAGACACTATGCTACCAGAGCTCCCATTACTAGGTATATATCCTAAAGAAGTGAGAGCCAGGACAAGAACAGATATATGCACATCCATGTTTATTGCAGTACTATTTACAATAGCAAAAAGTTGGAAACAACCTAGGTGTCCATCCACAGATAATCAAACTATGGTACATACACACAATGGAATACTATTCAACACTAAAGAATAATGTACAATTTGCAAAACATCCCATAATATGGATGAACTTGGAGGACATTATGCTGAGTAATATATGTCAATCACAAATAGACAAATACTGTATTAGTTCATTATTGTAAAAAGTCAAGGAAAAGTTTATATATGAAAGAGAACTTTCTTTTTTTAAAAAAATAAATGTTTATTTATTTATTTATTTTAATTTTTTATTTTAAGAGCTTGTTTTACATTCAAAGTCATGCTTACATTTAGTTTTATTCCCCATTCGCCATGTCCAACCCTAACCCAGTCTCCTCCCCTCCCTACCCTGAAACACTTCCCCTGTGCCCTCATAATTATGCACTCCTGTTTGTCCTGCATTTCCTCAATTTGAATGTTGGTCCTTTGGAGTCCCATGTCTATTGCTTTGAGGGATGTATTACCATTGAGTTTGTGGGTGTGGCATCCTGGGTTGATTGGTCTGTGTGTACATCTTGTTAACTATTGGGCTGAGACCCCACCCCTGGGGGTGAGTTTTATTCCAGGCGCCTAATGTATTTCAGGGCCATAGTATTGGGAGTCTCACCAGATTTCATCTGACCAGTAATTCTGGTCATTATTGAGTTTTTGGATTTTGTTCCATGTTTTCCTTCCCACTCTCTCCAGGATCTCCAGATTTGATCCTTTCCTGAGTGGTTGGCATTGGTAGCCAGGCACCATCTGGTTCTTCTGGTCTCGAGGGCCATCCTATCCTAGGGCTGATTGCTTCTAAATGCCGGGGTTTTTTTTTTTTTGTGTGTGTGTATGTGTTCTTCTTCACTTCCAATGCTAGGAGACCATTAGCTGCATCCTAGATAGCTGCTTGAAAGCTTTTAAGACCCAGTTGCTACTCACCAATGTAGGATATGGAGCAACACTTTTATGTATTTTGTTGTGCCAGCTGAGTCTGGTGTATCCCAGCACTATGGTCCCGAGGTAGTAGCTCTATTGGATTTCTCTCCCATAGTGTTGGGATGTCTGTGAGAGATTACTCTGTATCTGTCTTCTATTGTTTCTTCAAGGACTGCAGGTATTTTGTATCACTGGTGTCTGTACAAGATAAGGCTCAGCTCAGTCTATCCTTGGTCTAGAGTATACCTCTATTCACTGACCCCTGTCTGATCATCTCAGGTGTTTATGTGTTTATCTGTATAGCCTAGTGTTTGGTGTTAATGACAATGTGGTATTGTGGACACATTGGTTGGTTTTAACATCTGTCATCTATCTCTTATGTGCACAGGTTGGTGTCCTCTCTTTTCCCAATGTTATCATGCTGGTCATATATCCTTCCTGTATATCCCTCCCCCTACCCATGTCAGTATGTAAGCCCCAACTAGCCTGAAATTAATCCCTCCCTTTCCATCCCCATCCGGGTAACCTACTAGGTGAGTTCCCTTTCCCAAGCAAACCCTTCTCTGTTTTTTTTACAGTAATGGGCTCATACAATATTTGTCCTTCTACGATTGACTTATTTCACTCAGCATAATGTCCTCCAGGTTCATCTACTTTGTGAGATGATTCTCATATCCCTCATTGTTCTTTAATGTGGCATAATATTGCCTTGTGTGGATATACCATAACTTGGTTATCCATTCATCCATTGATGGGCATTTAGGTTGTTTCCATTTCTTTGCTATGGTGAATTGTGCTGCAATGAACACAGGTGTACACATGTCTGTTCGTGTGCTCTCTCTCACCTCTTTAGGGTATATTCCTAGTAATGGAATTGCTGGGTCAAATGGTACCTCTGTTTTCAGTTTTTTAAGGAAACGCCATACTGTTTGCCACAATGGTATAACCATTTTACAATCCCACCAGCAGTGCATAAGAGTTCCAATCTCTCCACAGCCCCACCAGCATTTGTTACTATCTGATCTGTTGAACTTTGCTATTATTGCTGGGGTGAGATGATATTATGAAAGAGAAATTTCTTTATTGGTTAACAGAGGTAGGAGGGGAGGGAAGGAAACAGTACAAAAATTTTAAAACAAACAAACAAAAAATTTAAAAATTAGAAAAAAAGAAGAAGAAATTGTGGGTGGTGTAAGGTTCCAGCAATAAAGGATGAGAATTGGGGGGGGGGAACCCCACAAATGGCTAAATGTTTACAAGATTAGTGAAATGTTAATGATTTCTGTTCATAACTCTGATAAACTATTTCTATTTCATAAGTGAAGGAAAATTCCAGAAAGGAAGAAAAAAATAAATCTAACAGAAGAAAAATTAGGTTGTCTTCTAACTTAGGCTCTGCAATATTAGGAGTAAAAGAACAATAGAACTGGGCACATTTTTTCCAACAATCTGGTAGACTTTTAGTCCAAAGAAAAACCATTGTTTCTGAAAATGTGGCATGGAATATTTAAAAGCCACGTAAACAGGGCAGGAGACAAAATCTGGGAATGTTCAAGGTAGATGGTCAGATCATAAGCACTTACATAAAGCCCAGGAACAACATAGAGTTAAGTAGAGAAAAAACAAAACATCCTGCAAAGAAAATGAAACACTATTCTGTCTTGTTTTTGGCTCTGGGTATAGGGGAAAAGAAAGAAGACTTTTTTTTTTAGGAATTTCTAATATAAGTTATTGTGATAGGAATTCACACTCAGAGTTTAGAAAGAACAAACTCTTAAAAAATGAATTTCTAAATGCCATTCTTCATAATCCCAGAAAAAATGTCTGAGGTGTAGGAAGGAATGGTGAGCAAAGAAAATCATACACATTTTCTAATTAATGAAATCTAATTAAACAATGGGAACTCTAGTAGTTAGTGCCTAAGGCACTTGACTGCTAACCAGAAGGCTGGCGGTTCAAACCCACCAGCCACTCCTCAGAAGGAAGGTTGGACAATCTACTTCTATAGTGATACTGCTTCAGAAACTCAAGGTGGGGTCACTATGAGTCAGTCCGACTTGACGGCACATGATAACAACAACAACAACAACAACAATTAAACAATGACCATATAAAACAAATATTATGAGCTCTGGTGGCTTAGTGCCTAAGGGCATTTGACTGCTAACCAGAAGGCTGGCGGTTCAAACCTATCAGCCACTCCGCGGAAGGAAGATTGAACAATCTACTTCCGTAGTGATAATGCCTTGGAAACCCAAAGAAGGGTCACTATGAGTTGGATCTGACTAGACAACAGTGAGTTGAGTTGAGTGGGGTTAATTTGCACAGAAATATTGAATAGAAATAAAATATTGAACAAAAATAAATGTCAGTGGAGTGTTAACATCATTCTATTATTTTGGAAAAGGAATAGATATTGATTAACTTTGGAATTTAAAGCTAATAAGCTTTAAATATGTTTATGAATCTTTATAAAGTAATTATTAAACACATAGAAATAGAATGCATAATTTTCACACTAGAAGAGAGAAAAACAGAAGTTAATAGCTACCATTTAAATTTAACAATACAGAAAAAGAGATAAAATTAGAAAAAATTCCCAACACAATCAAATGGTATAAATAGAAAAAATAATAAAATTTGTCAAAAAAATATAAATAGACTACACTTTATGGCAAAAGGACAAAGATTTCTAGACTTCATTTAAAGAGAAAAATATACTGTTACAAGAGGAACAGCTAAAATGTTCTGAAACAGAAAGGTTGAAAGTAAAAGAAGGATAGGGAAGGATACACTAGATAACAGTAGCAAACAAAAGGGCAGCTGGTGTAGCAATATCAATATTAGGAAAAAATAGACTGTAACTAAAAATGCGTTACTGGACATAAAGAGGACCATTCCATTTTGGATTCATACTTCTACACATTTAATAACATAGATTTTTCAATATGAAAGTTAAAAATGGACATAACTAAAAGGAGAAAATGGCAAATATCAGAGATTTTAAGATGTCTTTCTCAGTAAATGATTTATCAGGTAGAAAATAAATCAATGAGGACATATTCAATTTTAACCACACAACTTACAAACCTGAACTAATGAATAAATATAAAATAACAATATTTAAAAGAGAAAAAATTCTTTTCAGGAAGATATAGAATATTTATCAAAATGAAATTCATGCAGTAAGATATTTTTAAAGAGTTGATTTTATACTGACCTCAGCATGATTTAGAAATCGCTGAAAAACATTTTTTTAATCTCATACATTGAACTTTAAAAATATATCTCAATAGTTCATAATTCTATGAATAAATCATAATAGATATTAAAAAATAAGAATGTAAAATTTATATTTTTATAATATTATGTTGCATATCTATAGTTAACCCTAGCTATCTATCTGTTTATATCAGAACTTATGGGAAACCAAGAAATTTGTATTTTAAAATATTTTATATCATTTATATTAGGAAATATGGAAGATTAAAGGTAGAATAGAAATTAACAAATTAAACAAAAGTATACTAGAGTGGCTTAACAAATTTAATATTTGGTTATGGTTGTTTAAAAGATTAACAGAATAGACCAACTCTGATAAGATTGAACATGGAAAAAACATAGAAAATACAAATAAAACAGTTTAAGGAATGAAAAGAAAATGCAAAGCTATTGATGCAGCTGAGATTTAAATATAAGAATTGCTTTTTTCAACTTTATGAAATCAACTAATCTAACTCAAAAATAAATAAAAAATTTCAACAGTTCTATAACTATTAAATAAAGTTTATCAGTAATTTAAAAAAAAAAAAAAAAAGATATCTCCAGAAAGAAGACACTGAGAACAGATGCTTTTATAGGTAAATTCCAACAACCATCGAAGAAACAAATAACCCTATTTTCTCAAACTTATTCCGAAAACAAAAAATAGGTGCAATTCCCCAGTCATTTTATGTGGCTGGAATAGGGCATATCTGCCACAACACTTCTCTTTAAAATGTTAAAATAACAAAGATGTCACTTTGAGGACTAAGGTGTACCTGACTCAATCATGGTGTTTCCAGTGGCTTCAAATGCATTCAAAAGGAAGATCAAAAAAGAATTGATGCTTTTGAATTATGTTGTTGGTGAAGAATGCTGAATATGCCATGGACTGCCAGAAGAACAAACAAATATCTTGGAAGACATGCAGCCAGAATTCTCCTTAGAGGTGAGGATGATCTTTGTCTCATGTATTTTGGACATGTTGTCAGGAGACAATAGTCCCTGGGGAATGACTCCATGCTCGGTAATGTGGATGGTTAATGAAAAAGAGAAGACCCTTAACAAGATGGATTGATACAGTGGCTGCAACAATGGCTTCAAGCATAGCAATGATTGTGAGGATGGGTCAGGGCCAGGCAGTGTTTCATTCCATTATAAGGAAGATCCCTATGAGTTGAACCCAAGTTGATGGCACTTCACAAAGGAGCTCTGCGTGTGCTGTGGCTAAGGTGAGTTCAAACCCGCCAGCCACTCTACAGGAAGAAGATGAAGCAATTTGCTTCCATAAAGATTTACAGCCTTGGAAACCCAGTGGGTGATGCTGTGGGTTGGAGTCAACTCAATGGCAGGAGGTTTGGTTTGGTTTGGGAACAACAACAGCAGCTCAGCTAGTATATAAAAATCAATAAAGTATAATGCGAAGAAGAAAAATTATAGGACAATCTCGCTTATTAAAATGGGGTCAAAACTAAACAAAAAAAATAACAATTATGTGAAAAAATAAATATACCATAGCTAAGATAGTTTTGTTTCAGGAATGTAAATAAAGTGCATAGAAAATTGAAAATTCACCATATTAAATCCAAATGAGTGTGTTATAAAGCTTTTCACTCTAGTTATTGAATTTTTTTCTAATTCTAATTTAAATTTTCTCAATGTTTGCTTCTTACATATTTTGAAGTTAGGTTACTCTGGGCATTTATAACTCTGGTATCTTCCCTTGGATTGGTCTCTTTATCATTGTGAAATATCTCTAACTTTATTAATATTTCTTGTTTTAATGCTACTCTGCCCAATATTAGTACAGCTATGCCAGCTTTCTTTGCTTAAGGTGTGCATAGTATATACTTTCTAGTTCTTTTACTTTTAAAATATTGTATTCTTCTTCTTAAAGTTCTGAGTCTTTGAAACAGCTGAAGTAATTGACTTTAGCTTTAGGACTGCCTTTGCCTACAAGAACAAGCATCAAGCTGGTTACAACCTCTCCATGTATTTATGATACTAGCCATTCCACAACACTGTCTTTCTCTAGTGGGTTCAATGATAAATTTGCAACATCCACAAAATTCATGGAAACACCATACATGTGATAAAAACTTTAATATAACAGAGGATATAAATGAAGAAAGATATGACTGGGAAAGATAAATTGAAGAAATGCAAAGAGAAAAGTTTGGGAAGGTTCCCAGCACAGATCCACTTATGTCTCAAAGGGGACCTGCTTAATTCTCAAAGGGGAACTACTTGTTGTTGTTATTAGGTGCTGTTGAGTTGACTCTGACTCATAGCAACCCTATGCACAACAGGAAGAAACACTACCTGGTTGTGCACAATCCTCACAATCCTGACTAGAGTCCAGCATTGCAGCCTTTGTAGAATTCTATCATGTTGAAGGTTTTCCCATTTTGGCTGACCCTCTACTTTACCAAGCATGATATCCTTCTCCAGGTAATGGTCCCTTCTGACCACATGACCAGTAAGTGAAATGAAGTCTGACCATTCTCACTTCCAAGGAACATTCTAGCTAGACTTCTTCCAGGACAGATTTTTTTGTTCTGGAAATCCACAGTATCATCAGTGTTCTTCACCAACACCACAACTCAAAGCCATCAACTCTTCTTCAGTCTTCCTTAATTACTGTCCAGCTTTTGCATGCATATGATGTGACAGAAAATACCATGGCTTAGGTTAGGCACACCTTAGTATTCAAAGTGACATCTTTGTTTCTTAACACTTTATTATTTATTTTATTTATATTGTGATTTGGAAGAAAATTTAC
The DNA here is from genome assembly GCF_000298275.1 of Orycteropus afer afer. NCBI lineage: Eukaryota > Metazoa > Chordata > Mammalia > Tubulidentata > Orycteropodidae > Orycteropus > Orycteropus afer. The sequence goes on along the minus strand of NW_006921596.1, from coordinate 807,060 downwards.
AGAGCGAATTCATTTTCCATTCAGTAGTTCATACACATTTTGTTTCACGACATTGACTGCAATCCCCATAATGCAACAGCTCTACTCCCACTTCCTTCCTGTAGTTATCTTTTCCCTGTGTCCTTCTTTTCTATGCATTGCTGCTCCCTTTGCAAACACTGCCCTTCTGATCTCCCATGATTGTTCTAAGAAGTGTACCACCTTATATGCCTGTCTATTGTTTGGCTGGTAGCCATGGGAGTGAGTTCAATTCTAGGCCTGAAGGGTGACTAGGCGCCATAGTCTCAAGGATTTCACAGTTTCTATCAGACGAGTAAGCCTGGTCTTTTTCATGTTTTTGAGTTTTGTTCCACATTTTTCTCCCACCCTATCCAGGGTCTCATACACTGATCCCTTTCTGAATGGTTGACAGGGGTAGCTGAGCACCATCTAGTTTTTCTGGTCAAGGTTGGGCAATCCTACTTCCGTAGTGATACTGCCTCGGAAACCCAAGGAGGGGTCGCTATGAGTCGGGTTTGACTCGATGGCACATAACAACAACAACAACAAGGGTCATGTAGGCTGAAGTTGGCATGGTCCACTAGTCCCTTGAACTAATTGTTTCCGAGTATCTTTGATTTTCTTCACTCCTCTTCGCTTCGGATGAGGAGAGACCAGTTGTTGCATCTAGGTGGATGCTTGCAAGCTTTTAAGTCCCCAGCCACTATTCACCAAAGTAGGATGTGGAACAATGCTTTTGTGTAGTAAGTTATGCCAGTTGAGGCTTCATAATACTTTAAAGAGGTCTTTTGCAGCAGTTTGCCCAGTTCAATACAATGTCTGATATCTTGACTACTGCTTCAATGGGTATTGATCATGGTTCCAAGTAAAATGAAAACCTTGAAAACTTCAATCTTTTTTGCATTTATCATGATGTTCTTTATTGGTTCATTTGTGATGATTATTGTTTTCTTTATGTTGAGGTGTAATCCATACTGAAGACTGTAGTCTTTGATCTTCATCAGTAAGTGCTTAAAGTCTTCTTCATTTTCAGCAAGAAATGTGGGTCATCTGCATATTGCAGGCTATTATGAGTCTTCCTCCAATCCTTATGCCCTATAGTCCAGATTCTTGGATTATTTGCTCAGCATACAGGTTGAATAAGTAAGGTGAAAGGATACAACCCTGATACACACCCTTCCTGATTTTAAACCATGCAGTATCCCCTTGTTCTGTTTGAATGATAGCCTCCTGGTCTATAAACAGGTTCCCGATGAACACAACCAAGTGTTCTAGTATTCTTATTCTTCTCAATGTTATCCATATTTTGTTATGATCTGCACAAATGCCTGTGTATACTCAATAAAAACACATGTAAATATCTTTCTAGTATTCTTTGCTTTTAACCAAGAACCATCTGACATCAGCAATAACATGTCTTATTCCATGTCCCTTGCTGAATCTGGCTTGAATTTCTGGAAGTTTCCTGTCAATATACTGCTGCAATTGCTTTTGAATTATCTTCAGCACAATTTTCCTTGTGTGTGTTATTAATGATATTGTTTGATAATTTCCACATTCTGTTGGATCACCTTTCTTTGGAATGGGTACACACAGGGATCTCTTCCAGTCAGTTGGCCATGTAGCTGTCTTCCAAATTTCTTGGCATAGATAAGTAAGTGCCACCAATACTGTATCCATTTGTTGAAACATCTTAATGGGTATTCCATTCATTTCTGGATCCTTGCTTTTGCCAATACCTTCAGGGAATCTTGGACTTCTTCTTTCAGTACCATTGATTCTTTTTTTAAAAAATACATTTCATTGAAAATATAACTTATGTACAGTGAAATACACCCAACTAAAGTGACATGAGTCAATACATTTTTTATTTTTATTTTTTGCAGTGTTCCCTCCCCTCCCTTCCTACAAAGAAAGTTTCCTTCCTACAAAGAAAGTTTCCTTCCATATATAAACCTTTCACTGACTTTTTACAATAATGAACTAATACTATATTTGTCCTTCTGTGATTGACTTATTTGACTCAGCATAATGTCCTCTAAGTTCATCCACATTGTGTGGTGTTTCACAGATTGTACATTATTCTTTAGTGTTGTGTAGTATTCCACTGTGTGTATGTACCATAGTTTGGTTATCCATTCTTATGTTGATGAGCACCTAGTTTTGTTTCCATCTTTTTCCTATTGTAAATAGTGCTGTGATGAACATGCATATATCTGTTCTTATCCTGGCTCTCACTTCTTTAGGATATATACGTACTAATGGGATTGCTGGGTCAAATGGCATTTCTAATTCCAGCTTTTTAAAGAATCGCCATACTGCTTTCCCCAGAGGTTGTATCATTTTACAGTCCCACCAGCAGTGTATAAGAGTCCCAGTCGTTCCCTGTCTTGTTGAACTTTGCCATTAGTGTTGGGGTGAGATGGTATCTCATTGTTTTTTGGATTTGCATCTCTCAGATGGCTAATGATCATGAGCATTTCTTCATGTATTTGCTGGCTGCCGGAATACCCTCTCTGGTGAAATGTATATTCATGTCTTCTGCACATTTTTAAATTGGATGGTTAATCTTTTTGTTGTTGAGGTGTTAGAGTTTCCTATAAATTTTAGAGATAAGTCCCTTGTCAGATATGTCATTGTCAAATATGTTTTCCCAATCTGTAAGTTCTCTTTCGACTCTTTTGGAGAAATCTTTGGAAGCACACAAAAATTTAATTTTTAGAAGGTCCCATTCATCTAGTTTATTTTCCACTGTTTGTACATTTTGGGCTATGCTTGATGGTCTACTCATGCCATAAATGAGGGCCCCTAAATTTTTCCCTATTTTAATTGATGGATTATGTTTTTTTATCCTGTCTGCAAGTCTCTGTCTCTTGATTGGTGCACGTAATACATTGACATTCAGTGTAATTATTGACAAGTATGAATTTGTTGCTTTCATTTTGTTATGTGTTTTTTCATGGTGTTGCTCATTTCTTTGTTCCATATAATTTTCTGTGCTGAGTTCATTTTGTTTATGAATTATGTTATCACTTCCTTCATTGCTATTGTTTTAGTATTTGCTAAATGTTTGTGTTGGTCCTTTTTTATTTTGATGTGAAGGTTTATCATTTTTCTTTGAGGTTACCTTGTGATTTATAATTTTCTTCCCAAGTTCAGAACAGTCTGTTCTATCTTACAGTTGTCTTGACTTCCCTACTGTTTAGAAGTTCTGTAACTACACAATTTTTTCCCTCTTTTTGGTTTGTAAGTGTCCTCATTTGTCAATTGATATCTCTGGTTCCCTGTTTACAATCTTGTAGGCTTATTTACTTTGGGTACTTCCATAGTTGGGTTGGTTACTGGATTATGTCATCATCTGTGTTAATGGTCAGTTGTTGTTTGCTGTTGTTGGTTTTCTGTCGAAAGGACTCACTTTAGCATCTTTTGTAAGGTTGGTCTGATTTTAACAAATTCCCTTAATTTCTGCTTATTTGGAAATGTCCTAATTTCACTATCATATTTGAAGGACAATTTTGCTGGGTATAAAATTCTTGGTTTTAAATTTTTCTCTTTCAGGGTTTTGTGTATACCATCCCACTGTCTAATTGCCTGCATGGTTTCTGCTGAGAAATCAGACTGACTGGACAGCAGTGTGTTTGATTTTGTTTCTGGCAGCATTTTACTTCAGGATAGATCTTGAAACATTATTTTGTGATGATGATTGCCACACCATTACTCTTCAATTTGTCATTCCTGGCATAGATCATATGATTTTCTGATTCGAAATAGCCAATACCAGTCCATTCCTGCTCACTAATGCCTAGGATATTGATCTTTATGTGTTCCATTTCATTTTTGACAACTTCCAAATTTCCTAGTTTCATACTTCATACATTTCACATTCTAATTAGTAATGGATGTTTGCAGCTGATTATCTTCCCTTTTTGAGTCATGCCCTATCATCAAATGGAGGTCCCAAAAGTATCACTCCATACACATCACTAAGGTCAACCCTGCTTTCAGAAGGAAGCTCTTCCTTGGTCATATTTTGAGTTCCTTCCTACCTGAGGGGCTCATCTTCTGGCACTGTATCACAGCTATTCATAAAATTTCCGGTAATATGTCAGACAGTGTTTCACTGCTATTCCTAAAGTTTTCACTGGCCAATTATTTGACAAAGTAGATGGTCCCTTCATTCTTCCAAGTCTGTCTTAGTCTGGAAGCTCCACTGAAACCTGTCCACCATGGTGACCCTGCTGGTATTTGAAATACTGGTGGCATAGCCTCCAGCCTCACAGCAACACTCAAGCCACCACAGTATGACAAACTGATAGACAAGAGTTAGTGAAGGGATTTGCTTACTTTTCAAAGGAGATCTGCATACCCTTCCTAAATATCAATGTTCACTGAACAGGCATGTTGCAATTCAAGTGTCAGCAAGTATGTTCTGGCTCATGTACCAAGTTCACATCACCTCTTCAGGTATAGATTGGCACATTGTGGTGGCTGCTATTGCATTCTCTTTCTTTTTCTCTCTCCCTTCCTTCTTCCTTCCCTTCCTCCCTTCCTCCATTCTTCCCTGCTCTTTCTCTCTGACTTCTTTTAGCTGGCTCTGCTCCCATTGCTGAGTGGCCCAGCTCTCAACCAGCAGCCTAGGGACAGCTCAAGTTTAGCCCCAACTCCAGGCCAGTATCGTGACAGCTCTTAGAGCAGCACTGCTCTGCTGGAAGCCTTTTTATTGGGAAGCCCAAGCTCTGTGGGCAGCTCCTTGCTCAGGGCACCACACTCAGGTCAGCCCCTAACTGCTCAGGGTGGCCCCCTGCACTAAGGTATGTCCTGTGCTTCAGGTAGGCCACACATGGCTACTGCTTTGTGGGCCACTTAAGCCTATGCTACCACTTCTGGGCCTCCCACTGCTGAGTGTTACAGCTCTTGGCCTGAGATTTTGCTACTGGCTAAGTCTGCTTGTGGTCTCTGCTGCTTCAGGAGCATTTACAACACTAAGTGTGTTACAAGTCTTTTACCTATATATAAACTCTTTACCAGATCCAGGAGGTTCTCAGCATAGGACCCCAATGTCTTTAAGGGCATAGTCTCCTCCAAGGTCTACTTCACCAGGACATCCCCATAATCTTCTGTTCCAGCTGATAAGCTATATCTTGTCAATTTCAAGGAGGAGTGTCCCTAATTGGATTGGAGCCCAAGCATTCCTCTTGGCTAGTTGGAAGCCCAGCTAATTCTTTTAGCTGGAACAAAGTCCAACCAATCCTTGATTTTCCAGGAAATGTCAATTAATTCAGGCCTTGTCAATTGCTGGGCAAGGCCAGACAAAAGTAACAAACTATTGGGTTGTTTACAGCTTACCCAGGAAATGTCAATCAACTCAGAAAATTCCCTCCCACATTGCCCCCTCCCAAACCCAGGGCAAAAAAGGCCACAGAAGGAAACTCATTGCACTTGTTCTGTGTTCTTTTGTCTCATGTTTCTTGCCTTCTTTTGTATTAATCAAAAACTTTTGTCTCTTTTCTTTTATTAACATACTTATTATTTATTTTTTATTATTCTTTCAGTGGTTACCCTAGAGATTGAAACATGAGCCCTTGATTTAGCAAAATCTAATAAAAATTATTACAATTCTAATTCTCTGGTAATAGTAAAAATGTAGAACTATTTAATTTTATTTACCCTTCTTGCATTTTACATTTTTCTCATTGCAAACAATTAAATGTTTTAATTCCATATGTATAAAACCCCAAAAGATACTAGGGTTGTTCTGTACACTCAAATCAATGTTGATTCATATTTATCCATATATTTACTTTTTTTTTTCTTTTTTATTCCTTATTGTGATTCTATGATTCCCTCCAGTATCTTTTTTAATTCTTTTTCCTCCCTCTGCTCAAAAAACCTTGTTTAATATTTCTTTTAGTGCAGATTTGCTTGAGATGAATCTTCTGTTTTTGTTTGTCTGGAATCATCTTAATTTTACCTTAATATGTGAAATCAAGTATACATGAACTATTGAATGTAAAACAAATTCTGCTTTGTAAATTTGCACCCAAACCACAATTAAAAAAAAAAAATTCAATTGGATATATTTTTCAAGCAATGCATTGCAGGTAAAACAGAAAGATAATAGTGAAAAAAGAAAAATGTATCCTATATAATTTTAAGTAACTGATCAGCTTGCATAATGATAAATCAACACTGAGGTTAATGAAGAAAAGAAAAAAATATTTGAAGGATATTTTTGCTGGTTATAAAATTCTAGGTTGGTAATTATTTTATCTGAGCATATTAATAATGTCATTATCTTGTCTTTTAGCTTCTGTCATTCTTCATGATGACAACTATTAATCTTTATTTTTTCCTTTTAAGTTAATGTGCTCCTCTCCCTCAACTGTTTTTTAAATTTGTCTTATTTGATATATTTACAGCAGTCTTACTATGATGTGCCTAAATGAAATTTTCTCTGTATTAATTCTTCCTAGGGTGTGCAGAACTAGAACCAAGTTGTTTTTCATCAGTTTTTAAATTTCTTGGTCATTATCACTTTAGATATTATTTTGTCTTCCCCCACCCTAACTTCTTTCATTATAGATCCTGATTCATACATTTTAGGTCTTTTGAGTGTGACTCACATGACATGTCATACATGTCTCCAATGCACTTTTTCATTCTTTTCTAAATTTGTACTTCAGTTTGGGTATTTTCATTCTTTTCAAAATTTGTACTTCAATTTGGATATTACCTATTGACTTATCTTCAAATGAGCTAATCCTATATTCTGCTATATCTGATATACAGTTAAACTCTTCTAACAAGTTCTAACTGTAAAGTATTTTACATTTTTGTAATATCCTGTTCTGGTTACCCAGTGCCACTCTGACAAGAAATATACCACAAATGGGATGGTGTTAACAAACAGGAGTGTTTATTCTTACAATTTGGAGGCTTTAAGTCCAAGTTCAAAGTGCCAGGCTCTAGGGGCTGGGTGAAAGACCCTCAACCTTGGGGTCTAGCTCTGCCTCCTGCACCTGGCCCATTGGAGCTAGAAGTGTTTCTTCACTCAGACAGCTGCTGGCTGCTGAGGCTGAGAAGCCCCAAGGTTGACAATTAAAAAAGGCACAGTCCCAATGTTACCAAACCACACAGCAGGCCATTAACTTAAGTCCACTGTAAGTCCCAAGGTCAGCAGAGCATAGCAGGTTGCTGAGCAATGACATGGCTACATGCAGGATCCAAGCTGTGCCGTAGGCTAGAGATAATTCCCCAAGGCTTCTGCTTATATACAGGAAGCATATCACATCCCAAAGGCAGCTACTCAACTGCTTGTGGTAGATCCCACCATGGAGTTGATTGCCGGTCTCATCATGGAGAATAACTACCACCAGCTGCCCAGCCACTCAACCAGGCCCAGCCAAGTTGACACACAGACATAACTACCACATATCCATTTGATTGTTCTTCTTTAAAAAAAAATCCAATTCACTAGTGATTAAAGCACTCTGGTGGTGCATTGCCTAAGGCATTTGACTACTAACAGGAATGTTGGTGGTTCAAACCCACCAGCCACTCCATTGAAGGAAGACCTGGCAATCTACTTCCATAAAGATTTACCACCATGGAAACCCAATGGGGGTTGCTGTGAATTAGAATTGACTCAATGGCAGTTCTGGTAGCATAGTGGCTAAGACACTTGCCTGCTAACCAGACGGCTGGCGGTTCAAACCCACCAGCCACTCCTGGGAAGGAAGGTTGGGCAATCCTACTTCCGTAGTGATACTGCCTCAGAAACCCAAGGAGGGGTCGCTATGAGTCGACGTTTGACTCGACGGCACATAACAACAACAACAACAATAGCAGTGAGTTTGGTTTTTTGGTTTGTTTATTCTTTAGCTTTTAAATTTTTTTTAACAAATTTTCTCTAGTTTCTTGAACATATAAATCAAATTAGTCTGAACTATATGAAACTGCTACTATTTCACCATAACTAAAATCAAAAATGTCATTATTGAATGTTTCAATTTAAGATTACTATAGAAACATTATCAGCTAACTCCATCATTTGAATCATCTCTAAGACTATTTCTATTTTCTGCTTTCTTTCCTTTTTGGCTTTGGCCATGTGATCCTGAATTTTGATGTATGGCATATATCATTTTTAATTGAGTAAATCACACAAATCTTAATGTACAACTTACCTAATTTTTATGTATGTACATATCCATATAATCACCTATGGCAAGATAGAGAATATCCAACAGATTTCTGCATTATCCCTCCCAGTTATTACTTTTCCAAGAAGAGTTAGAGAGATTATGCCTGTTTTGAGTTCTATATAAATGCAATCATATAGTATGTTCTTTTTTTGTCCTGACTTTTTTTTCACTTTTATGTCTATGAGTTCATCCATGTTTTTATGTCTATCAGTATTTGCTTCATTCTACTGTTGAATAGTATTCCATTGTGTAAGTGTACCATAATTTATCCATTCTACTGTTTACTAACACTTGTTATTTTTGCTATGTAGGAATTTTATGTAGAAAATTAAGGTCCATGAGTGGCACTAACAGTTAACTACTGAAAGATTGGCAGTTCAAACCCACCCAGCAGCACCATGGAAGAAAGGCCTGGTGATCTACTTCTGTAAAGAAGTACAAGAAAATTTTATGGAGCTCAGTCCTACTCTATAGCACATGGCATTACCATGAGTCAGTTGACTTGATGGCTATGAAAAAGGTACTATAAGCATTCTGGTTCCTATCTTTTGGCAGGCATAAGCACTTATTTACTTTGGCAATATAAATAGTGATATATATATGATATATATATATATATATATATGAAGATGGGGCAATCTACTTCCATAGTGATACTGCCTCAGAAACCCAAGGAGGGGTCGCTATGAGTCGGGGCTGACTCGACGGCACATAACAACAAGTAAAGTTGTACTTATAACTTTCTTTAGTAGGTGTTCTAAATAGTTTGCAAAATATTTGTACCGATTTATAATCTTAGTAACAACTTAAGAGAATTTCAACCTTTTTACGTACTCTTCAATAACTAAGAAACACTCTTTAATACGTCTTTCTAATTTTAGACTTTCTGCTGGGTTGGTAGCAGTACCTTACTGGTTTTAATTTTTATGGCTCTAGTGCTTAATGACATTGAACACATTTTGTTATGTTAATTGGTTATTTAAAAATCCTCTTTTGTGATATCTCTGTCAAATTTCTTGTTTATCTATTGGATTATCTGAATGTTTTTTACTGATTTATAGGAGTACTTTTTATATTCTGAATTTGTGTTCATGCTTGGATATTTATAGTGGAAATATCTTCACTAAAGCTGTGGCTTTCCTTTTCCTTCTCTTAATAGTGTCTTTTAATGAACAGGCGTAATTAATTTTAATAGAGTCCAATATATTAATCTTTTCTTTTATAGTTAGTACATTTTTGGTCTTGTTAATGAATATTTTACATATTCAGAGATGATTAAGATGTTATCCTATTTTTTTCTTTCAGAAACTTGATTTGTTTTAATTATCATACTTAGTTCAATAATTGATCTTGAATTAATTTTTGTGTATCTGTAATGTAAGGGTCAAAGTTAATTTGTATCCATATACATTTCCATTTAATACATCACCATTTTTTAAAATGACAATCTTATTCCCACTAGTATGTGTATATTCTTTACCATTAATTATGTGTCTACATAAGCGTGCCTGTTAGTAATATAACATACCTAGCAAAGTATATCATAAATATAGCATATATGTGTTCATAATATATACAGAACTGTTTTATGAAAATATTGTGTACTGTTACCAAACGTTCAAAGTAAATGCATATAGTTTTTAAAAATAAAGTGGTAATAAAAAGCTCCACACCTTCTTTCCACTTTTCATCATTTTATTCATTTCTAAATAGTGCTTATATTGCTGTCTTAATTTATGAGTTTATATGTTATCTACTGATTTCTTCTTTTATTAGTTAAATATGTTGCATTCACATATCCTCTTTACCCATTTTACTTTTCCATCTAATGAATATACCAATATAATAATTTGTTATTAAATCAATAGTTCAATGACCATATTGCTTTTTTAGCCAAGTAATGTACAATAATCATTTTGTATAATGTTTTGCATCTTAGACATTGAGAATAGCTTTGTGTTCTAATTTATTTAGTGTTCTATTTATTAAGAACCATTTCTCCCTGAAATGCTCCAAAAAACCTGCCAAATACCTGTCAGTATTTTTCCAAATGTTCAGACATATTTTCAAGCATTTCACACATTCTCCTGCCCCCAGAGACTTACCTACTGCAACCATTTGTGAGCTTTTTCACCAGTGTTATAGCGTTATAGTGGGGAAACATAATTTTAATCTCAATTCCCATTCCTTTATATATACCTAGTTTGTTCTTCCCCTCTGAAACTCTTAGGATTTACTCTTTATCCCTGTTCTGAAAGTTTGTAGTGATGTGGTTGGCATATGTCCTTTTGCTGCTCTTCATTATGTTGGGTGATTCAAGGATCCAGCCCATCTGGAATTTCTCAGTATTATTTCTTTGATGACCTCTCCACCGATTTCTCCTATTGGTCAGGTGTAGGAGCTCCTGGATGGACCCAGCACATTTCTTATCTTCTCATTCTTATTATTCATCTTTTTTTTTTAAATAAATTTTAATTGTAATAAATATATATGTAACAAAAAGTTGTCGTTTCAACAGCCTTTAAAACATATTTATTGTGTTGCTGACATCAACAATTCAATAGCATTATGTTCATTGTGTTCTACCATCACCCTTAACAATTCCTAACAATTTCTCTTTATCTTTTCACTCTACTTGTTTTATCCTCTCCTATGCATTGTTTATTCTTTCAAGTTGTTTTTCTTTTCAGTTTTGCTTTTCGTTTGTGTACCCTCCTCTGTCTTGTTCTATATCTTTCCTCACCTGTGTATGATTTTGGACTATCCATTTACATTTAAGAGCAAGAATTTAATGCATTGTAAACTCCATATGTAGGGTTCAGATCAACACTGTGGCCCTCCTTCACAGTGCAATAAGGCTGCCACCCTTTTTGTCTTTTGTTTTAGCTCCCCACCCACATCCACCCCAATGCCAAACCTTGTAAGCTTTTAATTGGTGGCCAATCAGTTACTTCAGAAAGGAATCCACTAATATCCTACCTCAAGTGGAGTGGTATACAATATATCAGATTGCTGATATAACCAGAATGTGAGAAGGAAAACGATGTGAGGGTATGGCCATTCTGGATTTGAATTTACTTGTTCCTTAGGTTTTCAATATAGCACCTCCCTCCTTCAATGCCTCTAGTTTTTCCATGTCTAGAGCCTTCTTAGCTCAGTTCTCAAGATAATAAACCCCCATTTCCTGAAGAGATGATAATGGATATTTCCCTGACCATATATTGAAGATGAAGAAATTGGATAAGACACGTAGATTGTTATCTAACTGCTCAGAAGAGATGCGCATCTTTGATGACTGGTCCTAAACTTTCCAGAGTCCTGTGGGGAAAATTAATTTGCTTTTCATTGTTATCTTCTCTGAAGACACAAATATTTCAGTTTCTTTGGCCCTTCTGACTCATTTTCCCCAGCTATATTTTCTGTCTTTCAAATATTTAGTTGACATCTCTGAACACAGTTAATTCTCTTTTCATCCTCTTTATCTTTGAAGGTTATTATTATTTTAATTATTTTACTATTGCACAAATGGAGTTTTGATAAAGTAATAAATGCATGATATATATTAAGGACTATCTAAAACTCTTTTTCTTCATACACACACACCAACACACACATTTATTCATAAAATAAGCAGAGAATACTTATTTAAAATACATCTAATACTTTCATAAAGATTAACACAAACTCTTAACAAATTGTAAATAAAAGTAAAACAAAACAAAAGGCTTATATTCTACAACTAAATTATCACAAAGCTGAAAATTATAATAGAATTATAGCCAAATAACATACCCTTTCCACCTGCCAATAACAGCCATATTACTAACCCCTTTATGATTATTATAAGTACTGGTCATAATAATAACCAATACTACTGGCACTACCAGCAAATAACTCCCAAAATAAAGAAGTTCAAGTAAATTACATCTCAAAAATAAATGACAGTGGGAACATATATGTAAAATTCTGTGAATATTCACATGAATATGTACAGTCTTAAGTGCACTTATTAACCAAAAAACCAAAACCACTCCCACTGAGTCAATTCTGACTCATAGTGATGCTATAGGAAATAACAAAACTTCCCCATTTAGTTTTCAAGGCTGAAAATCTTTATGGAAGCAGATTGTGATGTCTCTCTCCTGTGGAGTGGCTGATAGGCTCGAACTGCTGACCTTTTGGTTAACCACTACATCACCAGGGCTCCTCGTGCACACATTAAGAAATAAGAAAGGTTGAAAAATAAAAGAATTAAACTTAAAACTCAAGAAGCTAGGAAATGGGTGAACAATAAACCAAAATATTATAATAGAGTATTTAATAAAGATAACAATTAGTGAAATGGAAATTTAAATAAATAAATGAACACAACTCAAAAACTTTCTTAATAAGATTAATAAAAATAAAAATTTCACAAGCCTAATCAAAAAGGAAAGAGAGAGTAATACTAAACAACATTAGAAAACAGAGCTAGAATATCTAAGTAGACTAGTAATAATGTTGTTGTTGTTGTTGTTATGTGCCGTCGAGTCAGCCCTGACTCATAGCAACCCCTCCTTGGGTTTCCGAGGCAGTATCACTACGGAAGTAGGATTGCCCAACCTTCCTTCCGAGGAGTGGCTGGTGGGTTTGAACCGCCAGCCTTCTGGTTAGCAGTCAAGTGCTTTAGCCACTATGCTACCAGAGCTCCCTGACTAGTAATAATAGAGTTAAATAAAAAGGGGTCATATCAATTCCTAGAATATTTAGGGTTCAGATGGCTGTATGGGAAGGTTCCACCAAGTTGTTAATGAATAAAAATGATACTATACCGTACGAATTTTTTTCATATGATAAATATAAAATTTTAAAGTGTCTCAACTAATTTTATGGTTCTGGCATAACTTCACACACAAATGAAATAAGAAAAGCTTTAAAACAATCAGCAACCAATGAAAGAGAAAGGAAAACAAAAATCAAGCAATCTTACTTATGAACCTATGTGCAAAGATCCTCAAAGAAATTATGCTGACATTATTCCAATAAATATTTAAAGGAATAGTAAGCTTCAAACAACCATGGTTTACCAGGGAATGTAAAACTAGCAAATAGTAGCACACTAGCCCTACTCGCTCAGATACATCAGAACAAAATAAGGCAAAAACAACAAGACAAAACAAAACAAAACAAAAACCTGGGCAAATCACATTGTGGTTAAGGTTGTGTATCAACTTGGCTGGGTCTGGTTGAGTGGCTGGGGAGCTGGATGTAGTTATTTTCCATGGTGAGACTGGTGGGATCAATCAGAGCAGCTGAGTAGCTGCTTTAGGGATGTGGGCTGCTTCCAGTATATAAGAAGCAACTTTGAGGAAGGTCTCCAGCTTTTTGCCATGCTTAAACCCTACGTGTAGCTGAGTCTTCATTCAGTAGCCTGCTATGCTCTGCCAATCTTGGGACTTTCAATGGACTTGAATTAATGGCCTGCCGTGTGGTTTGGTAACATTGGGACTGTGTGTTTTTACTTGTTGGCCTTGGGTTTGTCAGCCTGCAAAAAGGGCAAGGAGGCCACATATTATGACCTCCTAGAACCCCACAAGAGGAAGGCAGAATCACCATCAAAAGCCCAAGGCCTATTACTGCAAGGCCAGACATGCTGTCTCCCTCCAGCCCTTTCACCAACCGTTCCTCCCAAAGCACCCACCACCTCTCTCCCGGGTTCGATTATTCACTGAAGTGGCCACACAGAAGTCACAGATTATGAGGTTTATTAGGGAAGCACCAGGCTATAATTTGAGTTCAGGAAAAATGCTCAGTCTCTCTCCCCAGCCCGCCATCTCTCAGCCAAGTCTCTCACAGTCTCTCCCCCAGCCGTGCATGTCCCTTGGTGACTTACTCAGCAATGTGCGTCTCTTGCATCTCTTCCCCAGCAGCACGTGTCTCTTTCAGCAGCGCGTGTCTCTTTCAGCAGCAAGTCTTCCACAACCAACAGTCAGAGAGAGTTCTGCCTCTAGGAGGCCTCCTTTTGAGCTTGGTGGAGTGGCCAAACTAGCCAATCATAGCATTCAGAACTCTAAGCACCTGAGAGAGAGCCTCCCATAACATTGCGTTGTGCCATGCACAACAGAAATATCCCAGGTGGATAACATTTACAATCAGGAGCTCCTCAGTTGCTCATTCCACCACTGAGTTTACAATGACCTATGGGTAGAAAAGCCATACTAAGTAATTTACTACACTGCACATCCTCAGCAGCCAGTAGCTGCCTGAGTGAAGAATGCTTCCAACTTCAGTGGGCCAGGAGCAAGAGGCAGATCTGAAGCCCAAGGTTGAGGGGCTTTCACCCAGTCCCTAGACTCTGGCACTTTGTACTCAGACATCTAGCCTCTAAAACTGTAAGAGAATAAACTCTTGTTTGTTCAAGCCATCCCATTTGTGGTATTTTCTGTTAGAGTGGCACAAGGTAACCAAAACACGTACCAACATAAATCACCAATTAAATATAAATACAACAGAATCACAATGACTCAGAAACAACTGACAATTGATGTTTACAGAAAAAAGCAAGATAAAGTAGGACAAACAAAGGAGCAGAATACAGACCCAGAAAACCTCCTTAAAGAAGAAGTGGCATTGGAACAACTTGACAAGTAATTCAAAAGAATTATATTTAGGTGCTTTCAATGGATTGAGAGACAGATTAAGGAAAACACTGACAAAATCAAGGAAAACAAATAAAACTCTAGAATAATTTAGGAAAACAATACAAGAACACATTGACAAAATAAGTGAAAAATTAGAAACCATATAAAAATGCACCCACCAACCCCACTGCCATCAAATTGATTCCAACTCATAGTGACCCTTTAGGACAGACCAGAAATACCCCATAGGGTTTCCAAGACCATAAATCTTCATGGAAGCAGACTGCTACATCTTTCTGCCATGATTTGAACCACAAACCTTTTAGTTAGCAGCCAAATACTTTAAACATTACACCACCATAACTCCTTACAAAAAACAGCAAATGGAAGACCAGGAGATTAATACTAAGATTTAAGAAATGGATAACACTTGAAAGGGCAAAAGAGTAGAATCAAATCAATGGAAGACAGAATTAGTGAGATTGAAAACAAATCTATCTGTATTACTTTGTTAAGGGATCAAATAGACAAAAGATCAAAGAAAAAAAAAAGGAAGAAAGCATAAGATGTATGTGGGGCACCATCAAGAGGAATTCCAGAAGAGGAGGAGACAGATAAAACTACAGAGAAAATTGTCAAAGATTTGTTGGAAGAGAATTTACCTAATGTGATAAAAAGTGAGAAGATATCCATTCAAGAAGTTCAACAAACCCTAAACAGAATAGACCTTGAAAGAAAATCACCATGACACACAATAATCAAACTTATGACAAACTTACCAAAACCAAAGACATAGAAAGAATCCTGAAAGCACCATGGGAAAAAAGAAAAGTTACCTACAAAGGGAAACCAATAAGACTAAACTCTGATTTCTTGGCAGAAACCATGCTGGTGAGAAGTTAATGGGATTACATATATAAAACTCTAAAAGAAATAAATTGCCAACTAAGAATTATATAACCAGCAAAACTATTCCTCAAATATGATGGCAAAATTAGGACATTTCCAGATAAATAGAAATTAAGGGAATTTATTAAAACCAGATCAACTTTACAAGAGATACTAAAAAGAGTTCTTCAGACAGAGAACCAACAACAGACACCAACCAATGATTAACACACATGATGACATAACCCAGAAACCAAGACAGATATAGAGTATCTAAAGTAAAATCTTACAAGACTGTAAACAGGGAACCAGAGACATCAATTGGTAAATGAGGACAACTACAAACCAAAAAGAAGGAATAAATATAGCAAGCATAGAGCTTCCAATGAAGAGGAAGTCAAGACGATTTTGAGACAGAACATACTGTTTTAAATTTGGGAAGAAAATAAATCACAGGGTAACTTCAAAGAAAATTAATAAACTTCATCAAAATAAGAGGAAAGGCATAAATATTTAACAAACACTCTGCATAGTGCCTAAGGCACTTGACTTCTACCCAGAAGTCTGGTGGTTCAAACCCACCAGCCACTCCCTGGAAGGAAAGTTGGGCAATCTACTTCCATAGTGATACCACCTTGGAAACCCAAGGAGGGGTCACTATGAGTCGGATCCGACTCCATAGCAGTGGTTGCATCTTATTGTTGCAAACAATAGCAATGAAGAGAATAATTTAAAAAATTCATAAACAAAATGGGCTCAGTACAGAAAATTATATGGAACAAACAGATCAGCAACACTATGAAAAAACACATAAGAAAATGATAGCAATAAAGTCATACTTGGTGATAACTACACTGAATGTTAATGGATTAAATGGACCAAACAAGAGGTAGAGAGTAGCAGAATGGATAAGAAAACAGAAATTATGTTGTTTACAAGAGTCTCACCTGACACAAAGACAAAAATTGACTAAGAACCAAAAGTCAGGGAAAGATATATCAAGAAAATTGCAATCAAAAAAGAGCAGGAGTGGAAATATTAATTTCTAATAAAAAAGACTTTAAGACAAAAACCACCATGAGAGACAAAAAAGGACATTATATAATGATTAAAGGATCAATTGAACAAGAGAACATAACCATAATAAATATCTATGTACCCAATAAAAGCACTCCAAAATACATAAATCGAACTTTAATAGAATTGAAGAGACATACTGCGGACTCCATAATAATAGTAGGAGACTTTAGTACACCACTTTCAACAAAGGATAGAAGAACTAGAAAGAAACTGAACAAAGACACAGAAGAACTAAACAATACAATCAATCAACTTGACCTTGTAGACATATACAGAGGACTTCACACAACAACAGCAAAACATACATTCTTTTCCAGCACACATGGAACATTCTCCAGAATAGACCTTATATTAGCCACAAAGAAACCCTCAATAAATTTTAAAGCATTGAAATACTGCAAAGCATCTTTTCAGATCACAATGCTATGGGAAAAAAAAAAAAAAAAAAACCTCATTGCCATCGAGTTGTTTCTGACTCACCGTGACCCCTCCTTGGGTTTCCAAGGCAGTATCTCTACAGAAGTAGGTTGCCCAGTCTTCCTTCTGAGGAGTGGCTGGTGGGTTTGAACCACCAGTCTTCTGGTTAGCAGTCAAATGCCTTAGACACTGTGCCACCAGATCTCCCTACTTGGAAGAATATATTGTTGTTGTTGTTGTTATGTGCTGTCAAGTCAGACTCAACTCATAGCAACCCTCCTTGGGTTTCCAAGGCAGTATCACTATGGAAGTAGATTGCCCAACCTTCTTTCTGAGGAGTGGCTGGTGGGTTTGAACCACCAGGCTTCTGGTCAGCAGTCAAGTGTCTTAGGCACTACACTACCTGAGCAGAAATATAGATGCAGAAATATTTAACAAAATACTAGCTAATAGTCTCCAACAGCAATATAAATTAAAAAAATAAAATAATACATCATGACCAAATGGGATTCATACCAGGTATTCAAAGATGGTTCACATTAGAAAAACAGTGAATACAATCAATCACACAAATCTAATAAAGGAAAAGAGCCACATGATCATATCAATTGATGTAGAAAGAGCATTTGATAAAATAAAAAAAACATTCCTGATAAAAACTCTCAGAAAAATAGGAATGGAATGGAAATTCTTCAACATAATAAAAGGCATATATGCAAAACCAACAGCCAACATTATTCTCAATGTAGAGAGACTGACAGTATTCCCCTTGTGAATGGGAACCAGACAAGGAGTCCCTCTATCACCACTTCAATTTAACATTATATTGGGAGTCCTAGCCAGGGAAATAAAACAGGAAAGGGAAATAAAAGGCATCCAAATTGGTAAGGAAGAAGTAAAACTATCTCTATTTTGCAGATGATATGATCCCATACATAGAAAATCTCAGGGATTCAACGAGAAAACTACTGGAACTAATTGAAAGTTTCAACATAGTTGCAGGATACAAGACCAATATACAAAAATCAGTTGTATTTCTCTACATCAACAAAGAGATCTCTGAAGAGGAAACAAGGAAAATAATACCACCTACAATTGCTACCAAAAAGATAAAATATTTGAGAATAAATCTCAACAGAGACACAAAGGACCTATACAAAGAAATGTATAAAATTCTACTAGTAGAATTATATAAATGGTATAAAACTCCATGCTCATGGATAGGAAGACTGAACATTGTGAAAATGTCAATACTACTCAAAGAAGATTCAATGAATGCAATACTATCCTGATATAGAATCTATCTGCATTCTTTAAAGACATGGAAAAACCAAACACTAATTTTATATGGAAGGGAAAGAGATCTGGGATAAGCAAAGTACTAATAAAGAAGAAGAACAAAATAGGAGGTCTTACACTCCTGTATTCAAGACCTACTATATAGCCACAGTAGTCAAAACAGCCTGGTATTGGTACAACAACAGACACATGGACCAGAGGAACAGAATGGAGAACCAAGAAATAGATCTAACCACCT
Organism: Orycteropus afer afer; assembly: GCF_000298275.1. Classification (NCBI taxonomy): domain Eukaryota; kingdom Metazoa; phylum Chordata; class Mammalia; order Tubulidentata; family Orycteropodidae; genus Orycteropus; species Orycteropus afer. Next base: position 788,314 of record NW_006921596.1, on the reverse strand, counting down.
ATGGAGAGCTGATCTTTGACAAAGGGTCAAAATCCATTAGATGGGGCAGACATTGTTTCTTTAACAAATGGTGTTGACAAAACTAGACATCCATTTGCAGAAAAAAATGAAACAACATCCATACCTCACACCATACACAAAAACTAACGTAAGATGGATCAAAGACTTAAGCATAAAACCTAAAGCTATCAAGTGCATCAAATTAAAAACAGGGGCAAACAAACTTAGGACCCCTAAAATATGGCATAAATAGACTATCAAACATAACTAAAAATGCCCAGACATCGGAAGATAAACTAGATGAGTGGCATCCTCTACAAATTAAACTCTTATGCACATCAAAAAACTTCTCTAAAAGAGTAAAAAGAGAACCTACAGATTGGGAAAAAATATTCTGCAATGACTTATTTGACAAGGGATTTATATCTAAAATTTATGAAAAAATCCAACACTTGAACATCAAAAAGACAAACAGTTCAATTTTACAAAATGGGCAGAAAACATGACCAGAAACTTCATCAGAGAATATATTCAGGTGGCTAACAAACACATGAAGAAATGTTCATGATCATTAGCCGTTAGAGAGATGCAAATCAAAACAACAATGAGATATCATTTCACTCAGCAATAATAGCAATGTTCAACAAGGCAGAAAATAACAAATGCTGTTGAGAGTGTGGAGAGATTGGGACTCTCATACACTGGTGGTGGGACTGTAAAATGTTGCAACTACTGTGGGAAACAGTATGGTGCTTCCTTAAAATAGTGGAAGTGGAAATCTTATTTGAACCAGCAACCACACTACTAGGTATATACCCTAATGAATTGAGAGCTGAGACAAGAATAGATATATATACACCCATGTTCACTGCAGCACTATTCACAACAGCAAAGAAATGGAAACCACCTAAGTGTCCATCAGTGGATGAATGGGTAACCAAACTATAGTACATATACACAATGCAATACCATGCAACATTGAACAATAATGAAGAATCCACAAAACACCTCATAACATGGATAAACTTGGAAGACTTTATGCTGAGTGACTGAAGTTAATCACAGAAGGAAAAATATTGTGTGAAATAATTCAAAAGTCAAGGAAATGTTTACACAAGGGAGGAAACTTTCTTTGCTGGTTACCAGGGATGAGAGAGGAAGAGAGGGCAAACTGATAGGTAGGTAAGAAACAAGTATTGATTTGGGTGAAAGAAAAGGCAATGTACCAAAAGTGAGTGACCAGCACAATAACACAAAAGAAATGAATACATGGAGAGGTGCACAAGATGTACAGACAGCAAAGGTAAACATTTTTACATATGTTGTTGTTGTTGTTGTGTGCCATCAAGTCGGACCCGATTCATAGCGACCCCTCCTTGGGTTTCTGAGGCAGTATCACTATGGAAGTAGATTGCCTCATCTTCCTTCCAAGGAGTGGCTGATGGGTTTGATACATAGACAACACTACATTATCAGTAACAATAAATATTAATCTACAGGTGGATACATAGGTAGATAGGCAAAATGATTAGGTATGGGTAGGCAAAAGGAAATATACCCATGATGCTATATAACTTTGGGAGCTCTGGTAGTGTAGTGCCTAAGGCACTTGACTACTAACCAGAAGGCTGGTGGTTCAAACCCACCAGCCACTCCTCAGAAGGAAGGTGGGGCAATCTACTTCCGTAGTGATACTGCCTCAGAAACCCAAGGAGGGGTCGCTATGAGTCGGGTCCTACTTGAGGGCACATAACAACAACAATATGTAAGTTTGGCAGGCAGTATTTCTACATATGTATTTGTATGTGCTATGAGAATGTCCATATATATAATAGAACTAACAGGGAACAAAGTTATGATAACTTCTTAGCCACAGCCAAACATCTTGAGGGAGTAAGTCAGTCTCTGGGCCTGCAAGCTTGGGACCATGGTCATGGGGGACATATAGCTCAATTGGCGCAACACAATACACAAAACCATTGTTCTATATCCTACTTTGGTGCGTAGCAACTGGGGTCTTGAAATCTTGCAAGTGGCCATCTGCAATGTGACAATTGGTCTCTCCTCATCCAAAGTAAAGAAGAATGAAGAAAATCACAGACACAAGGAAAAAATGAGCCCAGGGACTATGGGACCACACGAACTTCAGCCTACAGGACTCCGAGGCCAGAAGAACTAGATAGTTCCAAGCTACCACAGCTAACCCATTGGAAAGGAATCAAAATAGGAGATCTTGAATAGACTGGGAGCAAAATGTGGAACAAAACCCAAAATCATAAAAGAGATCAGGTTTACTGGTCTGACAGAGACTTGGTGAAACTACCAAGTCTATGACCTCTAGTCACCCTTTGAGCTTGGAATTGAACTTATTTCTATGGCTTCCAGCCAAACAATAGGCAGGCCTACAAGGTGAACAATTATACTCCTTAGAACAATCAATCATGGGAAATTAGAAGGGTAGTATTTGTACAGGGAAATAGCTCAGAGGACATGAATGCATAGGAAAGAACACAAGGAACAGGTAACCATTGGGAGGGAATGCAATCAATGTCATGAACAAAATGTGTATGGCAAATGAATCTGCTCTGTAGACTTTTACCCAAATTTCTCTCTCTCTCTCTCTCTCTCTCTCTCACACACACACACAAATTCTTAGCTCATTTTCCTTGAGTGTCAGTCTATTCTATTGAAATATTTATGTTTGCATGTGCACACGCACATTCTTTCTCTATTTTCTCCTTCCCCATCCCATGAAAGAAGGACTTTTTTCTGTATTACCACAAGGGAGGTAGATAGTACAGGGACACAAAACAACACAAGCAAGTTGTCTGGACGAACATCCTTTCTTCTTGCTTCTCCTATAGATTATGCTGAGAGTTATTGATTAGCACCAAAGAAGAGACAGTGTACCTTTGAAGAAAATAGCAATAAGATGTACTTTTTGCCATCTCAAAGAAAAGGTGAGAGTTAGAAAGAGAACAAAGACACTTGATGGCAGCCCCTAGAGAAGGTGGCAGGACCTCAAGGGAGGATGGTTCCTACTGCACTTATGAAGGCTGGGCCCTGAATGGCACAGTGCCTGAGGCATTTGGCTGCTATCCAGAAGGTTGGCAGTTCAAACCCATCAGTGCTCCACAGAAGGAAGTCGGGGCAATCCACTTCCGTAATGATTTAACTAATTAGAATCACAATGGGGGTTGCTATGAGTTGGAATCAACTTGATGGCAGTGAGTTTGGTTTGGTTTTATCCTCCATAAAAGTTCTATTACCAGGCATGTCATAGAAGGCAAGAGTCACCTAGCCTCTGTGGGCGAGGGAGTTAGCATCATCAAGGTGAACTGGACAGCCTTAGGATTAGATGCTCTTTACCTGCTAGACACTAAAGAGACAGGGTAGCTGGTGAGAAAAAGCCTGAATCTGAAATCACCTAGGTCTAGATTTGGATCCACGTGTTGAGGGTGGCAGTATATAGAGATAGGAGAACCAAGGACTTGTGTTAGCTTACAGCCATCATGTCACAGCTATGGACTGACATGAAAACAGAATAAATCTCTATCTTGCTTTAGCTCTGTTATTTTTTTCCTGTCCCATGTACTCTATTGCATTCCTAACCCATCTATTCTGAGAGCGTCAAATTCCTCATCTGTAAAATGCAGATAATCTTCTTGGTGTTGCTGTGAAAATTGAAAAGCTAAGACATTTGTTACAGGAAATTTTCAACATTAATTTTTCGTCTGATCTCATTGACTTTATTCATGAACTGGGCAGCATTTTGTTTGAAAATCAGACTAGTGCTCTAAAGAGTTATACAAAGTGGAAGGATTTTATAAGCAACAGACACACAGGAAAAGAAAGCTATAATGGGCAAAAAATGATTGGTAAGTTCTAAGTTACTTTCCTTATATGGCATATTGGGGAATTGTCTTTTCTTTTTCTTTTTCTTTTTTCCTTTTTTATTGTGATGTGGGTGAAAATTTACAGAGTAAATACACTTTCCATACAGCAGTTCACATACACTCTGTCTCATGACATTGACCACAATTTACCACAATGCAACATCTTCCCTCTGACTTCCTCCCCATAGTTACCTCTTCTCTGTGTCCATCCCTTCATGCACTCCTGCCCCCTGAGCTGTCTCCCTGTGCATATGCAGCCCTTCTTTCTCCCATGATTGTTCTCTCCAAGGAGTGTATCTACATCAGGTAAATATTCAACTCATATGCCTGTCTATTGTTTGGCTGGAAGCCACAGGCATGCGTTCAATTCCAGACTTGAAGGGCAGCTAGGGGCCATAGTCTCAGTGGTTACACCAGGCTCCATCAGGCCAGAAAACCTGGTCCTTCCCCCTTTTTTTTCCCAAATGATTTTGTTCCACATTGTTCTCCCTGTCTATCCAGGATCTCCTACATAGATCCTCTTCCAAGTGGTTGACAGTAGTAGCCGGGCACCATCTAGTTATTCTGGTCTCAAAGTCGTATAGGCTGCAGATTGGATGGTGTACCAGTCGTTAGGACTAATTGTTTCCATGAATTCTTGGTTTTCCTCATTCTTCTTGGCTCTGGAAGAGGAGAGACCCATCATTGCATCTAGATGGCAGCTTGCAAGCTTTTAAGATACCAGTTGCTACTCACCATAGTAGGAGGTGGAACAATGTTTTGTGTAGTATGTTACGCCAATTGAGTTTGATGTCCTATGCTACTATGGTCCCGAGCCCACAGGTTCAACTGCTCGGTCCCTTTGGGTAGCTGGCTGTGACCAAGCAGTGACTACAACCTTGCCCCTTGTCAGCTCCACTATACACCTGGGAATTCTGATCATACACATAAAGTTATAGGACCATTGTCTGCAAACCCTATACATGTTCTTGGGTACACTCCCAACTTCATAGACATATCTAATAGTTCAGCCTGTCCACCCATCTATCGACCCATATACCTGTGTTTCCCTTCACTGACCACGCTGTACTCTATGTGCAAAAGGGTTCATCTTTGTTGTCTCTACTTCCCATGTACCTCTCCATGTCTTTCTCTTCCTCAATGCCACTATATTGATCACTCACATTTGGTACATTGCCCTTCTCTTCACCCAAATCAAAACTTATCTCTATCTATCTAAAAGTATTCCATCCCCTCCCCTCCCAACCCTGTTAACCAACAAAGAAAATGTCCTTCTATAGAAAAATGACTTGACTTTTACAATAACGGACTAATACAATATTTGTCCTTTTGTGATTGACTTATTTCACTCAGTATAATGTTCTCCAAGTTCATAAACATTATGTGGTGTTTTGCATATTCTACATTATTCTTTAGGGTTGCATAGTATTCCATTGTGTGTATATATATCAGTTGATGGACACCTAGGTTGTTTCCATCTTTTGGCTATTGTAAATAGTGCCATAATGAACATGGGCGTGTATATGTCTGTTCTTGTCATGGCTCTCACTTCTTTAGGATATACACCTAGTAATAGAATAGCTGGGTCAAACGGTATTTCTAGTTCCAACTTTTGAAGAAATCACCATATTGCTTTCCACAATGGTTGTACCATTTTACAGTCCCACCAGCAGTGTATGAGCGCCCCAATCTCTCCACATCCTCGCCAGCATTTGTTATTTTCTGTCTCGTTGAACTTTGCTACTAGTGCTGGAGCAATATGGTATCTCATTGTTGTTTTGATTTGCACCTCTCTAAAAGGTAATGATCATGAGCATTTCTTCATATGTTTGTTGGCTGCTTGAATATCCTCCTTGGTGAAGTGTCTATTCATGTCTTCTGCCCATTTTTT
>NW_006921596.1:754406-780662 GCF_000298275.1 Orycteropus afer afer | reverse complement strand
AGCTGGTTCTGTTGTGATGTCACCCATTTCATTTCTTATTCATGTTATTTGTATTCTCTCCCTCTTTTCCTTTGTTAAATTTTCCAGCAGTTTGTCAATTTTATTGATCTTTTCAAAAAACCAACTTCTGGTCCTGTTGATTTTTTCTATTGCCCTTCTATTTTCTTTTTCATTGATTTCTGCTCAAATCTTTATTATTTCCTTTCTTCTGGTGACCGTGGGCTTTTCTTGCTGTTCTTTTTCTAATTGTTGGAGATGTTGGTTTAAGGTGTTGATTTTGGCTCACGCTTCTTTTTTGATGTGTGCATTTATTGCTATAAATTGGCCTCTGATCTCTGCTTTTGCTGTGTCCCAAAAATTTTGGTATGTTGTGATTTCATTCTTGTTTGATTCAAGGTATTTTTTATTTTTTTTTTTATTTCTTCTATTACCCAGTCTTTCTTAAGGAGGGTGTTATTTGGTTTCCATATGTTTGATCTTTTTCCATTGTTTTTCCTATTGCTGATTTCTAATTTGATAGCACTGTGATCTGAGAAGATGTTTTGCAGTACTTCAATGTTTTTAAATTTATTGAGGCCTGCTTTGGGGTCTAACATATGGTCTATCCTGGAGAATGTTCCAAGTGCACTGGAAAAGAATGTATATTGTGCTGTTGGGTGAAGTGCTCTATAGATGTCTATAAGCTCAAGTTGGTGGATTGTATTGTTGAGTTCTTCTGTGTCTTTGTTGAATTTCTTTCCAATTGTTCTACCTTTCATTGAAAGTGGTGTATTAAAGGTCTCCAACTATGACTGTGGAGTCATCTATTTGTCTTTCAGTTCTGTTAGAGTCTGGCTTATGTATTTGGTGCTCTTTCATTGGGTCCATAGATATTTATTTTCATTATGTCCTCTTGTTCAATTGATCCTTTAATCATTATGTAATGTCCTTCCCTGTCTCTTATGGTGATTTTTGTCTTAAAGTCAATTTGATCAGAAATTAATGTTGCCACTCTTGCTCTTTTTTGGTTGCCATTTGCTTGATATATCTTTTTCCAACCTTTGCCTTTTAGTCTGTTTTTGTCTTTGTCTCTAAGGTGTGTCTCTTGCAGACAGCATATTGATGGGTTATGTTTTCTTATCCAGTTTGCAACTCTCTGTCCACTGAGTGGTACATTTAATCCACTTACATTCAGTATAATTATTGATGTGTATGGATTTGTTGCTGTCATTTTGCTATGTGATTTTTCATGCTGTTGCTCATTTCTTTGTTCTATATATTTTTCTGGAGCTCTGGTAGCATAGTGGCTAAAGCACTTGACTGCTAACCAGAAGGCTGGCGGTTCAAACCCACCAGCCACTCCTCGGAAGGAAGGTTGGGCAATCCTACTTCCGTAGTGATACTGCCTCGGAAACCCAAGGAGGGGTCGCTATGAGTCGGGGCCGACTCGACGGCACATAACAACAACAACAACAACAATATATTTTTCTGTGCTGAGCTTCTTTTTTTTTATGAATTGTGTTATCATTTCATTGCTATTGTTTTAGTATTTGCTAAATATTTGTGCTTGTCTTTTTTGTTTTTAATGTGAAAGTTTATAAATTTCCTTGAGATTATCCTGTGATTTACTATTTTCTCCCCAAGTTTAGAACTGTCTGTTCTATCTTGCAATTGTCTTGATTTCCCCACCATTTAGAAATTCTGTAACTATACAATTTTTACCCTCTTTTTGGTTTCTAGTTGTCCTCATTTGTCAATTGATGTCTCTGGTTCCCTGTTTTCAATCTTGTAGGCTTATTTACTTTGGATACTTCCATAGCTTGGTTGGTTTCTGGGTTATGTCATCATGTGTATTAGTGGTCAGTTGTTGTTTGTTGTTGTTGGTTCTCTGTTCAATTGACTCTGTATTGGAAACTTTTGTAACCAGGTCATATACCACAGCCAAGGTGACAAGCATGGACTGGTTGACTTAGGTTTTGGCTTCTGGAAGAGTCAGGCAATTACAGGAAAATGAAGATTTAGTTATACTTCAGTATTCTGGCATGGAGCTTGGCATAAGTGACTCCATCTTGGGCCTAGAATAGACAGGTTAACACATTCAACATGCTTAGCACAGTTTCTAGCATATAATAACCATCCAGTACATTTTACGTATTATTATTGTTACTTTTGTCATGGATAACATTGAATCAATATATATGTGAATTAAGACAATCAAAAGACAAGTCACAGACTGAGAGAAAGTACTTGTAAAACCTATCAGATAAAGGCCTTGTATAAAAAATATACAACGAAACAAAACCCACTGCCATCGAGTCTATTCAGACTCATAGTGATACTGTATGACACAGTATAACTGCTCCATAGAGTTCTCAAGGGTATAAATCTTTAGGGATGCATAGTGTCTTGTCTTTCTTCCATGGAGTGACTAATGAGTTCCAACCACTGACTTTCTGGTTAGCAGCCTAATGCCTTAGCCACAGTATCACCAGAACTCCTTAAAAGCATACAAAAGACTCTTAAAACCCAACAATGTGAAAGCAAACAACACAATTTTAAAAAATGGGCAAAATTTTGAATAGACATCTTATTGAAGAAGATATATAGATTGAAAATAAGCATATGAAAAGATGTTCAAAATCATATCACTAGGGAATTGCAAATTAAAACAACAATGAGGTACTATTATACACTTTTAAAAAAACAAAACAAAACAAAAAAAACCTCCCTGCTGTTTAGTCAGATCTGACTCATAGCAACCCCTCCTTGGGTTTCTGAGGCAGTATCTCGATGGAAGTAGATTGCCCAACCTTCCTTCCAAGTAGTGGCTGGTAGGTTTGAATCACCAGCCTTCTGGTTAGCAGTCAAATGCCTTAGGCACTACACCACCAGCGCTCCCATACACCTATTGTGTTGTTGTTGTTATGTGCCATTGAGTCAGACCTGACTCATAGCAACCCTTCCTTGGGTTTCTGAGGCGGTATCTCCATGGAAGTAGATTGCCCCATCTTACTTTTGAGGAGTGGCTGGTGGGTTTGAACCACCAGCCTTCTGGTTAGCAGTCAAGTGCCTTAGCCACTATGCTACCAGAGCTCCTACACACCTATTAGAAGGGCTATAATATAAAATACTGACAACACCAAATGCTGATGAAGATGTGGAGCAACAGGAACTCTCATTCATTGCTAGTGGGAAGGCAACATGGTACAGCTACTTTGGACAAATTTTGGTAGTTTCCTACAAAGTTAAACATAGTCTTACCATATGATTCAGTAGTTACACTCCTTGCTCTTTACCCATAAAAAATTACTTCTACACACATACTTGCACATGAATGTTTATAGCAGCTTTATTCATAATTGCCAAAACTTAGAAGCAACCAATATGTCCTTTAAAAATTGAAGGGATAATAAACTCCGATATATCCACATAATAAAATTCAGTGATTAAAAAAGAAATGAACGAGCAAGCTATAGAAAGACATGGAGGAAATCTAACTCATATTGCTAAGTGGAAGAAGCCAAACTGAAAAAGCTACACTTTATGATTCCAACTATATGAATTCCAGGAAAGGGAAAAATATAGGGGCAATAAGATCAGTGGTTATCAGGGGTTGTGAGGGAGGAAAGAAAGGAGAAATAGGTGGAACACAGAGCATTTTTAGGGCAGTGAAACTATTCTATATGATACTTCAATGGCAGAATAGTGATATTATGCATAGAACCACAACATAAAAAGTGATCCTTAAGTCAATTATGGACTTTAGTTTAGAATAGTATATCAATATCAGTTCATCAATTGTAACAAATATACTACACAAATGTAAGATGTTAATAATAGGGAAAGCTGTATTTGGGGACAAGAGGGTATATGGAAATTGTACTTTATGTGCAATTTTTCTGTAAGTCAAATAAAAGTCTATTAATTAAATACATGTGTGCATATACATATACACACACATATACAGAAAAGCTAATAGAAATATAAAGATAAATTGAGAGATGCAGAATAGTAGTAGTTGTTGTTGTTAAGTGCCGTCGAGTCGTTTCCGACTCATAGCGAACCCATGAACAGCAAAATGAAACATTGCCCGATCCCGTGCCAGCCCCACAATCCCTGCTATACTTGAGCCCATCATTGCAGCCACCGTGTCAATCCATCTCATTGAAGGCCTCCCCCTCTTTCGTCGACCCTCCACTCTACCAAGCATGACATCCTTCTCCAGGGAATGGTCCCTTCTTACAACATGACCAAAATAGGTGAGACGAAGTCTCGCCATTCTTATTTCCAAGGAGCATTCTGGCTGCACTTCCTCCAGGACAGATCTGTGAGTTCTTTTAGCAGTCCATGGTATTTTCAGCATTCTCCACCAGCACCACAACTCAAAAGCATCAACTCTTCTTCGGTCTTCCTTATTCATTGTCCAGCTCTCACATGCATACGAGGCGATTGGAAATATCATGGCTTGTGTCAGGCACACCTTAGTCCTCAAGGAGATATCCTTGCAGAATAGTAGTGGTAGATTATAATTGTATTTTTATGTTTGTTGTATTATTTTATTCTTTGCCCATTTAATATATCAAAGTAAGAGAAGATTTAATAAAGTTGACTTGATAGTAATATATCAAATTCTTCATACCAAAAAAGTCCAAACTCACTGCTGTCGAGTCAGAACGTAGGTAACACTTACTTTTGTCTAATGCCCTTCTAATATTTACAACATTAATTGCATGTTAGATCACTAAAATATATGAACGAATTCTAAAATATTTGTAATGGCTATATTCTCTGATTACAATGCAAACAAATTACATATCAATAATATAATTTTGATGAGAAACACAGGACTACTTGAAATTTAATGAACACATTTTTATATAACTCAGTAAAAGTTAACCATTACTACAAATGTGGACTATTTGAAAAATTATAATGAGACAGCAACATAAGAAAACTTATGGGCTGTTGTCAAAGCTGTGCTTATTATTATAGTAGTAATGTTAGATGTAAGGAGCCCCAGTGGCACAGTGGTTAAATGCTTGGCTGCTAACCAATATGCCAGTGGTTTGAGTCCACCAGCCACTCTGTGAGAGAAAGTTGTGGCAGTCTGCTTCCATAAAGATTTGCAGCTTTGGAAACCCTATGGGGCAGTTCTACTCTGCCCTAAAGGGTCACTATAAGTTGGCATGAACTCGATGGCAATGGGCTTTTGGTTTGGAATCTTAGATGTTTTTTCTTTTTGAGAAGGATGGAAATAAAAGCAATTGTTCTGACATTAAACTCAACCAGTCCAAAACCAACAATATCAATAAAGCATAAGGAAAGTCAGAGAAAGGAGTTAATGGAAGTAACAAGATAAATAAACAGTCAGCAGAATGAATTGTTAAATAAATGAGATTGGGTTCTTGGAAATGATGAATGAAATATTCAAAACTGAGAAATCTAATCAAGGAAAAATGAGACCAAAATAGAATTGAGAATAAAAGTATAATCACAAATATGAAGGGCATTTATAGACTTTTAAGAGATTCCTATGAACAACTCTCTTCTAAAAATGGAAATTGCATAAAATTGATGATGTTCAAGGAAAACACACTTAAACTGGCTTAAGAAAATGCAGGAAATTCAAATAAACAATAAATTACATTCTCAAAAGTATTTGAGATCTGTTGCCAAAGAACTATCTCCATAAAGACACTGGGACCAGAGGGTTTTACAGTTGAGGTTTATCAAATCTTCAAGGAACATACAATTTCATCCTATTTGAACTGACCCAGAGAAGTGAAAATGTTACAAAGTCTCTTTCTCTCTCTATTTCTTATTCCCCTACTCACACACATAAATGTGGGTACACACACATACGAACATACACTGAAATAAAAAAAAAAATGTTTTGGAAAAGAGGAAATACGTTGTATTTATTTATTTATTTTGGTATATCCTACATTATTTACCTGGAAAACCCAAAAGAATAAACTGAGAAACTATGAGAATTAATAAAAGAATTGAGGAAAGCAGCAGGCATAATAAAATATAAAAATAATTTACATTATCAAAGAAGCCCTATTGGCACAGTGTTTAAAGTGCTCGACTGCTAACCTAAAGGTTGGCAGTTTGAATCCATCAGCTGTTCTGTGGGAGAAAGATGTGACAGTCTGGTTCTGCAAAGCTTCACAGCCTTGGAAACACTATGGGGGCAATTCTTCATTGTCCAGTAGGGTCCCTATGAGTTGAAATCTACTTGATAACAGTGGGTTTAGATTTTGGCTTAGTACATTATCAAAAATAACCAGATAATAAATGTAATAGAAAATTATCTCTGTTTATTGTAGCATCTCCAAATTTAAAACATAGAAATCAACAAGACATATGCAGAACTTATAGGTGAGAAAACAATCGTGTCAAACTTTACTAAGGGCCATAAAATAAATCTGCCCAGGTAAAACCCTCAATGTATTGGGGTGGGTGAGAGTGGGAGAGTATTAAATTCTAGGGGAGAGATGATGTCAACACAGGGAATACTGTGCTCTTATTAGAGATTAAAATGTTGACAATATGTGACTTTCTCAAGTATGTAAGAGACTTTTTTATAAAGAAGATAGTGAGAAATTGTCCATATTCACAGAAGCTTGAATAGCTGTAAAAGAAGTTAAATTGAGGCAGGGCAGATGTGAAGCACTGGCCCATTGGCAAAGTCCACAGCACACCAGGAAACCAGTTGCCACTGAGTCAACTCCAACTTATGGAAGACTTTCTTCTGAGGTGCTCCTGGGTGGGACATGAACCTCCAATGTTTTGGTTAGCATTAAGCATTTGCACCATCCAGGGACTCCAGAACCTGCACTGGCTGAGAGTAAATAATGAATGTAGACCATAGACCTTTACTTGAGGGAGTCATAGATGCCAATGTGAACTTGATGAAGTTATGAGAGGAAATGTGTTCTCTTCATGAAGGGCACACATACACACACACTGCACTTCAAGCAGATCTCAATGGGGTAAAGGACACAGTTTCAGATGCTCCTCACTGACACCTGTGAACATAGGAAGCTCACCCCTGACTTCTCAAATGCAGCAGGCAGGGCAAGATCCCCATCCCGGGTTTTAGACACTGTTCTGGTTACCTAGTGCTGCTGCTGTCCACTTTCTTGTGGTGCCTACATATCGCACAGAATCATCTGTAAACCAGGCATGAGTGTTCTCTTCCTTGGTCAACTGATCATAAGGAACTCCCCATGAGGCCATAAGTACAGACTGGGAGAGGGAAGATAATGTGACTGGAGTGGAGACCATAGGCATTTGGGCCACTTCCTCATGCAACTTACTTGAGCCTGATCTCTGATATACCACTTCTATTTAATGATGGAGTGCTGCTGTGCATGTTCAACTTTATGACTCTGTGGGTCAGACAACACCCAGTTCATGATGGGCAACTTAGGCCTCATAGTGACTGGGTGGCCCATGGTTAGGCATTTGGTCTCTACTGAAGCCAAAAACTGTTTCTCAAAAGGAGAGTAGTTATCTGCAGAGGATGGCAGGGCTTTGCTCCAAAATCCTAAGGGTCTGCATTGTGATCCACAAATAGGGACCTGCCAAAGACTCCAAACAGCATGTCTATCTGCTACAGACACTTCAAGCACCATTGGATCAGCTGGATGATACGGCACAAGTGGCAGAGCAGCCTGCATGGCAGCCTGAACCTGTTGCAGAGCCTTCTGTTGTTCTGCCCCACTCAAAACTAACAGCTTTCTGAGTCACTTGATAAATAGGCCACAACAACACACCCAAATGAGGGATATGTTGTTTCCAAAATTCAAAGAGTCTCACCAGACATTGTGCCTCCTTTTGGTTGTAGGGGAAGCCAGATACAAGAACTTATCCTTCACTTTAGTAGGAATATCTTGGCATGTCCCACACCACTGGACCCCTAGAAATTTCACTGAGGTGGAAGGTGCCTGAGTTTTTGTAGGGTTAATTTCCTACCCTCTAGCAAGCAGATGTCTCACTAATAAGTCTAGAATCATTGCTACTTCTTCCTTACTATGTCCAATAAGCACAATGCCATCAATATAATGGAGCAGTGTGATGTCTTATGGAAGGGAAAGGTGATCGAGATCCCTATGGACTAAATTCTGACATAGTGCTGGGGAGTTGATATACCCCTAAGGAAGCACTGTGAAAGTATACTGTTGGCCTTGCCAGCTGAAGGTAAACTGCTTCTGATGGTCCTTTGAAATTGGTATCAAGAAAAAGGCATTGGCCAGATCAATAGCTGCATACCAAGTACCAGGAGATGTACTAATTTGCTCAAGCAATGAAGCCACATCAGGAACAGCAGCTGCAATTGGAGTCATCACCTGATTAAGTTTATGATAATCTACTGTCATTCTCCAAGATCCATCTGTTTTTTGCACAGGCCAAATGGATTAATTAAATGGGGATGTGGTGGGAATCACCACCCCTGCATCCTTCAAGCCCTTGATGGTGGCAGTAATCTCTGCAATCCCTCCAGGGATGTGATATTGCTTTTGGTTTCCAATTTTTGTAGGTAGAAACAGTTCCAATGGTTTATACTTGGCTTTTCCTACCATAATCACCCCATCTCCACATGTCAGGGACCCAATGTGGGAATTCTGACAATTGCTCAGTATATCTATTCTAATTATGCATTCTGGCACTGGGGAAATCACTACAGGATGGGTTTAGGGACCCACTGGACCCACTGTGAGACACACCTGAGCTAAGACTCCATCAATAACTTGACCTTCATATGCCCCCACTCTGACTGGTGGGCCACAATGATGCTTTGGGTCTCCTGGAATTAGTGTCAGTTCAGAGCCAGTGTCCAGTAATCCCCGAAAGGTCTAATTATTTCTTTTTTCCCCAATGAACAGTCACTCTTGTAAAAGGCCTCAGATCCCTTTGGGAAAGGCTGGGAGAAAGATTGAGATTATAGATTTTTGGCAGTGTAATGGGGTCCCTCCTCAAGGGGACTCAGCCTCCCCTTCATTCAAGTGACTGTGGGTCTGTAAACTGACTCAAGTCTGGGAATTAATTGAGAGGCCATGATTCTGTATTCTGGTGTTTCAATCTAGCCTGCTGTTCACGTGACCTAGAATTATTCTGTCTACACAGATCAAATAAATATTTAGTAGGTTTGTCATGTATTTCACTCCTAGGAACACCATGCCTAAGTAGCCAATGCCATAATTCTACACGAGTCAGAATATTCTGATTACTGTTCTGACTCTGCTGTCCATTATGTTAACCACACCCACCTTGCCTTTGTTGATTAACTGCTGCCACTTGGTCCCTACTACCATGGGGTCCAGTCAGACCCATCATAGTTAAGGGCCTTAGTTCAATTAGGGCAGTTCCCATTGTCAAATCCAGCTTACATAAAATAGCAATCACAGCAGTCTTCAAGGATGCTGGGGCTCCCTTCACAAATTTATTCCTCACCATACTGGTGAAAGGCGTATCCTCTGAACCCTCCATTTCTGGCTCTAGGGGTCTAATATGATAAATCCATTCTAATAGGCAAATTTCCCTAAGCCTCTGGATACCTTCTTCTACATTATACCAAGGCAGGTCTGGTACTTCAACTTGAATTAAGGTAGGTAGGCCACCACATAATCCATGCTTCAGTACACCAACCAAATAAGCAATTAGATCCTTTTCTAACCTCTTGAGCTGAAACATTGAATGAAGAATCCGTACTTAGTGGGCCTAAATCAATAAACTCAGACTGATCCAGTGTTACATTCCTTGCACCATTATCCCACACCCTCAGTAGCCATTCCCATACATATTCTCCAGGTTTCTGTCTGTACATGTTAGCAAAACCAAGTAGATCTTTTCGGGTGTAGTGTACCATCTCCTTAGTCACACTTTGTATTTCACCTTTTGGGGCTCACTTGGACTTATCTTTAGTTATAGGTCTAGCAGCAACAATGGGTGGTTCAGGAAGTTCCTGAGAACATTCAGCAATGTCTTCTGTGGCATCTACCTCAGGCAGTGACCCACCAGGAACAGTTCTTAATCACATCAAATGGAGGTGGAAGGGATACCAGTTTTATAATAATCCCTTCAGATGGGAGGGATTCAACAGAATTTACATATCTTCATCTTCCTGACTATCTGCCCATATGTCCCCATTCCAGGCTTCAGGATCCCATTTTTTCCCAATCAATGCCCTCACTTTAACTTCAGACATCATTCTGAGTAGGCAATTTAATTGGCATTGTAATTCAGCCACCCTTACAAGAAGACTGTGTTTGTTTTTCAGTAATAGCAGCTCTGTTACCAGAAGAAATAAGGCTTTCTTTCAGAGCACAGCTGGAAACATTGAAGTCTTTTATGTGGCACTTGAGCTGTGGTTCAACAGCCCTAAACTCATCTTGTTCTGTCACCACTTTGTCTAGCATAAGTAGGACCAACCAACCGGCTTCCTTTTACTCATCATGCTGACAAAATTGCAGAGAAGTATTAAATATGCCATCACCCAGAGTCTCACTTCTCAAAAGTACTTGATCTATTGGTGGTGCTATTTTGTATATTAATGTTGCCACCTAATGCCACAGATTATCAGGGCCCTCTTTACTAATGGAGGCAGGGTCCTCTTTACTGACAGAGGCAGGGTCACCAGCATCTTTATGATTAATCAAATTGGAGAACGAAAACAGAATCAGTGAGAACCAATTTAGGAGGTTCATCCTTATGATTTTGTCTCTCTAGAACCACCCAGTCTCTGTAACAAATGTGTCAGTCTGGGTTCTCTAGAGAAGAAAACCAGTAAGCTTATATATATATACAGAGAAAGAGAAATTTATATTTGGAAAATGGCTCACATGCTGATAGAAGCTGGTAAGTCTCAAGTTCTTGGATCAAAAGTCAAGCTGGAAGTTTTTCCTGACTCACACAGCTGCAGGGGCTGATGAGCTCAAGGTTGACAGGCAGTATACTGGCCATTGATTCCAATGAATGATGAATACAAAATCTCCAGGCTGAATGGTGGATTGTTCACTCAAGGACAGTTGTAGGCAGCACAACAGGATCTCGATCCACAGAAGAGTATTTCTTTTCCCAGGATGTCCATAAATGTATTGGAAGCAGGCCACATCCTTAGGGAAACTCCCTTTCAATGGATTGACTGCTCAAACATATACATCCGACCCCATCATGGGAATAACCCACATCACAACTGTTTAAACCACACAGAATTGTGGTCCAGCCAAGTTCACACACAGCTCCAACTATCACAGAACCTGAAGTTGCCTTCCAGGTTAAGAGGTCTTAATGGTTTCATGTGAAATAATAATAATAATAATAACATTGCATTATGGGTGGGAGTATCTTGAGTATTTGTTCCTTTGCCAATAGCTTGACTATAAGGTTTAAAATTAGAAGCATTTTCCCATTTGTCAAGAACCAGGATCTCAGAAAAGAGCCCAGATGATTCAGCTCCTGCTGCCCACATTAGTTGATTTATTGTTGTCAATAGACGCTTTCCAGCTGGCCATCAGTTCGTAGTGACCCCGTGCACGTGGCATAAAATGGCATACAAAATGAAAACCATAGGGTTTTCATTTGTTAATTTTCTAAAGTATATTGCCAGGCCTTTTTTCCTAGTCTGACTTAATCTGGAATCGTCATGGAAAACTGTTCAGTATCATAACAACCCACAAGCTAACAGATGGGTGGTGGTTGTGCATGAGGTGCATCAGCCACGAATCAAACCTGGGTCTCTTGCATGAAAGTCTCTTCCATGATGGATGAGTTTTCTGCAGTCATACCAAGGAATGGTTTTGGGAGCATTAGCCTTCACATCATCTTCTCCTTCCTGACCTTCTTGCCAATGCCATCCTAAACAAAGATACTGCTATGGATTAAATTGTTCCCCCTGAACACACCTGGTACCTTCAAACATGATCTTCTTTGGAAATAAGATCTTTGAAGATGTCATTACTTAAGTTAATTCATAATCATTCCAGAGTAGGGTTAGTCTCAATCCAATCTGAGTGGTATCCTTATAAAAGAAGAGAAGAGACCCAGAGACAGGTCAGACAGTGATTTGATGATGGAATTACACTATAACTGCAGGTCAAGAAAAGCCTGGGCTATCAAATCCTAGAAAGACAATAAAAGATCTTCCTCCACAGTCTTCAGAGAGAACAGGGCCCTGATATCACCTTTAATCCAGACTACTAGTCTTCATAATTGTTAAGTATTAATTTCTAGTATAAGCCACCCAAATTGTGGTACATTGTTGTTGCATTTTTGGGAAACTAATAGGATAAGTCCTTGGAATACTAACGTCCCATTTTCGGACAACTCATACTTGCCCTTAAATGTTATGTGAATTTGCCCTCACTATGAAACAATTGAATCAATCCCTTTGAACCTACTTGCAACTAATTCTTCATCACAATCACCTTCACTTGCTGTATACACAGGTCTTAAATTGAAAAGACTTTGAACTTTTTCTTGCACTAAACTAACGAACAAAACCCTCTACCACAGAGTTGATTCCAACTCACAGCAATTTTATAGGACAGAATAGAACCACCCTTTAAGGTTTCTAAGGCTGTAAATCTTTACAGAAGCATGCGATAAATCTTTACAGAAGCATACTATCACATCTTTCTCCCACAGAGCAGCTGGTGGGTTCAAAATGGTGGGTTCAGCTGAATGTTTCAATCACTGAGCCAGCCATCAGGGCTCCTCTTTCTTACACTAAAGTAAGACTAAATAAGAACCAAATGCATCTGTTCCAATTTACCTACAAATTTGACTTAAAGATACCCTTAGGAACATATCTCGTTCGTAACCCTGGAACTGCCTGCACAGATGTGGTCTAAGTGAAAACTGTGTACCTGCTGGGAGAGCACAGATTCAAGAAAATGGTCCAGGACCACTGTAGTTAGATTACTGCTCTTAACCTCTCCTATAAAGAAAGTGTCTCTGAAACTCCCCCCACACACACTTGTTTTCACATGTAAATAGAGGTACCAGGAACTCTGCAACCCCCTTTTGGTTGCCTGGTTTGTCCTATTTTCTTGGTTGGTAGAACTGTACTTCCTGCCCTCCATATACAAACACACCTCATATCCACTAGCACACAATTCTAAACCAATCCTATAGCTGGGAGATGGTAAAGGTGAACTCTAGGATTTGTTCAAGTTCTTGACAATTAACCAGCAAAACCTGTTACTTAACAATTTTTACACAGGCTCAAAATCAAAGACACTGTATGAAAGGCTTAAGAGATTTCTCAGAGATTTCCTGATTTTGGGCAACCAGCTCCTGGATTTCATCAGCACCAAGATAAGTAGTCAAGATGAATAGATGGATAGATATATGACACAAGGAGACCATGAATAGACACTGTGGTCAGGAGACATTAATCTTGACAGGCACCATCTACTCTCTCTAAGGAGCTAAAGTCACCCTTTCTGACCACCACACTCCATTTGTCTGGTTAATCTCCCGTAACTTGGGTCTTATGATTAACCCTGTTACTAAGCTCTGCCCTCATGCATCTCTGCCTGGTTCAGTTTTGGGGATGGTACAATCCACTGAAATCTCTTCTCTGACCTGTTTATAAACATCATGAACCCATGTGACCCTTTCACACCACCTGGTGTCATCTTTCTCCTTTGTAATTTCAACCATAAATACCACAGCTGAGGTTAATGTCATGTCCAAGGGAATGATTTAGCAAACATTTCCTGAGCATCTACTGTGGGCCAGGCCCTGAGTGATGTGCTGTTGGGAGAGTGGAGTTACTTAAAACACAGTGTCTGCTCTCCAGAAGTTTATCTTTAGCTAAAACCAGTTGCTATCATGACTCCCATTCACAACAACTCCATGTGGGTCAGAGTAGAACACAGGGTTTTCAATGGCTGCTTTTTCAGAACTGGGTTGTCAGGCCTTTCTTCCAAAGCACCTCTGGGTGGATCAAACCCCCAACCTTCTGGTTAGCATCCAAGTGTGTTAACCGTTTTCACCACCTAGGGACTAGAACCTCAGCTACTAGAGGTCTTCACTCTTTCTCCTGGCAGGATGTATTCTACAGTTGAGGACTGTATGGCCAATGGAAGCTTTCTGCTAGATCTTGGAGGGTGTGGTGTTTGGGAAGCCTTGGATAATGGGCAGGGATTAGGTGGATATGGATGTGAGGAACAAGAATAGATGTAAAGAGTATAGCACATAGGGGAACCACGTCTGGTGTGACTAAAGCTTTAGGTGTACTGGGGAGAGAGAATGAAGCAGGCTGTGTGAGAGAGGTTCTTTCTTCTCTCAGAATTGGATACGACATAAAGACAGTAGGTGTTACATTTGCCATCTTGCAAAAATTTCAAATGAAGTGGTTATGTAACTTTTGAACTCTCCAGTCACACTGAGATTATAAAAAAGTATGAGAAGTGAAGACAGGGAGAGGATCTATAAGATAGTTTTCTCTAGAAAAGCTTGGTAATGAGTCCGATCCTCAGCCCTCAGTCTTACCTCCAGATGAGAGAGAAATCCTTCAGCAGGTTGCTTGGGGAGTTGTGTGTGTCCCACAGCTGGGAGGACACTTGGTGCTGGAGTCTGTTTCCATCTGGGGAAACAGAGGGTGGGAGATACTGGGCTGGTTGATTTGGCAGCAGAGCAAAGGAGATTTGCAGCAGGATTGGGATAGGTCTGCATCCCCAAGTCCACTGGGGCAAAAGGGACAGGAGTACTCTCTTTGGGCCATACAAGAGAAAGTGCCTGCCTGGAGCAGACTACACCAGGGGACAGTCCCCCACAAGGAGACTCCAGGGGAGAGTGAAGCCAGCCAAGGTGAGTTGCATCACCCACCTGGTGGAAAAGCTATTTAGAGAAGAACTCATACAAGCAGCCTTCGAGCTGCTTCAAGGGAGAGTGTCAGTTTGAGCTATTTGCCAGCAAGTGAGATCTTCCCTAAGCCCTGAGTCCCGAGTCTCCCTACACCCTGCTCCATTTCCACAAGATCAAGAAACAGCAATGTGGAGGTGGGAAAGAAAATGAGCAAAAAGGCAAGATGCCCTCACAGCCCTCCTGTGACAGACCCAGAGAAATAGGGGCTGAGGGATGAGACTACTTTTTGTGAGTTGAGGCTACTGTAAGAGTTTCCAGACTCAATGAACTGCAGAGGAAGGGCTGGGGATCTGCTTCTGAACATCAGCCAGTGAAAAGCCTCTGGATTACAATGCTCTGATCCCATTGTGCATGGGGTCACCAGGAGCTGGGAGCCAACTTGACAGCAGCTCTCAGTAGAGGGTCAGTGAAAAAGAGGAAGGTCCTCAACAAGGTAGATTGATACAGTGGCTGCAACGACAGGTTTAAACACAGCCATGGTTTGTGAAGATGGTGTAGCACTGGACAGCATTTCATTCTTTTGTGCACTATGAGAAGGAAACGACTTCACAACATCTAACAACAAGATATATCTATTTCCAAGAATAATGTGGAAAATAATGCAACTCTTCTAAGTTTGCAACCAGTATTTGGGGTAGGGATAGCCCAGCAAGCAGACAGAAGGGCACAGAGGGAGGCAGAGGAACTGTTTCAAGCCACATGTTCTGCTTGTTCCACGGACAGTGGACAGCGGCAGGTACTCAGGACTTGATTGAGTGGGTCTTAATTTCCAGGAAGGGGTGTGCACACTATTCAGGGGTACCTTGAACTCAGTGTCTGCAAAAAAATTGATCACACAAAGGCGCAAAAGACACATTTCATCCTGTTTGTAACAAAATGAGATAAATCAACTTGACTTCAAAAATTTCCTTCTGCGGTTTAGTATAAGAGTCGTAGAAACTTATAGAAATGGAAATGTCATTTTTCAATGTTGTTATGTAGTCTTCTAAATTCTAATGACTGCCTGACAGTGTACGTAACCAATCCCTTATGGACAGACATTAGGTCATTTCCAATTTTTCACCATTATAAATAATGCTATGATGAATGTCTATGTGCATACATCTTTGTGGTTACCTCAGATTTCATCCTGTGGTGTCAACAGCAGAAGTGGGTTACTGAGCTAAAGTAATGAAAAGCTGTAAGACGTTGATCCATAGTACATTTTCCCAGCACTTTGTACCCATTTACACTGCATTGCATGAGAGGGTTACTTTTACCTTACTCACACTTTTAAGCAATGCACAAGAAACATGTTAAAATCCTTCCTACTGTAATACTAAATTCTTTTGAAATCTAGTGAAAGTAAATAATTTTCTATATTGACCAAATATATTCCATCTTTTATTGTTTTCACATTTTTTTTTTGTTTATATATTTGGGATATTTACCTTTTTCATATGTTTATATGCTGCTTTACATAGTAAAAATATTAGCTTCTTGTTTTCTTTGATGCAAATTTTCTATATAGTTAATTGTTTAGCTTTTAGTAGTAATTTTTGATACTTTAAACATGTATTAAGATAAATAAGTATTTTACCTATATGATTTATTCTACCAAAATTTTACATAGCACAGAAAAATGCATGTTATGATGTAGATATGAAAGTATATTTACAATATGATTAGAATTATATAAACACACACACACACACACACATACAAGTTAAAACCAAAGTCCTAATAGCAAAAACTAGAAGTCTGTCAAACATGTTAACAGTAGTTGGGGTTGGGATTTAACTATTGTGGTGTAGTGAATTACTTAATATGATACTTCTAGTCAGGAGCTCTGGTAGCATAATGCCTAAGACACTTGACTGCTAACCAGAAGGCTGGGGGTTCAAACCCACCAGCCACTCCTCAGAAGGAAGGTTGGGCAATTTACTTCCATAGTGATACTGCCTCAGCAACCCAAGGAGGGGTCTCTATGAGTCGGGACTGACTCGACGGCACATAACAACAACAACAGTCAGAGTCTTTGTAATTCCAACCAAATGATAGTAGACTATGCAAATGTGAAGTGCTTGTGGTCCACCAAGGGGATTAGATAGCTTGTTAATAATGTAAATAAGGTGCATGGCACCCTTGAGGGGGTGGGACCATGTAAATAAGGTGTATGGAAACCTAATGTGAGGATTGGTCAGTTTTGTCATCCCACCAGCCTTAAAATGAGGCATCTGAGAGCACAAAGAGAAGACCTGACAACCACCAAGAAAAAGACACGGGAGTGGAGCACACCCTCTGGACCTGGAATGACTGCACTGAGAACGTTCTTCATCTAGGAGACAGAGAGACAGCTGTACCATCTTGCCGAGTCAGCAAGAGATGGCAAGAAGCAATGGCAGAGAAACAGTGACAGCAGAACAGAGACCAGCAGGAGACCAACAGGAGATTGTGCAGTGGGCTTCCAGACCCTCAGAGTGAGAAAGCTGAGTGATTTTGGGCAGGAGGCTTACTGGCAGAAGGAGGTGCCTCTGGGCACTTGGTAGAGCTCTGTTTGCCTGACTGCAGAACTTTATCCTGGTCATTTCTGATCCTTAATTGCAACCTGTTATGTCCCCAATAAACCTCATAGTCATGAGTATTTTCTGTGAGTCCTGGGTGACCATTACAACAAATTATTGAACCCAGCAGAGAAGTAGAGAGTGCCATGGGAGGGACAGTTGGTGTCAGAACTGGTAAAAAGCTTGGAGGGTAGGAGCAAGTCTGGCCTCTGCCTGATAGGAATCAGCCTTGGGCTGTTGATCTTGATCCTCCTTCCACTTGTGAAGTTAGAGAAGGCCAGATGCCCCTCATGCCATTTTCACAAGTATGTAGGTTTTTTTTTTTTTTCTTTATCTATTTTTCTATATATTTCATATTTTCTAATGAGAAACTTAAATATTATAGGTGAATCTTATTCCATAAGTTCAGGTGTGCAAGAAATATCATATTATTTTTATTAAATAAAAATAAATCTGACTAGAGTCTCCACCCTGCAGAGGTATTGAGAGGTTTTTATCCCAATTCTTTCATCTCTTTTCCATCTCCAATTCCTCCCCATACCCTTGGACACATCAGAATCCCAGAAGTTCACTCACAGCCAAAACACAGAAGCCTCTAGTCTTTGGCTCACCCTGGACCCAGGCATCTGATCCTCACCCAAGCTCTCGAGTCCTAGAAGGAGGATCCTTTTCAAGTTCTGACCAGTCATGGCTGTGGGGGCTTTTCTAAGACTCAGGGCCCTGGGGTACAGGTTCAGCCTGTGTATGCCTAACAGACGTTCTGCTCAGAGGCATAACTTTGATTCTGCTTCATCCACAATGCCAACCATCACCCTCTCCAAGTCTCCATTTATCCCTGCCCCTAATACTCTACCTCAAAACGTTTGCACCTCTCCTCTCTTCCAGAAGGCTGCTCCAAGGAGGTGAGGCCTTTGAAAAACAAAAGCCAAGAAGGGAGATGCCTTTAGGAAAAATTCAGATTTCTCCAGAGAGATTTTAAGTATTCTTGCTCCTAATCAAGATTAGTGTCACGAAGGAAGGTTGGGCAATCCTACTTCCGTAGTGATACTGCCTCGGAAACCCAAGGAGGGGTCGCTATGAGTCAGGGCTGACTCGACGGCACATAACAACAACAACACAACAACAACTTAGCTGAGCTGTGCTTTCTCTCCCCAGGCTGCCCTTATGAAATCAATGTTTCAGCTTCCTTCTCTTATACTTTTACATGTCAAATGTTCTCTCACCTCTGGGCTTTCACAGGTAGTGCTCCCACCCTGGAACATTCTTCTTCTGCCAACTTCTCTATGCCAGTACCTTTTATTCCCACTTCAAGTCCCAGTTGAAGAGAGCCATTGTACACAGAAACCTTCTATGTCCCTTTCAGCCTGGATGAAGTGACCCTTACTTATGTTTCCTTTGCACTCAGAACTTGTCATTTAGAGGACTCAACATGTGATTCAAATAACCTGTTTACTTATCTATATCCTCCCTCTCTCAATTGAAATCTCCTTGAGGGCAGGGACATGTCTGGAATGCAGTAGGCACTCACGAAATGAATGAGTGAATAGGATCACCCTGTTGCCCCACCCCTTTGCATCACCAGCAGGCTCATCACTGTTGGGATGTTGGGAGTATGGGAGTTTTCCTTTGTACATCTTGTCACTCTAGCCATTTAGTTGCTGTGGAATCTCATTTGTTGTTTAGATGTCTGGCTTCTCCAGGTCTGTGGGCTGCCTCAGAGAAAAGGTCACATCTCATTTATTTTTAACTCCCTAGTGCTCAGCTCAGGGCCTGGCACACAAAGTGAATAGACTAGACTTGTTGAGTCTAGCCCATTCCTTGATCCTGATCCTTTAAGCACCTTTTAAAGGAGAAAATGAAAGCTGATATCTGGACTGGAATTCTAGACAGGAAATTCTTGGATTTGACAACTGTTATCCTGGAAGGGAAGCAGCATCCTGAGAAGGCTGAGAGAACTATGTCTTCTCAGATCCCAGTTCTCACCTCCTACAGGTTCCCATCCTCGACCCACACTCTTGCCTCTTCCAGTCTTTCCTTTTGCTTTCTTTTTGCACTTCCCACAGCCAAACCATGGAAAAACAGCACTTGCACTCTATCAGATGTACAAACCTGTTTTTCACCCAAATAAGCAGAAGAGCAGAAATTTAATGCATGCAATTCTCTTCATTTGGAATTTCCCTCTTCCAAATCCTGCCTCACCCACCCCTCCAAACACACACACACACACACACACACATACACGTGTGCACATTTATTAGCTCCTGATTTTTCAATTTAACACCAATTACTCCAAGAGGCCCTCCCAATTCTCTGAGTGGTCCATCTGATCTCTATACTCATCAGACCTTTGACAGCTGTGCTCAGCCTCAATGTGCCAGTGTAGTTACTTATTTCATGTCTGTATGTGAAACTGTTCACTGCAGATTAGTAAGTAAGCACAAGTAAGCCCATGCTTACATTGTTTATTGGATAATCTGCTCCTGGAGCCTCTCACAATTCCCACTCTGTTCCCATGCTTGGTAGTACAGCTGGCACTCATCAATAGTATAATGAGTAGCTGCTTAATGAGTGAGTGAGTGAATAACTGAATACTTCCTACGGAAGCATTGGTAGGATGCTCCAACAGTATTGTGCTTATTTCCAGCTCTTCAAGTGGACACCATTACTAGTTGGGGGTTCAGCCAAACTCCTTAAATGAGCTTCATAACAGGTGAATTTTCTGTTTTGCGACCTCCTAGGCTGAAGGTTTTACAAGGTCAAATACTGAGGGGGAAGACAAACAAACAAACAAACAAAAAACAGAGAGAAGGAGATTAAATCATCCAAGCTCTGTACAAACAACATGTGGATTTTAACACAAACGTAACTAGGGACACAGGAGAAAAAGGAAAACAGAGCACTTTGTAAACCAAATTCACAGAATATTCCTCTCCCTTGCTTAAAACATAATTCTCTATAACCCATATCTCATTGTGAGATATGGAAAAGCTCCAGCACAGTTGGAGACCACCACCCACCTCTCCGTTTGTCTTACTAGCTCAAGGTTCTGAGATTCTTGTGTCCATCCCGTTGACTATCAGAGGCAATGAATTAGAAGGTAAAATGGGCTCAGTGGTTCCAAGTATAGGAGCCACAAAGGAGGATTAAGGTCTAGGAAAGACTGTAATAAGAAATGTGATAGAAAGTTCAATTATTATTTTTTTCAGATCGTAACTGAGGTATAATTATAATAATATTTAAATACAGAGAGAGAGAGAAAGAAATAGAAATAGAATAAGAGAGAGGGAAAGAGAGAGAATACATTATTTTCATTATTCTCCCTTAGAATAGGGGTCAACAAACTCTTCATTTTTTAGTGAATGATTAAGTGGTGATGCAAAAGATCTGAATAGAAGACTTCAAAGGGCAACTTGAGAAGACAAAGTAAAGTATTTTAATGAAATGTGTAAAGACCTGGAGTTAGAAAAATCAAAAGAAAAGAACACTGGTATTTATCAAGCTGAAAAGACTGGAGAAAAATTTCAAGCCTTGAATTAGAATATTGAAGAGGTCTATGGGCAAAATATTGAACAATGCAGGAGACATCAAAAGAAAATGGAGGGAATACATAGAATCACTGTATCAAAAAGAATTGGTTGATGTTCAACCAATTTCAGGAGGTAGCTTATGATCAAGAACAAATGGTATTGAAAGAAGGAGTCCAAATTGCACTGAAGGAATTGGTGAAAAACAAGGCTGCAGGAATTGATGGAATACTCAATGAGATGTTTCAATAAATTGATGCAATGCCAGAAATGCTTGCTTGTTTATGCAAAAAAATTGGAAGACAGCTACCTGGCCAACTGACTAGAAGAGATCTATACTTGTGCCCATTACAAAGAAACATAATCAAAAGGAATGTTGAAATTATTGAACAATATCATTACTATCACACACAACTAAAGTTTTGCTGAAAATAATTGAAAAACATCAATATATTAGCAGTTGCAACAGTTGCAGCAGTACATCAACAGGGAATTACCACAAATTCAAGCCAGATTCAGAAGAGGAACAAGGGATATCATTGCTGATGTCAGATGGATCTTGGCTGAAAGCAAAGAATACCAAAAAGATATTTACCTGTACTTTGTTGACTATGCAAAGGCTATGTGGATGGTAACAAATTATAGATAATATTGCAAAAAATGGGAATTCCAGAACACTTAATTTTGCTTATGAGGAACCTGTACATAGACTAAGAAGTAATTGTTTGAACAGAACAAGGAGATACCGCATAGTTTAAAATCAAGAAAAGTGTGCATCATGGCTTTTCTTTTCACCATACTTATTCATACTGTGTGCTGAGCAGAGTCCAAGAAGCTGGACTATATGAAGAAAAAGGTATCAGGATTGGAGGAAGACTCACAACCTTGGCTTGATGAAAGTGAAGAAAACTTGAAGCACTTACTGATAAAGATCAAAGACTGTGGCTTTCAATATGAATTAAACCTCAACACAAATAAAACAAAAATTTTCACAACTGGACCAAGAAGCAACATCATGATAAATGGAGAGAAGATTGAAGTTGTCAAGAATTTCATTTTACTTGGATCCACAATCAGCCTCATGGAAACAGCAGTCAAGAAATCAAACGACAGATCTGCTGCAAAGGACCTCTTTAAGTATTAAAGAGCAAAGATTTCACTTTGAATACTATGGTGTGCCTGACCCAAGCTGTGGTATTTTCAGTAGATTCATATGCATGTGAGAGCAAAAGAGAGGATAATAAGGACCACAGAAGAATTTAAGGTTTTGAATTGTCATGGTGGTGAAGAATATTGAAGGTACCATGGGCTGCTAGAATAACAAACAAATCTGTCTTGGAGGAAGTACAGCCAGAAAGTTATTTGGAAAGGAAAATAGCCAGACTTCATCTATCATACTTTGGTCATGTTGTTAGAAGAGACCAGTCCCTGGAGAAAGGTAACATGCTGAGTAAAGTGGAGTGTCAGCGAAAAAGAGGAAGACTCTCAATAAGATGGTTTGACAGCATGGTTGCAAAGATGGGCTCAAGCATGGCAATGCTTGTGAGGAGGTTGGAAGATGGGGCAGTGTTTCATTCTGCTGTACCTAGTGTCAATATGAGTTGGGACAGACTTGATGACATCTAATAGCAACAGCAATAACCCAAAGCAATCTACAGATATAATGCAATCCCAATCCAGATTTCATCATCATTCTCTAAAGAGGTGGAAAAGCTGATTATCAACCTTACATGGAAAGGAAAGAGACCTCAGTTGGATAAAACATACTACTAAAGAAGAAGGATAAAGTAGATAGTCTCACACTCCTTAATTCAAAACGTACTACACAGTCACACTAGTCAAAACAGCCTAGCATTGGCACAATGACAGACACATAGACCAATGGAACAGAATTCAGAAGCCAGAAGTAAGGCCATCCACCTATGGACAACTGACTTTGACAAAGTTCTGAAACCCTTTAAATGGGGAAGAGAAAGTCTTTCTAACAAACGATCCTGGAAAAACTGGATATCAGCTTTCAGAAAAAGTAAACAAGATCCATATCTGATACCATATACAAAACTGAACTCTAGATGGATCAAAGACATAAATGTAAAACCTTCAAGTATAAAGATCATCAAAGAAAAAATAATGGCAAACATAGGGGCCCTAATACATGGTGTAAATATACTGTTAAGCATAATTAAAAATGCACAAACAGCAGAAGACAAACTAGGAGACTGGGACCTCCTAAAAATTAAACATTTATGTGCATCAAAAGATTTGTCAAAAGAACAAAAAGAGAACTTACAGACTGGGAAAAAATTTTGGAAATGATATATCAGACAAGGGACTAATCTTCAAAATTTATAGAAAACATCAACATCTGAACACAAATAAGACACGTAATCCAATTAAAAAATGGGTAGAGGATATGAACAGACATTTCACCAAAAGGAACATTCAGGCAGCCAAAAAACACATGAAGAAACACTTACAATAATTAGCCATTATTGTTTTTAGGTGCCATCAAGTTGGCACCAACTCGTAGCCATTCAACAACAAACAACAATAAAATATCGTCTCATCCCGGTATTAACAGCAAAGTTCAAATAATAAGTGGGCAGAAGACATAAATAGATGCCTCATCAAAGAAGATATCTAGGCAGTCAACAAACACCAATCATAGCTATTACAAAAAAAAAAAAAAAAAAACCAACAAACCCAAACTCACTACCATTGAGTTGGATCCAACTCACAGCGACCCCTCCTTGGGTTTCTGAGGCAGTAACACTATAGAAGTAGATTTCCCAATCTTCTTTCCAAGGAGTGGCTGGTGGGTTTGAATCACCAGCCTTCTGGTTATTAGTCAAATGCCTTAGGCACTATGCCACCAGAGCTCCTTCTAGCCATTACAAAACTCACTGCTGTCAAGTTGGATCTGACTCATAGTGACCCCTGCTTGGGTTTCTGAGGCAGTATCACTATGGAAGTAGATTGCCCAGTCTTCCTTCTTTGAACCACCAGCCTTCTGGTTAGCAATCAAATGCCTTAGGCACTATGCTACCAGAGCTCACTTCTAGCCGTTGTTGTTGTTGTTGTTGTTGTTGTTATGTGCCGTTGAGTCAAAGCCGACTCATAGCGACCCCTCCTTGGGTTTCTGAGGCAGTATCACTACAGAAGTAGGATTGCCCAACCTTCCTTCTGAGGAGTGGCTGGTGGGTTTGAACCGCCAGCCGTCTGGTTAGCAGGCAAGTGTCTTAGCCACTATGCTACCAGAGCTCCCTTCTAGCCATTAGAGAGATGCAAATAAAAGCAATGAAATATCACCTCACCTGAGCACTAATAGAAAAGTTTAGCAAGACAGAAAATAAAAAATGCTGGCAAGAACATGGAGAGATTGGACTCTCATACACTGGTGGTGGAACTGTGAAATGATGCAACCACTGTGAAAAATGGTACGATGATTCCTAAAGTTGAAAATAGAAATACCATTTGACCCAGCAATCCTATTACTAGGCATATATCCTGAAGAACTGAGAGCCAGGAAATGAAAAGATATATGCACACTTATGCTCATCATAGCAGTATTCACAATACCAAAGAGATGGAAACAACCTAAGTCCACATCAACAGGTGAATGGATAAGCAGACTATGGTACATACACACAATAGAATACTATGCACCATTAATGATGAATCTGCAAAACACCTCATAACATGCACATTATGCTGAGTGAAAATAGTCAATCAAAAAAAAAAAAAAGAAAATTATTAATAGTTCCAGTAAGATGGCAAAATAGGCAGACAGATTGCACAGACCCTCTTCAACAAAGAAAAGGGAAACCAATTAATACAGACAAAGAAAATAAACCTGGAGCCCTGAGCTTTGAAGGGAAGGATATAGAAATGAACTAAACTTCAACTAGTAAAGGAACTTGCATGAAAACAGCAAAAAAGGAGACATACAGAGCTGTGGTCTGTCAGCAATCCTGACAGCACAGACAGATTGGGTATTGCCAAGTTGTGTTAGGACCTAAGACTTAACCTAAAAATTGGCCCTGCTAGCCAGGGGCTGCACAGAAGACTGTACTGGTGGCTGGTGAATAAAAGGGGAAGCAGCAAAGAAAAGGAGGGCTGAGCTGTGGACTTTTGCCTGTCTGGAGGGCGCAGTCATTTTGAACATTTACGAGCAGTTTGACCATTTAGCATATTTAAAGTGACAGTGTTTTCCCAGATTCCAGGGACTTAAGAATAGGCTCTACTTGCCGGGAACCACAAGGACATTCTGGGTGGCAACAACTGAAAAGATAGCAGAGATCTAAATACAACAATGTCACAATGTCTTGGAGACAACAGACCATCACAGTCCACACAAAGAAGCAAGATAAAGTGGAAGAAACAAGGGAGCAAGATACAGACCCAGAACACATCCCTGAGGAAGAAGCAGTAATTGGAATTCCCTGATAATGAATTCTAAAGAATTAGATTTAGGTATCTTCAAAGGATTGAGAGACAGATCAAGGAAAACACTGACAAAATTAAGGAAAACATAGACAGAACCCTAGAACAATTTCAGAGCAATATACAAGAACAGAATGACAAAATAAATGAAAAATTAGAAATGATACAAAATCTACAGACAGAAATCCAGAAGATTAATAATAAATTTTCAGAAATATATAACACATTGAAAGGACAAAGGAGTAGAATTGACACAATGGAAGACAGAATTAATGAGACTGAAGACAAATATATGAATATTTCTTTGGAAAGGGATCAATCAGGAAAAAGATCAAAACAAAATGAAGAAACCCTAAGGTTCATGTGGGATACCATCAAAAGGAATAACCTATGTGTAATTGAAATTCCAGAACAGGAAGGGAAAAAGAAAACCACTGAGAAAATTGTCCAAAATTTGTTGGAAGAGAACTTCTCTGATATGATGAAAGATGAGAATATATCC
Source organism: Orycteropus afer afer (assembly GCF_000298275.1). Taxonomy (NCBI): domain Eukaryota; kingdom Metazoa; phylum Chordata; class Mammalia; order Tubulidentata; family Orycteropodidae; genus Orycteropus; species Orycteropus afer. Next base: position 754,788 of record NW_006921596.1, on the reverse strand, counting down.
ATTCAGGAAGCCCCCCTTCCCCCCAAAAAATTACCAAGACATATCATCATCAAACTCACCAAAACCAAAGGCAAAGAAAGAATCCTGAAAGCAGCCTGGGAAAAATGAAAAGTTACTTACAAAGAACAGCCAATAAGAAAAAGCTCTGATTTCTCAGCAGAAACTATGCAAGTGAGAAAGCAATGGGATGGGATATATAAAACCCTGAAAGAGAAACATTTCCAGCCAAGAATTTTCTACCTGGCAAAATTGTCCCTTAAATGCAATGTTGAAATTAGGAGATTTCCAGATAAGCAGAAATTAAGGTTGGGGAAAGATATATCAAGCAAATGGCAACTGTAAGAGAGCAGGAGTGGCAATATTAATTTCTGATCAAATTGAC
>NW_006921596.1:749106-752856 GCF_000298275.1 Orycteropus afer afer | reverse complement strand
AAAAGGCATTTGATAAAATCCACCACCCATTCCCGATCAAAACTCTCAGCAAAATAGGAATAGAAGGGACATTCCTCAACATAATAAAGGGTATCTATGCAAAACCAACAGCGAACATTATTCTCAATGGAGAGAGACTGAAACCATTCCCCTTGCAAACAGAAACTAGACAAGGGTGCCCTCTATCACCACTTCTATTCAGCATTGTATTGGGAGTCCTAGCCAGGGCAATAAGGCAAGAAAGGGAAATCAAAGGCATCTGAATTGGTAAGGAAGAAGTCAAACTATCCCTGGAACTAATTGAGAGCTCTAGCATCATGGTAGGATACAAGATCAAGATCCAAAAATCAGTTGGATTCCTCTACGCCAGCCAAGAGATATCTGATAAAAGAATAAGGAAATCAATATCATTTACAGTAAACTAAAAAAGAAACAAACAAACAAACAAACAAAAAACCCAAACACACTGCTGTCAAGTCCAGTCCAACTCAGAGCGACCCATCCTTGGGTTTCAGAGGTGGAATCACTATGGAAGTAGATTGCCCAACTTCCTTCCAAGGAGTAGCTGGTGGGTTTGAACCACCAGCCTTCTGCTTAGTAGTCAAATGCTTTAAATAAAATACTTGGGAATAAATAGTACCAGAGACACAAAAGACCCGTACAAAGAAAACTGTAAAAGACTACTTCAAGAAACCATAAGAGATCTACATAAATGGATGAACATACCATGCTCATGGATAGGAAGTTTGAACATTGTGAAAATGTCAGTTCTATCCAAAGCAATCTATACATTCAATGCAATCCCAATCCAGATCCCTTCAACATTCTGTAAGGAAATGGAAAAAGAAAACAATCACTAACTTTATATGTAAAAGAAAGAGACCTCAGATAACCAAAGCAGTATAGAAGAATAAGAACAAAGTAGGAGGTCTCACACTGCCAGATCTCAAAACCTATTATACAGCCATAGTAGTCAAAACTGCTTGGTATTGGTACAATGAGAGGCACATAGACCAATGGAATAGAATTGAGAACCCAGAAATAGATCCATTGACCTATGGTCAGCTGATCTTTGACAAAGGGCTAAAATCCATTAAATGGGGAAGAGTATGTTTGTTTAATAAATGGTGCTGGCAAAACTTGATATTCATTTGCAGAAAAATGAAACAAGATCTGTACCTCACACCATACACAAAGACTAACTCCAGGTGGATTAAAGACTTAAATGTGAAACCTAAAACTATAAAATTTCTCAAGGAAAAACTAGGGGCAAATTTAGGGGCCCTAATCTATGACATCGGTAGCGTAGTGCCTAAGGTACTTGACTGCTAATCAGAAGTCTAGCAGTTCAAACCCACCAGCCACTCCTCAGAAGGAAGGTTGGGCAATCTATTTCTGTAGTGATACCGCCTCACAAACTCAAGGAGGGGTCTCTATGAGTCAGTTTCGACTTGACAGCACATAACAGCAACAACACAACAATCTATGGCATAAATAGACTATGAAGCATAACTCAAAATGCACAAACAGTACAAGAGAAGCTAGATGAATGGGACCTTCTAAAAATTAAATTTGTATGTGCTTCCAAAGACTTATGCAAAAGAGTCAAAAGAGACCCTACAGATTGGGAAAAAAATTTGGCAATGACATATCTGATAAGGGACTTATCTCTAGAATTTATAGAAAACTTCAACACCTCAATAACAAAAAGACAAATAATCCAATTAAAAAATAGGGAGAAGACATGAATAGACACTTCACCAAACAGGGTATTCAGGTGGCGAGCAAACATATGAAGAAATGCTCATGATCATTAGCTGTTAAACCAAACTCACTGCTGTCCATTCTATTTTGACTAAAAGTGATCCCTCCTTGGGTTTCTGAGGCAGTATCACTACGGAAGTAGATTGCCCAACCTTCCTTCTGAGGAGTGGCTGATGGGTTCGAACCATCAGCCTTCTAGTTAGCAGTCAAATGCCTTAGTTCCTATGCCACCAGAGCTCCCCATTAATCATTAGAGAGATGCAAATCAAAACAACAATGAGACACTATCTTGCCCCAACACTAGCAGTAAAGTTTGACAAGACAGGAAATAACAAATGCTGGCAAGGATGTGGTGAGACTGGGACTCTCATACACTGCTGGTGGCACTGTCAAATGATACAACCACTGTGGATAGCAGTATGAAGATTCCTTAAAGGATGGAATTAGAAATACCATTTAACCCAGCCATTCCATTACTAGGTATATACCCTAAAGAAATGAGAGCTATGACAAGAACAGACATATGCACACTCACATTCATCGCAACACAGTTTACAATAACCAAAAGATGGAAACAACCTAGTTGTCCATCAACTGGGGAATGGATAATCAAACTATGGTACATACACACAATGGAATATATGCAACCCTAAAGAATAATGTAGAATCTGCAAAACACCAAATAATATGGATGAACTTGGAGGACATTATGCTGAGTGAAATAAGTCAATCACAGTAGGACAAATATTGTATTAGTCTGTTATTGTAAAAGTCAAGGAAAGGTTTATTTATGGAAGGAAATTTTCTTTGTTGGCTACCAGGGGTTGGAGGGGAGGTCTGGAAACACTGTTAGATAGGTAGAGATAAGTATTGATTTGGGTGAAGAGAAGGACAATGTACCAAATGTGAGTGATCAACATGGTGGTATTGAGGAAGAGGAAGACATAGAGAGCTACATGGGAGGTACAGACAACAAAGATTAACCCTTCGCACATACAGTACTGCATTGTCAATGAAGGCAAACATGGGTATATGGGTGGATAGATGGGTGGGCAGGCTGAACTATGAGGTATATCTCTGCAGTGGGGAGTGGACCAAAGACCATGTATAGGGTTGGCAGACAATGGTCCTATAAGTGTATTTGTATGACCTGTAAGAATTCCCAGGTGTATAGTAGAGTTGACGAGGGACAAGATTGTAGTCCCTTCTTGGTCACAGTCAGCTACCCAGACGGAATGAGTAGTTGAACTGGTGGGCTCAGGACCATAGTCACAGGGGACATCAAGCTCAATTGGCATAACATACATTGGCATACAAAACATTTTTCCACCTCCTACTTTGGTGAGTAGCGACTTGGATCTTAAAAGCTTGCAAGCAGTTATCTAGAAGCAATGATGGGTCTGTTCTCGTCCAGAGCAAAGAAGAATGAAGAAAACCAGATTCATGGAAACAATTAGTTCTAGCAACTGGTACACCATGCGATCCACAGCCTATACAACTATGAGACCAGAAGAACCAGATGGTGCCTGGCCACCATTGTCAACCACTCAGAGGGGGATCTATGTAGGAGATCCTGGATAGAGAGGGAGAACAATGTGGAATAAAACTCAAAATCGTTTGGGAAAAAAAAGTGGTGGAGCTCAGGTTTGCTGGTCTGATAGAGCCTGGTGTAACCACTTAGACTATGGCCCCTAGCTGCCTTTCAGGTCTGGAATTGAACCCATATCTGTGGCCTCCAGCCAAACAAAAGAAAGGCATATGACTTGAACATTTACCTGAGGTAGATACACTCCTTGGAGAGAACAATCATGGGAGAATGAAGGGCTGTTTATGCATAGGGAGACAGCTCAGGGGGAAGGAGTCTATGTAGGGATGAACATAAGGAGGAAGTGGGATGGGAGCTGTTACACGGGGGTAAATTGTAGTCAATGTCATGAGACAAAGTGTATGTGAACTGCTGTATGGAAAGTGAATTTGCTCTGTAAA
>NW_006921596.1:747044-748421 GCF_000298275.1 Orycteropus afer afer | reverse complement strand
TGCTCATCAGCCTGCTATGCTCTGCTGACCTTGGGACTTATAATGGACTTAAGTTAATGTCCTGCCATGTGGTTTGGTAACATCGGGACTGTGCCTTTTGACTTGTCAACCTTGGGGCTTCTCAGCCTCAGCAGCCAGCAGCTGTCTGAGTGAAGAAAAGCCTCTAGCTCCAGTGAGCTGGGAGCAGGAGGCAGAGCTGGACCCCAAGGTTGAGGGGCTTTCACCTAACCCCTAGAGTTTGGCACTTTAAACTCAGACTTAAAGCCTCCAAATTGTAAGAATAAACTCCTGTCTGTTAAGGCCATCCCATTTGTGGTATATTTCTTGTCAGAGTGGCACTAGGTAACTAGAACAGTCCATTATTGTAAAAAGTCAAGGGAAGGTTTATATATGGAAGGAAATTTTCTTTGTTTGTTACCAGGGGTTGGAGGGTAGGGGACAGAACACTGTTAGGTAGGTAGAGACAAGTATTGATTTGGGTGAAGAGAAGGGCAATGTATCAAATGTGAGTGATTAACATAGTGGCATTGAAGAAGAGGAAGACATAGAGAGGTGCATAGGAGGTACAGACAACAAAGATGAACCCTTTTGCAACACAGTACTTTGTTGTTAGTGAAGGCAAACATGAATATATGGATGGATAAATAGGTGGACAGGCTGAACTATTAGGTATGTCTATGCAGGAGGGAGTGTGCCCAAGCCCATTATAGGGTTGGCAGACAATGTTTCTAGAAGTCTATTACTATGTTCTGTAATAATTCCCAGGTATATAGTAGAGTTGACAAGGGACATGGTTGTAATAACTTCTTGGGCACAGCCAGCTACCCAGATGGAGTGAGTAGTTGGACCTGTGGGCTTGGGACTATGGTCACAGGGGACATCAAGCTCAATTGGCAGAACATACTACACAAAACGTTGTTGCACATCTGTGGTGTAGTAAATCACTTAGTGTGGCTTTTCTACCCATAAGTCTTTGTAAACTACAAGGTGGGATTTTCTATGAGCAACTGAGGAGCTCCTGATTGTAAATGTTATCCAAGTGGTGTATTTCTGTTGGTCGTGGCACAATACAATGTTCTGGGAGGTTCCCACTCTCTTTCAGGTGCTTAGAGTTCTGATGCTGTGATTGGCTAGTTTGACTACCCTGCTGGGCTCAAAAGGAGGCCTCCTAGAGGCAGAACTCTCTCTGACTGCTGGTTGAGGAAGATGTGCTGCTGAAAGAGACATGCGCTCCAGAAAGAGACACGTGCTGCTGGGAAAGAGACACAAGAGACACGCATTGCTGAGTGAGACACCGAGGGACCAGCACTGCTGGGAAAGAGACTGTGAGAGACTGTTGGCCAAGGGACGGTGGGCTGGGAGAGAGACTGAGCATTT
>NW_006921596.1:699665-746279 GCF_000298275.1 Orycteropus afer afer | reverse complement strand
ATTGCCCAACCTTCCTTCCGAGGAGTGGCTGGTGGGTTTGAACTGCCAGCCTTCTGGTTAGCAGTCAAGTGCTTTAGCCACTATGCTACCAGAGCTCCTTTACATTAGGTAGATACACTCTTTTGAGACAACAATCATGGGAGAATAGAAGGACTGTGTATGCCCAGGGTGTCAGCTCAGGGGACAGGAGTGCATGGAGGGAAGGACACAGGGAAGAGATAACTATGGGGAGGAAGTGGGAGGAGAGCTGTTGCATTGTGATAAATTGTAGTCAATGTCATGAGACAAAGTGTATTTGAGCTGCTGTATGGAAAGTGAATTTGCTCTGTAAACTTTCACCCAAACCATAATTTTATTTTTTTTAAAAAAAGACAAGTATTATATGAGACCACTACCTAAAAAAGTTAAGAAAATATTTACACACAGAAAGAATTGTTCTCTGAAGATTACCGTGGGTGGGAGGGGAAGGAAGGGACAATCACCAACTAGAGGGTAGACACATATTAATTTGGATGAAGGGAAAGGCAATGTACAATAAGGGACAGGTCAGCATACAAAGAAAAATTACTTAAAAAAAAAAGTTACCAAGAGTGAAAAAGATGGAAACAACCTAAATGCCCATCAGTGGCTGAACTGATAAACAAACTATGATACATATACACAGTGGAATGCTACACCGTGTTAAAGAACAATGATGAGTCAGTGAATCATCTCTTAACATGAATGAACCTAGAGGACATTATTCTGAGTGAAATTAGTCAGTCACAAAAGGGCAAATATTATATGAGACTGTAAAAAGTGAAGAAAAGGTTTTCACACATAAACAAATATTCTTTGAACGTTATCGGGGTGGGAGGGGTAGGGAGAGTAAACCACTAACTACAGGGTAGACACATATTAATTTGAGTGAATGGAAAGGCAATAAAGAATAAAGGAAAGATTAGCACCGAATCATCAAGGGAAGGAAGATGGTGGGAAGAGTACAAGAATTACAATTAACAGAGATAAATACTAATTTATACACAATCCTGCAATAACAATAATGAATATTCTACAAGTGGATACATAGATAGACACACAAGTTGAACAGATGTGGGAAGTAGTATGGGACTATATTCATGAATATATATAGGTTTGACAGAGGATATTTCTACATATGTGTTTATATATGCTGCAAATATATACATGAAAATAATAGAGTATATAGAGGAAAACGTTAAGAAAATGTCTTATCCATAAACAAAAAACTCAAGGGGTGTGTGTCACTGGGCCTAGGGACATGGGACTGTAGTCTTGGGGGCCTTCAACAGGTCAATTGGCACAACATAGTTCACACAGACAATATTCTGCATCCTACTTTGATGAGTAGTGACTGGAGTCTTAATAGCCACCTAAGGTACACCTATTGGTCTCTCCCTGGAGCAAAGAAAAGTGAAGAAAATCAAAGACATATGGAAGCAATTAGACAAAAGACAAATGGACCACACCAACCTCCGCTTCCACAATCCTGAAACCAGAACTAGATGGTGCCCAGCTACAGCTACCAACTGCTCTAAAAGGGATCAAGGTAGAAGAGATTGGAAAGAATGAGAGAAAAATGTAGGACAAAACTCAAAATCATTAAAAGACTAAGCTTTTGGTCAGATAAAGACTGGTGGAACCCTCAAGAATATGGCTCTTGATCAACTTTTAGACATGGAACTGAACTTACTCAGTTGTCAATTTTCAGCCAAACAACAGACAGTTCTACAAGGTGAATAGCAACTGTAGGGAAGTACACACTTCTTAGAACAATCAACCATTTGAGATTAAAAGGACAGCATTTGCCCAAGGTCAAAGATCAGAAGGTAGGAACGGTTAGGAGAGAAGGAAGCATGGAAATGAGAAACACAAGGACAAAGTAGGAGGAGTGATGCTATATTGAGGGGACTGCAGTCAGTAATATGAAACAAAATGTAAGCTAGTGTTTAATAGAAGATTGATTTTCTATGTATACTTTCACCAAATCACAATGAAAAGTTTAAAAAAAAAATAGGTATAAGGAAACACATCAATTTATCAGTCTTTCTGGGTAGTGGAAGCATTGGTGATCTTTATTTTTTATACTCTTTTGTATGTTATTGTATTTTGCAATAAGCATGTATTATTTCTGTAAACAGAATAAAAACCAACAATACTTTAAAATACATGTCTACTGCAAGATGAGTCAGGTGGGGAAAAGGGTTGCAAAAAATAGGAGAATTTATAGAATATTAATGCATATAGATAAGAAACATATAGAAATGGTCATATTCAGAAGTAATAAATGAAGTACAAAATAAAATAATAGTGCAATGTCAGTTTTCATCTATCAAAGTTGCAGAATTTTAAAAAACATAAGATTCTACATGGTGACTTTACAGAGAAATTGTACTTGAGTACTGCTGGTAGAATTGTGTCAGTTGATAAAAACTTCTGGAAGGCAATTTGGCAATATATATCAAGAACCTTAAATGCATGCACACCTTCTGACCTAGGTCCACTCCTCGGACTTAATCCTTACAAATGAACCAGGTTACTATTTACAATAGCAAAAAGATGGAAACAACCTACATGCCCACCAACAGAAGAATGGATAAGCAAACTATGGTACATACAGACGATGGAATACTATGCAACACTAAAGAATAATGTAGAATCTGCGAAACACCTCATAACATGGATGAACTTGCAGGACATTTTGCTGAGTGAAATAAGTCAATCACAGAAAGATAAATATACTAATACTATTAGTTCATTAATGTAAAAAGTCAAGGAAAGGTTTGTATATGGAAGGAAACTTTCTTTGTTGGTCACCAAAGGTGGGAGGGCAGGGGAGGAAACACTGCAAAAAAAAAAAAAAAAACTCATTGACCCACATCACTTTAGTTTTTTGTATTTCACTGTGGACAAAGCAGAGTCAACCTTAGTGATGTGGATGGAGTAAAGCTTCAGGGACCTTCATTAGCTGAAGAGGCATGACTCAAAATGGGAAGAAATAGTTGCAAAGATTCATTAATAATTGGAATGTTGAATGTATGAAATATGAATTTAGGAAAATTGGAAGTTTTCACAAATGAAATGGAATGCATAAAGATCAATATTCTAGGCATTAGTGAGCTGGAATGGATTGATATTAGTAATTTTGAATCAGATAATCATATGATCTATTATGCTGAGTGTCTTGGTTCTCCAGTGCTGCTGTAACAGGAACACTGGAAGTGGATAACTTTAACAAACAGGAATTTCTTCTCTTACACTTTAGGAGGCTAGAAGTCTGAATTCAGAGTTCTGGCTGCAGGAGTTGGGTGGAGTCTCCTCAACCTTGGTCTTCACCTCTGCCTCTTATTCCAGGTCCACTGGAGGTAGAGACTTCTCTTAACTCATGGAGCTTCTGGCTGCTGAGGCTGACAAAGCCAAGGTCAGCAGGTAAAATTGCACAGTTCCAACATCAGCAGGCAACTTGTTCAAGTTCAGGAACTGGAGATGAAGAATTGGCCAAACGCAGAATCCAAAATATGCCAACAAGCTAAAAGACTTTTCTTAAAGCTTCTTCATATATACTGAAAAGCAGCCCACACCCCAAAGGCAACTCTCTTTCAACTGAGTAGGTGCTCACAGCAGATTCCACCACAGAGATGATTACAATCTCATCATGGGGAATAACTACATCCAGCTGTCTACCAACTCAAAACCATGTCCAGGCAAGTTGACACACAATCTTAACTACCACACCAGGAATGATAAATTGAAGAAGAATGGTGATGCATTCATCATCAAAAAGAAGATTTCAAGATCTCTCCTGAAGTACAGTGCTGTCAGTGATAGTGTAATAGGAGGACCAGTTAATACTACCGCTATTCAAATTCATACACCAAACACTAAAGCCAAAGATGAAGAAATGGAAGATTTTTACCATCTTCTGCAGTCTGAAATTGACCACACATACATTCAAGATGTATTGATTATTACTGGTGATTAGAATTCAAAAGTTGGAAACAAAACAATCATTGGTAGTTGGAAAATACGGCCTTAGTGATAGAAATGATGCTGTGGATGGCCTGACAGAATGTTGCAAGACCAATGACTTATTTTATTGCAAATATCTTTTTTCAATAACATAAATGGTAGCTATACTTGTGGACCTTGCTGGATGGTATACACAGGAATCAGATAGACTACATCTGCTGGAAAGAGGCAATGAAGAAGCTCGATATCATCAGTCAAAACAAGGCCAGGAGCTAACTGTGGAACAGACCAGCAATTGCTCATATGCAAGCTCAAGTTGAAGCTGAAGAAAATTAAAACAAGTTCACGACAGTAAAAATACAACCTTGATTACATCTGCCCTGAATTTAGAGACCATCTCAATAGTAGATTTGACACATTGGACACCAATGACTGAACACTGGACAAGTTGTGGGATGACATCAAGAACATCATATACGAAGGAAGCAAAAGGTCATTAAAAAGATGAGAAAGGAAGAAAAGACAAAATGGATGTCAGAAGAGACTCTGAAACATGCTCTTAAACAGAGAGCAGGTAAAGCAAATGAAAAAAAAAAAAGATGAAATAAAAGAACTGAACAGGAGATTTCAAAGAGTGCTTGAGAAGACAAAGCAAAGTATGATGATGAAATGTGCAAAGACCTGGAATTAGAAAAGCAAAAGGGAAGAATGAGCTCAATATTTCTCAAGATGAAAGAACTGAAGAAAAAATTCAAGGCTCAAATTGCAATACTGAAAGATTCTATGGACAAAATATTGAACAATACAGGAAGCATCAAAAGGAGATGGAAGGAATACACAGGCACTGTATCAAAATGAATTGGTTAATGTTCAAACATTTCAGGAAGTAACACAGGGTCAAGGGCCAATGTTATTGAAGGAAGAAGTGGAAGTTGCACTGAAGGGATTAGCAAAAAATAGGACTCCAGGAATTGACGGAATACCCATTGGGATGTTTCAACAAATGGATGCAGCGCTGGGGCCACTTATTTGTTTATGCCAAGAAACTTAGAAGACAGCTACCTGACCAATTGACTAGGAGAGATCAATATTTGTGATTTGTGCTCATTCCAAAGAAAAGTGATTCCACAGAATGTGGAAATTTTCAAACAATATCATTAATATTACACACAAGTAAAATCTTGTTGAAGATAATTAAAAAACAGTTGCAACAGGGAACTTTCAGAAATTCAAGCTAGATTCAGAAGAGGACTTGGAACAAGGAATATCATTGCTGATGTCAGATGGATCTTGGCTGAAAGCAAAGAACACCAGAAAGATATGTACCTGTGTTTTACTGAGTATGCAAAGGCATTTGCCTGTGTGGATCATAACCAATTATGGAAATATTGCTAAGAATGGGAACTCCAGAATATTCAATTGTGCTTGTGAGGAAACTGTACATAGATCAAGAGGCGGTTGTTCAAACAGAACAAGGAGATGTTGCATGGTTTAAAATCAGGAAAGGTGTGTGTCAGGGCTGTATCTTTTCACTGTACTTATTCAATCTGTGCTGAGCAAATCATCCCAGAAGTTGGATAATATGAAGAACATGGCATCAGAATTAGAGGAAGATTCATTAACAACCTATGATATGCAGACGACACAACCTTGCTTGCTGAAAGTGAAGATGACTTGAAAAACTTACTGAAAGATCAAAGACTTCAGTATGGATTATACATCAACATAAAGAAAACAAAAATCCTCACAACTGGACCAATAAGCAACGTCACTACAAATGGAGAAAAGATTGAAGTTGTCAGGGATTTTATTTTACTTGGAGCCACAGTCAATACCCACGGAAGTAGCAGTTAAGAAATCAGACATTATATTGCACTGGGCAAATGAGCTGCAAAAGACCTCTTTCAAGTATTGAGAAGTAAAGATTTCACTTTGAAGACTAAGATGCACCAGGCCCACATTGTTCTGGTTACCTAATGCCACTCTGACAAGAATACACCACATATGGGATGGCTTTAACAAACGGGAGTTTATTCTCTTACAATTTTTGGAGGCTAGATGTCCAAGTTCCAATCCAAGATGGATTGACACAGTGGTTACAATGGTGGTTTTAAGCATAGCAAGAATTATGAGGGTGGCAAGAATTATGACTGGGCAGTATTTCTTTCTCTTGTATATAGGATAGCTACAAGTCGGCGCCAACTCAACGGAACCTAATAACAGCAACAATAAATACCTAGGAGTGGAACTGTCAGGTCGTAGGCTAAGTGCATATTTAGTTTTATAAGAAAATGCCAGAACTTTTTCTAAAATAGCCATACCTTTCCACCTTCCCATTATCAGTGCATGAGAGTTTTAGTTAATCCCCATCCTTGACAACATTTGGAGTTGTCAGACTTTTACTTTTAGGCATTTTAGTTGGCACTTCAACCCCATCTAGAGGAACCTCAGAAGACAGACCTGGCTATCTACTTCCAAAAGGTCTCAAGCTGGAAAACCCTATGTAACAGTTCTTCCCTGAACATATGGGGCACCATGGGTTGGAACCAACTCAATGGCCAAAAAACAACAGCAGGTGAGAACTGGTATCTCATTTCAATTTTAATTTGTATTTCTTAAGTATATAAAGGTATCAAGTGCTGTTTCATATACTTATTCATCATTCACATATCTTCTTTTGGGAAGTATCAGTTTAAATCTTTTGTCTATTTCTTTAATTGAGTTTGTGTGTTTTTATTATTGAATTATGGGAGTTCTTTATATATCCTTCACATCAATCGTTTGGGAGACATGTTTTTTTACAATTTCCCCCCAGTCTCTGGCTTGACTTTCATTTGCTTAGTGGTTTATTTTAATGAGCATAAGTTTTTAATTTTGATGAAGTATAATTTATCATGCTTCTCTTTTGTAGTTATAGCTTGCTGTGCCCCATCAAAGAAACTTTTGCCTCTCCCCAGTTCACAAGGATAGTCTCTTGTACGTTCCTTTATAAGGTCTGGAGTTTTAGCTTTTACATTTAGGTGTATGATCCATCTTGAATTAATTTTTGTGTATGACATGAATTAGAGCTGAAGTTCATTTCTGCCATATGAATATCCAGTTATTCTAGTGCCATTTGTTGGAAAGACTTTTGTTTCCTCATTGCATTGTTTTGGCATGTTTGTCAAAAATCAAATGACTGCCTAAGTATGATTTCATTATTGGGTCATCTCTCTCTTATTTTTTTCTTTTTTAATTATTCATTCCTGTTTGTCATCATTCTCCACTCCCTTCTCATCACCATGTAAAGTGTTTAAATTGTACATTCTATTTGTAAGTGTTCTTAGTAAATACGTCGTTTTTGTTTTGTGTACAGGCATTTTTAATTAATCCAAGATATATATCTTATTTTGTTCACTATTTACTCTTTAAAAACTAAGGTATGTATATACAGGTCATTGTTAGCCACTGGCCCTCACTCACAGTGACCCCAATCACAAAGAAATTAAATGCTGCCTTGTTCTGCACCATGTCTATGGCCAGTTGCAGACTGGCCCACCGTCATCCATAGGATTTTTAGTGGCTGATTTTTGGAAGGAGATCAGTATGCCTTCCATTCTAGTCTAAACCTGCATGGAAGGTGAGAATTCTACCATTAAATCACCACTGACTGTGTGTGTATGTGTGTGTATGTGTGTGTGTGTGTTAATGAGCCACTCATGTTGCCATGAGCACATCTAATCTACTTCTTCTCACTGTTTTATGTATCATATTTCACTTCACTACTCTCTCCATGGTGGACATATGACCACCTCCAACTTAACACCAAAAAATAGTGCTGCAGTAACATTAACATGTATCTCCGTATGGACTTGGATAAGAATTCATTTGAAGTATAATTCCAAAAGCGGAGTTCCAGAGTGCTACTTTATAAGAGATTGCATTTTCTGGAAATAGTCACCACAATATATCCTATTCAAATGCCCTTCTTAACAATGTGAAGTTGACAATCCTCTCAAGGGTGGAGTCTATGCCCTTTGCCCTTGAACTTGGATGCAGTATTTTACTTCCTTGACCAACAGTGTGGTGGAAATGACACTGTGTGACTCCCTAGGGTAGGACATAGAGATGCCATGCTTTCTTCTTTTTCCCTGGGGTCACTCACTCTTGAGATCCAGCTACCTCACTTTGTGGGAGTTAAGCAGCCACATGGTGAGGTCTCCTGCAAGCATTGTGGCCAACGGCTTCAGCTGAGATGTTAGCTGATGGCCAGCAGTAACTGCCAGACATTTGATTGAGTCTTCTGATGATTCTAACCCTCAACTATCATTAACCTCTGCCTTTGAGCTACCCTAGCTGATGTCACATCACCACCTGTCTGTTATGTTGTCATACTATGATGGCTTAGGTTATGCTGTGATACCAGGAAATATGTCACCAGTATTTCAAATACCAGCAAGGTCTCTCATGGTAGATAAGTTTCAGCAAAACTTTCAGAGTAAGTCAGACTAGCAAGAAAGACTTGGTGATCTACTTCTGAAAATCAGTCAATGAAAACCTTATGGATAGGAACAGAACATTATTTGACTCACTTGCATTGAGCACATCATCAGGGAAGATCAATCAAGTAGAAGAGGACATGATGTTTGGTGAGGAAGGGGACCCGTGAGTGTGGGGGACTCTCTGTGAGATGGATTGACATGGTGGCCACAACAATGGATTCAAACATACTAGTCATAGTGAAGATGATGCAGGGTCAGACAACATTTACTTACGTTGCACATAAGGTCACCATGAGTCAAAGTCTATTCGATGGCAACTAACAACAGCAGATGATGCCATGAGGAGCAGAAGTGAGCTGTTCCTACCAAGTCCTGTTGAAGCTGAAGACTGGTAAGCAAAGTAATGGTTGTTATTAAGTCACTAAGTATTCTGTGTTTGTTACTCAGCATGAAACAGCAGGAACATATGGGTTCAGCTTATGTATCTTGACTGAATAGTGGAGATTGCTTTCCTGGAAGACTGCACAGTCTACTCTCCCATTCTCAGTGCACATTCCTGCTCACATTTGGCAACATCCTCTTACTAACTTTTGCCTAACGTTGCCAAGTAATAGCTCATTATTTTGATTTGCACTTCTCTGACTATTAATGATTTTGAATATTTCTTCATGTGCTTATCTGCCTTTTGAGTTTTCTATTCCATAAATTGTCTGTTCATACATATTTTCCCAGTTTTCTAGTAAGTTCCTATCTTTTATTTGTTTTATAGGAGGCCCTTATATCCTCTGGATATTAATCCCTTGTCAAACCTAACCCCTACCACCGAAGTGATTCTGACTCACAGCGACCCTCATAGGGTTTCCAAGGCTGTAAACCTTAACAGAAGTAGATTGCCCCATCTTCCTCCTGAGGAGCTGCTGGTGGGTGCAAATCACCAACATTTTTGTTAGCAGCCCAATGCCTTAACCACAGCACCCCTTTTGTCAATATTAGAACTTTCAAGTATCTTTTTTGTTTTCAGTCATCTATTAGATTTGACATTGTGTCCTAGACTTAACAATTAGCAGAATAAGAGATTCAATGAAGAAAGAATCCAATCTGTGTCTTAATGATCCTAAACACTTGAAAACAGTTCCCAGTAACAGTGTTTTCACATTGTTATACAATGCTTTGCAGATTTAGAAGTATGTGCCTACATATAAATTGATTTAATCATTAAAATAACCTTGAAAGATAGCTATTACCATTCTCCCCACCCATTTGAGAACTTAGTAAATCAAGGGTTAGTTGGTTGAAGTGACCTGTTTAAAGTCATACAGGTCTCACATGGTGATTATACCACCATCATCAGAGATGTTATGGCCTCTGTTCTCTAGGGGTTTCAATTGAAATACAGGGCTGCGGGCAGACAAGGAGACTTCATCAAATTAGGTGATGGTCCAGAGCTTTAGGGGAGGAGGCTGCCTGGGGGCAAGTCTATCTTTATGGTCAGTTCTATGCTTTGAGCAAGTAATTTCTCCAGTCTAGGCCTTAGTGTCCTCATCCATCAAATGGACTCACTAATAACAATGATGATAACCTTTCAGATGAGATCAGATGCATTCAAAGTGATATAGCCATTGACTCATGAAGGTTAAAAGGAGTAATGAATGTAAGCAGTGCAATATTTTCATCCTTAAAATGTAAGGAGTCAGTTTATCTGTAAGATGACCTTGCATTGGAGTAGATCAGTGTTTCAAATCAAACTCAAGTCCTGAGAGGCTGTGTGGCCTTGGGAAAACTCCCTCATCTCTCTGAGCCAATCAGATCATCTATAAGGGTCCTTCCTGTCTTGGGATTCCAATTGAATCTGAGATTGGGCCAGAAGCTGTTCCCAGGAAAAAACAAAGTGTCTGTGAAAGTATGTGTGAGTGTATGCACATGTGTGGACATATGCTGTATGCATGTGCTTATGTCTACATACCTGTGTGAGCATGTGTGCGTACATGAATATGTGTATATTAGAATGTACATTTGCATGTGAACATGTCTGTGTAGCCATGTTAGTGTGTGCACACATGTTTTTGAGGATCTGCATGTGAGCACGTGCATGCATATGAACAAGTGTATATGCATGCCTGTGCATATATTATGCATGAATCTGTGTGTGCATGTTCTGTGTGCACATGACTGTGTGACTGCATATGTGCAAAAGTCAGTGCATATTTATATGAGTGTAATGTGAATTTGAACATGTCTGTGTGACCATATAAATGTATGTATTTTTGTGTGAGCATGCGAATGATGTGCATGCATATATGTTTGTGTGTGTGTGCATTTATCTGTGTGTATGTATGTAGAAGGTGTTACATGTGTGACAAAATAATATTTCTGAGAATTAATAAATGTGCCTTCTTCCTCTGGATTTCCCTGATTTTACCCCAAGGCCCTTCCCTCACAGCTCAAATATTTAAAAATCTGTCACCCACTGCTTTGAAAGTAGGGTTTCTTAGGGATGGATCCAAAGGAAGTAGTCAGGGCAGAATGGAAAGATTGGGCTATGTTTTTGCATCTTTGTATTTTCCAGCCCTTAGGACAAGATAAAGACTCCTAGGTTGGGCTAGTGAAGAAAGGAAGGATCAGGAGGACAGAAGCAAGCAGAGCCTAGGATGAAAGTACCAAAACATGGGGAGCCAACCTGAAGGACCTGCACTTCTTGTCTTCTTGTTACCTTCCAGTGAATACTTCCCCCAGTAGCAACAGCCAATCACCCATTGCACTTGTAGTCACAGACATCATTCAGAGGGGCATTGGGTTGTATGGGAAGAACTCTGCTGATGGGCTTGTGGTGCTAGGCACAATTGGCTTCATTGCACAGGAAGGGGTTAGGATGAAGGGTGGGGCTATTCCAGGTCTAGCTGAATCCAGGCTCCAATGGCCATGACAACCATTACTGCCTTCTCTTCCAGGCCCCAAGGGCTCTGCCATTTGCCTATGCCTGCTATAACACAACATCCAGAGCCACCTGGGCCTACCAGTTTGTTACCAGTAAAAGTGTTATATCCTGGCTCCTCCTGTACTATTAATCTTGGAAAAATGCATTGTCAAAACTAATAAAAAAGGGGAATTCACCATGGGGAAGGTGTCCATGCTTTGGGCTGACAGTTGTCAGGCAGTCAGGCAGTGGTGTTCTGCTGAGGATGGCACTAAGTAAGCAGAAATTATTGAAAGCACCCGGGGAGGAGGGCACTCAGGATCTGGAATGTTGGGTGACCTGGCCCAGCTGACATCAGGCTCCCTGTGTGGCAAGAAGGAGGACTGAGGACCGGAGGGCACAGTTCCTGGAACATGAATGGCAGGAAACTCCCAGAGAGAAGTCCTCCTGATGAAGATTGCTGAAACTCCCCCAGAGAAGGAGGCCTTTGGCAGCTAGCAACTGAGTTCCAACTTTGCTCTTCCATCTGATATCAAGTCAGGGGGCAGAACTGAGCTCTACTCAGAGGTCACAGACCAGCAGGTCTCAGACCTAGCATAATCCATTAGAAAGTTTCACTTGGTCTGTAGAATTTTTTTTTTTTTTTTGAACAAAAATACTGAATTAATGATATAATTTAAAATTGGCATATTCCACATGTCATGTTCAGCTGTCATGGAACCAGATCCTGACTCATGGTGACCCCATGCACAACTGAATGAAACACTGTCCAGTCCTACGCCATCCTGATGATTGGATGGAGATTGGATGGTTGTGTTCCATAGGATTCTCACTGGTGGATTTTTGGAAGTAGATCACCAGGCCTTTCTTCTTAGACTGTCTTAGTTTAGAAACTCCACTGACACTTGTTCGGCATGATAAAATCACATAAGCCTTCAATGAAGAAGGGGTGGTAGCTGCACATGAAGTACATTGACTGGTGTGCTACCTATGTTTGTGTGTCAACTTGGCTGGGCCTGGTTCAGTGGCTGGGCAGCTGGTGGTAGTTATTCCCCATGATGAGATTAGCAATCAACTCCATGTGGGATCTACCACACACAGCTGAGTAGCTGCCTTTGGGATGTGGTTTGGTTCCTGTATATAAGAAAAAGCCTTGGGAATGGTCTCTAGGTTATGGCACACTTGGACCCTGCATGTAGCCGTGTTGTTGTTCAGCAGCCTGCCATGCTCTGCTGACCTTGGGACTTACAATGGACTTAAGTTAATGGCCTGCCTTTTGACTTGGGGCTTCTCTGCCTCAGCAGCCAGCAGCTGTCTGAGTGAAGAAATGCCTCTAGCTCTGTGGGCCGGGAGCAGGAGGCAGAGCTGGACCCCAAGGTTGAGGGGCTTTCATCCAGCCCCTAGAGCCTGGCACTTTGAACTTGGACTTAAAGCCTCCAAATTGTAAGAATAAACTCCTGTTTGTTAAATATACCCATTTGTGGTATACTTCTTGTCAGAGCGGCACTAGGTAACCAGAACAGAATTTGGTACCAAGAGAGTGGGGTGCTGCTCTGATAGATACCTAAAATGTGGAAACAGGAGTGGAGTGCATCCTTGTCCCGAGACCCTGGCAGAGAGACCTTGGTATATGGCATGACAGACAGCAGGAGCAGAGCAAGAGACCGGCATGAGAGATGGCAGGAGCAGAGCCAAGAGAGCCAGCATGAGGCAGTGACAGCCTTACCAGCCCACGGAGAAGAAGGCTTGATGTCTTTGGTTAGGTGGCTTACTGGTGAGTGGGTTGCCTTCAGGCATTAATTGGCGAAGAGAGCGGCATAAAATGGAGTAGCAAGTTGGCCAGCCCAAGGGGCAGGAAAGCTATGTGTCCTTTGGACAGGAAGAGCGGATCAGGTTGCCCTTGGGCATTAATCGGCAGAAGTGGAGAGACCAAGGAAAGGGAAGCAGAGCTGCCTCAGCCTTAAGGGTAGGACCATGGCCTTTGGGGTTGGAATGACCATAGCCCCCTAGGATTCAAAGAGCCAGGCCTTCACCAACTTGGTTCTGGAGTGTGGGGATGCTTGTTCATGTGAGCCAGTGGGATGGAGTCATAGCCGCTGCCCAAGAGTGAGGGGGTAGGGCTGCCATGCCCAAGAGGGAGAGGAACGGGGCCCCAGGCCAACTGGGTGAGGTCACCACTCAGGAGCTAGGGGACTGGAGTCACCCAGTGAGAGAGATTTGTACAGATGCCACCCAATGAAGATCTGTACAGGTGCCAAGTTGACAAGGGGTGGAATTGTGTTAGTTATGTTTGTGTGTCAACTTGGCTGGGCCTGGTTGAGTGGCTGGGCAGCTGGTGGTAGTTATTCCCCATGATGAGACTGGCAATCAGCTCCATGATGGGGTCTACTACAAGCAGCTGAGTAGCTGCCTTTGGGATGTGATTTGCTTCCTGCATATAAGGAGAAGTCTTGGGAATGGTCCCTAGCCTATGGCACACTTGGACCCTGCATGTAGCCATGTTGTTGTTCAGCAGCCTGCCATTCTCTACCAACCTTGGGACTTAAAATGGACTTAAGTTAATGGCCTGTGTGTGGTTTGGTAACATCGGGACTGTGCCTTTTTACTGGTCAACCTTGGGGTTTCTCAGCCTCAACAGCCAGCAGCTGTCTGAGTGTAGAAATGCCCCTGGCTCAAGTGGGCTGGGACCAGGAGGCAGAGCTGGACCCCAAGGTTGAGGGGCTTTCACCCAGCCCCTAGAGCTTGGCACTTTGAACTTGGACTTAAAGCCTCCAAATTGTAAGAATAAACTCCTGTTTGTTAAGGCCATCCCATTTGTAGTATATTCTTTTCAGAGTGGCACTAGGTAACCAGAACAACTGGTAACAGACCCGATATAGAAGGAGAGAATTCTATCACTAAGCCACCACAGCCCCCATATTCCACAAAAATTGGAAAACCAAATCCATTGCCATTGGGTCAATTCCAACTCATACCAACCCTTTAGGACAGAATAGAACTGCCCTACAAGGTTTCCAAGGCTGTACATCTTTATGGAAG
Organism: Orycteropus afer afer; assembly: GCF_000298275.1. Taxonomy (NCBI): domain Eukaryota; kingdom Metazoa; phylum Chordata; class Mammalia; order Tubulidentata; family Orycteropodidae; genus Orycteropus; species Orycteropus afer. The sequence continues at coordinate 731,858 of NW_006921596.1, read as the reverse complement.
TGCAGACTGCCTCATCTCTCCTCCGCAGAGTGGCTCATGGGTTCATACTGCTGACTTTTTGGTTAGTAGCCAAATGCTTTACCTACTATGCCACCAGAGCTCCTTATATTCCACATAACTAATATTTTCAGTTCCTCTTGAAAATTAAAAATTCTGGCCATTTGGGGAAGATTTTCATGTGGTGGCAATCAGCTGCAATGGTCAGTCCTGACAGGTGGGTGTGAGATCATCAGTTACCCTGAGCCCTGCACTCCCTTCTTAACCACCAACCACATCTGTTGACCCTTGTTAATGTCAACTGTGCCTTGTGGAAGTTGGAGTTTGCACTCCCTGGTCTTGATTATTCATAAGCAAGGAGAAGTCTTCCCTGTCCTGAGGCCCATTTCTCTTTCTGTTCATTGTCCGCATTATGCTGATGCCTTGGGGCAAGGTGGGGTTTTGTTAACACGAAAGTCTAATGGTATATCTGTCAATCTACCTATCACAGCTCCCCTCTCCTGTCCCTTAGGAGTAGTTCTTTCTCTTCTTCAACTGGTATTGCCTTAGAAATACCTCCTCTGAAGGTTCTAATAAACCAAAACATCACAAGGTAATCTTTTACCCCAGCACCTCTTGGAAATAGTCCAGGCAGGAGATGAAAGATATAGAACATGTCCAATAGTCAGTCTATGATCCCTATTGGCAAGTGGGGCCTGAGCTTCCCCACCTGTGTGTGTGTATGTGTCCAGATATGGTCACGAGGAGAAAGGCGCATCCAGGTCTCATCAGTAAATCAGGGCCAGGGCTGCAAAGAGAATGATCAAGCCAGTGAAGTGTGGAGGAACCTGGGGTTGATCAGGAAGGCTTCCTGTAGGAAGAAGTATCTGAGCTGGACTAACAGGTGGGTGGTGCAGTGCTTCAGAGCATGGACTTTGGAGCAGTATGAACCTAAACCCTTGTATTCAATCTCCTACTTATCATCTGTATGACCTTGGGCATGTCATTTAAACTCTCAGCTTCTTCATTTGAAATGGGTTAATGACAGTGACTGCTCTTTCCAGAAATTAGCCATCCTCATTTGGTACAACTCTCAACTGCTCTGTCTTCACTTCCTTTTTTGCAATGACTTTCTAGACGAGTCCTTCCTGGTTCCCCCTGCATCTATCCCAGGGTTGTTCCACTCTTTTCTGTGAGTCAGAATAGAAGGGTGCTCCATAGATTTTCCCACGACTGATTTTTTGGAAGTATATTTCTTTTGAGGCACCTCAAAAAGAACCCCAAACTTTCAATTCCCTGTTGACTACATTAACTGTTAGACTCCAGCTACAGATTAGGCAAGGGCATACTCTACCCTGAGGAAAGCTGGTCAACAGAAATGACCTAAAAGTCAGAGTGGTCTACAACTGAGCAAGAAGCAGCAAAGGCTGCACTATAATTCAAAATGTATGTGATGTATTGTTAGTTGCAGTTGAGTCATCTCTGACTCATAGCAACCTTATGTACAAGAGAATGAAACACTGCCTGGTCTTGTGCCAGCCTCATGATCCCTGCTATACCTGAGCCCTTTGTTGCAGCCACTGTGTCAATCCATCTTGTTGAGGGCCTTCTCCTTTTTTGTTGACTCTGTCTGTACTTTACCAAGCATGATATCCTTCTCCAGAGAATGGTCCCTTCTGACATGACCAAAGTAGTTGAGACAAAGTCTGGCCATTCTCGCTTCCAAGGGATATTCTGACCCCACTTCTTCCAGGACAGATTTGTTAGTTCTTTTAGCAGTCCATAGTACTCTCAGTATTCTTTGTTAACAGCACAATTCAAAAGCATTAACTCTTCTTTGGTGTTCCTCATTCATTGCCCCGCTCTCACATGCATATGAGGCAATTGAAAACACCATGGCCTGAGTTTTAGTCTTCAAGGAGACATCTTTGCTCTTCAGCACTTGAAAGAGGTTTTTTTTTTTTTTTCAGCAGATTTGCCCAATGCAATGCATCTTTTGATGTCTTGACTGCTTCCATTGGGGTTGATTGTAGAAACAAGTAACATGAAGTCTCTGACAACTTCAGCCTTTTTTTTCATTTATCATGATGCTGCTTATTGGTCCAGTGGTGAGGATTTTTGTTTTCTTTATATTGAGGTGTAATCCATAATGCAGACTGTGGTCTTCAATCTTCATCAGTAAATGCTTACTGTCACCAAGCAAAGTTATGTCGTCTGCATATCACAGGTTGTTAATGAGTCTTCTTCCCCTCCTGATGCTGCATTCTTCTTCGTATACTCCAGCTTCTTGGATTATTTGCTCAGCATACAAATTGAATAAGTATGGTGAAATCATACAACCTTGATGCACTCCCTTCCTGATTTTAAACCATGCAGTATCCCCTTGTACTCTTTGAACGATAGCCTCTTGGTCAATGTACAGGTTCCTCATGTGTACAATTAAATGTCCTGGAATTCCCAGTCTTCTCTCAAAGTTATCTAAAATTTGTTATGATCCACACAATTGAATGCTTTTGCATAGTAAATAAAACACAAGTAAACATCTTTCTGGTATTCTTTGCTTTGAGCCAAGATCCATCTGACATCAGCTATGATGCCTCTGATTCCATGTTTCCTTCTGAATCCAGCCTTGTATTTCTGGAAGTTCTCTGTCAATATACCGCTGCAACCATTTTTGAATTATCTTCAGCAAGATTTTACTAGTATGTGATATTAGTGATATTGTTTGATAATTTCCATATTCTGTAAGATCATCTTTCTTTGGAATGGGTAGAAATATGGATCTGTTCCAGTCTGTTGGCCAGGTCACTGTCTTCTAAATCTCTGGGCATAGTCAAATGCCTCCAGCATGACATCCATTTATTGAAAAATCTCAATGGGTATTCCATCAATTCCTGGAGAGATTTTTTTTTTTTTTTCCCCAATCCCTTCAGAGAAACTTCAACTTCTTCCTTCAGTATCATTGGTTTTTGAAGATATGCCACCTCTTGAAATGGATGAACATCTACCAATTCTTTTTGGTAGAGTGATTCTGTGTATTCCTTCCATCTTCATTTGATGTTTCCTGCATCATTCAATATATTGCTCATAGAATATTTCCATATTGCAATTCAAGGCTTAATTTTTTTCCTTAGTTCTTTCAGCTTGAGAAATGCCAAGCATGTTCTTCCCCTTTGGTTTTCTAACTTCAGGTCTTTGCACATTACATTATAATAATTGACTTTGTCTTCTTGAGCTGCTCTTTGAAATCTTCTGTTCAGCTCTTTTATCTTGCCATTTCCTCTGTTTGCTTTAGGTACTCTCCATTCAATGGCAAGTTTCAGAGTCTCTTCTGACATCCATTTTGGTCTTTTCTTCTTTTCTTGTCTTTATGATGACCTTTTGCTTTCTTTATGAATGATGTTTTTGATATCATCCCACAATTCCTCTGTTTTTTTGTCATTGGTGTTCAATGCATCAAATCTTTTATTGAAATGGTCTCTAAATTCAGGAGGGATATAACCAAGGTCATATTTTGGCTCTTGTGGACTTGTTTTCATTGTCCTCAACTTCATCTTCAAGTTGCATATGAGCAGTTTATGTTCTGTTCCACAATCAGCTCCTGGACTTGTTTTAGCTGATGATATTGAGCTTTTTTTTTTTTTTTTTTAATCATTTCTTGCCACAGATGTAGTAAAAACTCTATGTATATTATGTAAAAATGGAGTTAGCCTCTTAGTTAGCATCACATCTTGGTTGGTCTCCGGAAAAGAGAAACTTAAAGCTCTTTTGTTATCTCCAATCATCTCCCTCCATCACCATGGAAGAGATGCTATTATGATGAGAAGAGGGATAAAGCATCTCTTAATCCACAGGGTCATGGTGAGGTTTATGTCTTTAGGATCTTTTTGAGTCCTCCAGATGGCTGGTTGTAGTTGGTATTAGCTGCCAATGACTTGGTTCTGAGTTGTCCAGTCCTGTACCTTCTTTGCAATCATTGGCATGTTTCAGTACAGTTAGATAATATGATCTCTAAGATGTTCATTGGCTGATTTTTGAAATACATTGCCTAGACATTTTCCTAGTCTGTTTTAGTCTGGAAGTTCCACTGAACCTGTTCAGTTTTGGCAACCCTGCTGATAAATGAAATACCAGTGGCATAGCTTTCAGCATCACAGCAACACACAAGCCACAACAGTACAACATACTGACACACAGAGTGTGGAGATGGCTGATAGAGGGCCTTTATCCTAATAAGAAAGAGGGTAAGGCCAAGGGAAAGGACACCATTGAGTCTCCAACAGAATTCTGGGGCAGCATTTATAAGGCATTGTCCTTTAACAGTCTGGGAAATCCTTAGGCACTGACATTCACAATTTTACAGCTAGAGCTGAACTCATTGGTGTCTTTTCCGCATCTTCTCCAAGTCTGCCTTTTCCACTGATGCAAAGGAATTTTTATTTCAATGACCTTCTCCACCCATATTTCATGACTTGTGGGCTGTCTTTGAGCTGCAGCCACATCCACCCCCAGCCTCCCATAGGACCTTAACTCCAAGCCCTTGGTGCCTCTCAAGTGAACAGGGCTGATAAGACAGAAGATATGGTGATAGATTGAGTAGCTTTCTCCCCATCTTCTCTAGGACTCTCAGAGGCGTCTTGAATGAACACTATTTTGTGAGATTTCATCTAAAATGTAAATTTTTCCTGGCATCCAGGGAGTTCCACCACTTCATTTCTTGCTCTTTAAATAGTTCTTTTAAGGAGACTAGTGGTTCCATTATTTGGTCCTGATCCAACCCAGATGGCCAAGCCATATCTTATCCCCATGAACAGAGCTGGCACAGAAAATGTACTCAATGACTGCTTATAAAAGGAACTAGTGACTTGTAGAGATAAACAGAGACCTATGCTATATACATAGGAGCTCTGGTAGCATAGTGCCTAAGGCATTTGACTGCTAACCAGAAGGCTGGTGGTTCAAATCCTCCAGCCACTCCTTGGAAGGAAGACTGGGCAATCTACTTCCATAGTGATACTGTCTCAGAAACCCAAGGAGGGGTTGCTCTGAGTCAGGTCTGACTCAATGGCACATAACAACAACAACAACATGCTATACATGCTGACTGGAGGTAATGGTTGGGAGGGGAGTATTTGGATGGTGCAAATGGTTAACACACTTAGGTGCTAATATAAAGGTTGGAGGTTCAAGTCCACCCAGAGGTGCCTCAGAAGTAAGGCCTGGCAATCTAATTCTGAAAATTATCCATTGAAAACCCTACGGAGAAGAGTTATACTTTGACATACATGAAGTCACCATGAATAGGAATCAATTCATCTGCAACTGATTTTCAGTGCTTGAGAGGAAGTGGGACTGTGATCCACAGAAAAATTTATCAGAACTTTAGCATCCTTGAGTTTTCACAGCAAGCTTCATTGGACTGTAATTTACCTGCTCAAGTGTCTCAGTCACCTTATCAAGGCTAGGAGGCATAATGAAGAAAGGAAGAAAGGAGAGAGGGAAGAAAGAAGAAAAAAGAGACGGAGAGAAGGAGGAAGGAGGGAGGAAGGAAAAAAAGACTTATTTTGGATAATGGAGAAAGAACCAGCTGGGATGTGAAATCCAAATATAAATTTTAGAAAAACATAAACAGGAAATATAATAACAGTTTTCAGGTACATTTGTTCTTCCATCCAAGCCCTATCCCTCATGTCCATGGCCCCGACATTATAAGATGTGTTGCCTTGAGGCAGCCTGGAGAATCTGTCCTCTGCTGCAGTTACTCTGAAAGCCTTGGGTGGCAGACTGGCAAAACCATTCTCTGTGGTGGATTTCAGCAACAGAAGGAAAGTGGACACTTCTGCTAACCCTGGAGGTGAATCATGAGGTCTGTGTCTCAAATGCTCTCTCTCCTCCTTGTGCACAGCACCTTGCCTCTTAGACTTAAAAATCCTTCTCAGACAGTGTCACCAAGGTAATCTGTGACTGTGCATTTCCTAGAGTCGATACTCTCAACTCAGACTTCTAGCCTCCTGAAGTGTAAGAGAATAAATTTTATTTGTTAAAGTTATTCACCAGTAGTATCTCTGTCATAGCAGCACTAGATAACTAAGACATAATTTGGCCAGGATTGGGGTGCTGTTCTAACAGATACCTAAAATGTGGAAGCAGTTTTGAACTTAGGTAATGGGTAGAGGCTTGATGAGTTTTTTTTTTTTTCTTGTTTAATAATATTCTTTTTTTTTTTTTATTGTGATTTGGATGAAAATTTACAGAGCAAATACACTTTCCATACAGCAGTTCACATACACTTTGTCTCATGACATTGACCACAATTTACCACAATGCAACATCTCTCCTACTTCCTCCTGATAGTTGCCTCTTCCCTGTGTCTATCCCTCCATGAACTCCTGCCCCCTGCGCTGTCTCCTTGTGCATAAGCAGAGGCTTGACAAGTTTTAAGATGCCTAATAGTAAAAGCTTAGATTGCCTCAAAGAGACTGTTGGTGGAATTACTGATTATCAAAGGCAATTCAGGTGAGGACTCAAAAAGAAGTGATGAGAGTTATAACACTGGAGACACCACAGATGGTGAGAAGAAGTGGCAGAGAAAGGGTGGCAGCAGAACCAGAAGACCAGTGTAATATAGAATGAGAAAGCTGAGTACCTTTTGGCAATAGGCGTCCTAGCAGAGTGAGGTGCCTCTGGGAACTTTTGACGGAGCTAGGTTTGCTGATCCATGGAGTGAGAACTAAGTGACTTTGGGCCAAAGCTTGCTGGCAGAGTGGGCTGCCTATGGGAACTTATCAGTAGAGCTAAAGAGATTTGAAACACTTGCCTGAGAAGAGCAGAGGCCAAGACCTTCTAAGAAGCCCAAGGAGCCGAGAGGCCAAGTAACAATGAAGCAGAAGTTGAAGACACAAGGAGCACATGAAGCAGATCTTCTTCAGTTCAAAGGGTAGGGCCGTGACTTCTGGGGTCTTGAAGGGTGGAACCATGGGTCTCAAAGGTTGGGGTCACATCTTCTAGGTTTCAAAGAGTCAGATCTTTACCAACTTGATTCTGGAGGGTGGGGCTGCTATTCACAAGTGCCAGGGGAATGGAGCTGGAGCCACTGCCCAAAGCTGATGGAGCTAGACTGCCATGCCCAAGGGCTCACTACTCAGATGGATTAGGAGAACGAGGCTGCCCAAGGCAGACAGAGCAGAGTTATCTGTGGGCCTGAAAGACACAGCTGAAGCCCAGGGCCAAAGGACCTCCACCCAGAATCCATATAGCATGGCTGACACCCAGAGTGTGGAGGGCAAGGGCATTGCCTAGATGGTCTCAGAGAACAGAAGATTATTTTCAAGACTTGAAAGCTAATATAAATTTTTCTGCTTTTTTTTTTTTTTACTTGCTTGGTGCTTATTATCTATTTTTTATTTTCAATTTATCCCATTTGTAATGGAAATGTCTACTTTGTGCCTGTTCCACCATTATACTTCAAAAGCAGTTAACTTGTATTTCAGATTTAAGGATGAAGGTGAATTTTGCCCCAGAATGGAATTTGGACTGGAAGCATAGTGCCTAAGGCACTTGACTGCTAACCAGAAGGCTGGCAGTTCAAACCCACCAGCCACTCCTCGGAAGGAAGGTTGGGCAATCTACTTCTGTAGTGATACTGCCTCGGAAACCCAAGAAGGAGTTGCTAAGAGTCTGATCTGACTCAATAGTAGTAGGTATTTAATTTATGATTTTTGAGATGATATGATGGGGTAAAAGTGTTTTGCATGTGACAAAGACATGAATTTTCTTTTTAGGGGGCAAAGGGTGGAATGTCATGATTGAATTGTGTTCCCAAGAAATATGTGTCTTTGTGGCTGGGCCATGATTCTCAGTGTTTTGGCAGTAATATAATAGTATAATTTGGCAGTTATGCAATGATGTAATCATTCCACATGATATGATGGGATGTGATCAGCCAATCAGTTGTAAAGGGGTGGGGGTGGGATACAACACCATTACATTTTTACTAGTTTTCTACTTTGTTGTCCTCAACTGTTCTGGGGAGCCCTGTGCTACTGCAGAGAGCTGCTTGTGACATGGATGGACAAAGATGGCTTAGTGGTTTCCTTAGTAACCTGAGCTCTGGGAGGGAGACCACACTATCTCCTGTGTGGCACACTGGGAATGCATTATTTCACATGGGCAACTTCAACTTGCCAGGCTTGATCTCATTCTGGAAAACCTCATAAAGAAGAAGATAAAAGTGATGTAAACATCTCTTTGTGGAGGTGGGTATACTTTAGGCTTGATGGACAAGCTTTGCATGAGGACACAGTCCAGCCTTATCCAGTGTATGTAGCTACATGGACTTTTGGTGCCTTCAGCCAAATCAGAAGGAAAACAATCCAGTAGTCTGGGATTTACCATTCTTTAAAGAACAAAAAACTCAAACACTTCCTCACCTCCTTGTGTTTGTAGACTCAGAACAGGGGCCACCAGACATTGATTAGACTCTGTCATCAGTCAAAGGTAGTGGTTCTCAATCCACAGAATACATCAACTTCACCTGAGGACTAAAAAAGAAAAAGGGTTTCTGGGTTCCATCCCCAGAGCTGACACAGGAAGTCTGGGTGAGGCCAGGGAATTTGCATTTCTAATGTCCCAGGTGATGCTGATGCTGCTGGCCTGGGGACCACAGTCTGAGACTGCTGGTAATGGAACTCTTGAATTCTGCGCCAAGCCAGACATCTTCACACTTTTGCTTCTCCACATGCTTTTCCTCCTCTCCCAGGGCCAGAAAGGACAAAAGAGAGGATAGAGAGTATTTTGGAGGAAAGACATTATGCATATGTTCTATGGTCCTATGGTTCTATGGTTCTATGGGCCTGGGTAGCACAAATGGTTGGTGCCTGGCTGCTAATCAAAAGGTTGACAGTTCAAATACACCTAGTGGTGCTATAGTAGAAAGGCTTGCGATGTGCTTCCAAAAGATCACAGCCAAGAAAACCCTACGGAACACAGTTCTCCACTGACACTCATGGAGTAAATCATATAGTTTATTGTTCAAACTAGGCATTTTTTTGGTTAACAGTCAAACGCCTTAGGTACTACACCACCAGAGCTCCCATGTGAAAAGAGGCATAATTAGTAATTATGGAAAATTAGTAAATAGGGAAAATTGGATCTGTTGTGGGTAAACCAAAACTTTTGGTCATCCTACCACTTGGGGATGACGGTGACCAGGTCTTCCACAATGATGGTGCATAACAGAGAGACTGTGGCAGCCCACCACTACAGAAAGTTTCCTGGGCAGTTCACATGATGCAAAACAAGACCTGAGACCATCAGCAAACAGACTGAGAGAAACTTGGGGCTGGCACCAGAGGCCAATTCAATAACCAAGCTGAGGCCCACTGCCAGAGAAGCAGAGTGCCCATGATTGTATTGTCATCTCAGTTGGAATTGTCCTATAACTTTGAGTAAATCACTTCACATTTCTGGATTTCAATCTCCTCATGCTTAAAATGGGATGCTATTCCCTAGTATCTTGGAGATGTTGAAAGTGTTATGTTCATGTACTAGAATCCCATAGTACAATACAAGCTTGATTTAGAATGTCAGTCAGCAACAAAATATGGCCCTTGACTTTTTTTTTTTTTTTGTAAATAAAGTTTTATTAGATCATAATCACACTCATTAGTTTATGTGTTGTCTGTGGCTTATTTCATCATACGGCAGTAGACTTGAACAGTTGTCACAGAGGCTGCATGACCACAAAATCTCAAATTTACTATCTGACCATTTACAAAAAAATTTGTCACCCTTGACTTAGACAATGACATAAAAAATTGACATAGACAATGATAAATCTGGTAGAGTATAAAGGATTCAAGAGGATCCATACTGGAATATGATACTGACTCGATCTTGTTTCTGAATGACCTAATATGACTTCTGGCAAGGTGATATCCCTTCTCTGGAAATGTCTGCCCTCATTATTTCAATTTACTGAGGTAACAGAAGTCCTAGAGTGGCAAGGCAAGAATAGAAAGAAAAGGTACAAGAGATGTGACTTCTGAAATATGACTGTCCATATGGAGATCGTCCTCGAGTGCCCCCAGGTCTCCTGGAAGTATTCTACTCAGGACTCGGTCCAAGCAGTAGGCAGTGAAAGATGATAGCATGAAGTAACCTGTTCTGAAATGGAGTTTAGCTCCATATTCTGCCAATGGCATAGCTTTGGACAAGTCACCTGGATTCCCTGAGTCTTAGTTTTCTTAAGTGAAAAATGGGATCCAAAATACTGTCTTATCAACTGGAAGGGCTGTGGTCAGATTCAGCTGGGGTAATGCAGGTGAGAGTGTCTTCTAGATGCACAAGAATGAACCCAGGTGCAGGCCAGTTGCAGACAGGCACAGAAGAATCGGTGCAGGCAGGGAGGGTCAAGAACCCTCTAGAAGGAAGTACCTGCACCTTCCAGTACTGTCTCAGCCTCAGCTCCAGCCCTGTTTGGAGAAGTTCCTGGAGAGTGAGCTGTTCTCAGGTACACAGTGGAGGGGGCCTGTATAAAATGCTATCATACCTTTTTTAGAAAACTGTAAAATCAGCCTGATGCAACATAGCTTTCTTATTGTTATTTTTTCTGGCTATAGTTTTTCACGATTATTAAGAAATTAACTCATCTGCTAACATTATTAAGTAGAATAAAAGTATCCATAATTTTGCCACCCAGAGGTTTCCACCACTGTTCTCTATTTGACATATTCCACTCCAGCCTTCATTCTTTGCTTGTTTTTTTTTTTTTTTAAATTGAGATCACATAATTGTGTGTTCTGGTTTTTATATTTTGTATTCTGGTTTTTATATGTTACCTTCTATAAACTTCTTCCTTTTGATTGATCTTCTTAACCAGATTGATTCTCGTATACTATTCCATTTTATAGCTATATCATGATTTATTTAATCCTCTCTATGTTGTTGAATGGGAGCTCTGGTAGCATGGTGTCTAAGCCACTTGACTGCTAACCAGAAGGCTGGTGGTTCAAACCCACCAGCCACTCCTCAGAAGGAACTTTGGGCAATCTACTTCCGCAGTGATACTGCCTCGGAAACCCAAGGAGGGGTCGCTATGAGTCGGGTCCGACTTGATGGCACAAAACAACAACAACAACATGCTGTTGAATATTGTGCCTTGTGTTTTTCTATTTTTAAAAAAGAAAGAAATCAAACTTACTGTCTTTGAGTTGGATCTGACTCATACAATCCCTCCTTGGCTTTCCTAGGCAATATCACTATGGAAGTAGATTGCCCAGCCTTCCTTCAGAGGAGTTGCTGGTGGGTTTGAACCGTCAGCCTTCTGGTTAGCAGTCAAATGCCTTAGGCACTACACTACCAGAGCTCCCTAGGCATTGCTTTTATATATACGTAGATGAAGAACATCTCTGTGAATAAATCTTAGTGCTCACTACAAGTTGTTTCCTTAGGCAAGATTCTTGGAGAAGTCATTGCCAGGTCAACAAAATGACTGTTCTTCAATTCCAAATTGGGCCATATCATGTCATTCTGCAACTTACTTACCAGTCTCCATTGAGTCCACTCTGGCTCATGGCAGCTCCATGTGTGTTAGTGCTGAACTTCACTCCATAGGGTTTTCAATGGGTGATTTTTTGGAAGTAGATCACCAGGCTTCTACATGGACTCAAACCTCCAAATGATTAGTTAGCAGTAACAATTTGTACCACCTGGAAACTCTATTCTTCAACTTATTCAAAAGGAAAAAAATCAGTAAGTGGGCATGGGACACGCAGACTTCTCACCTTGAGAACCGTGAGCCCAGAGAGCAGTGAGACTCTAGGGAAGGGGGAAGACCCTGTCTCCCAGAATAACAATGGTCTTTTCCTCAGATTGGGAAGAAAATGCTGGCACTTAATCCCCTGAAACAGAATCAAAAGACTGACCAGAAGCAAATTGTTTCTGTGGCACCAAACACCACAGCTGCCTTGAAAGCAAAGCCACTAGGGGGTCAGAGAATTAGAAACCCCTCCTGTACCGGCACTGATGCTCAGGCTTCAGAGGGATGCGGGTCTCCTACCTGTTTCACACCCCACTCACCCTGAGCCAGAAGGTGCACATCTTTAAGCCTAATGGGGTAAATGCTTATTATACTACACTTTCATTTGTAACATAAGGCACCTACTACAATCCCACTTCTATGCAAAATTGCCAATTTATGGCAATATTCCTTGTTTAAAAAACAAGGCTATCCAAACACTATAATTACAACGCGCACTGGCAGCCGAGAGTTCCCTCCATTAATGCACAGACTCAGATACATTCGTCAAATAGAGTTTTTTTTTCTCTTTGCCTTCTTCTCTGGGTACTTTTAAGTTCAGGGACAGAGAACATGTCTTCATTAGAAACATTAACATTCACAGGCTGTAGTAAATTTTGACAGTGAAAAGGTCTCTGTAACCTTTAGTTGTGCAGAAATTTACTTCCCAAGAAAATTACATCTGGCACTGTCTTAATTAATGCTAGCTTTCTTTTCTGAAAATTGTGGGCTTGTCAGTAAAAAAGGCAGAAAACCCTGAATTTAAAAGGCTGGACACAAAAGACGCCGAGAAATAAAGCTCTGGGAGATTTCATAATATTGCTCTGTTTTTGTTCTACAGTAAGGAGATGAAAAGATCTCATTTGATTTTGCCAAATGCAGCAACATACATGTAATGTAGAATTGATTTGCATTTTCTCTCTTTTGTCTCCGAGTTTTATCATGTAAAGCGTGCTTGGGAAGGTATTCTATTTTAAAAGCAATAGGTCAAATAAAATCTATACCTATGAGGAAAAAAAAATAATGTATGACTTCATTTTTTTAGCCTTTCTCTAACTGCTCGTATTAATCGCAGCTAACAGTAGGAACTGTAGTTGTGTTTTCTCACGTGAATTTTGATGATCTGACACTCTCTTCTCCTGCTTTCAAGTGGGTTCTAAATACGATGGGAAAGCTTGGCTTCACATTTGGATCTTTCAATTTTATACTGTGCAGACTTCTATTTTGACAGTAAGATGCTTTTCCTACTTTGGGGTTTAGAGATTCATTTAGGTTCATTATTATTATTTTCCTTTTCTGGCTTTGCATTTTGATGATCCAGTAGTACCTTTTTTTTTCTGGTTCAAGGAAGAAGCCACACACACATACATACACACACACAGAGTTCCAAGTAGTTCTCTCCCACAGCACCTGCTTTGTTCACGGTGACGTGAAACATCCTTAGTTTTGCTGTGTGCATAGGGTGTTAAGTACAGAAATGGGAGGACTCACACAGTCTTGGAGAAGCTCTGTAGCAGCTCAGAGCACTCTGGGCTGTCACGACAGAGTATAGCAGCCCAGAGACAGAAGGTGACTTGCCCGAAGTCACACAGTGGGGCTGGTATGTACATCCAAGCCTCCGAGGCTCATGTACTCACCTTTGCACAGTATGCCCTGGACCAGATCTCCAGATTCTTGAAAGAGAACCTGCATCATGATGCTGTAGATAATAGTGATGTAATCACTGCTCTTGATTTTGACTCAGTGTTTCCACAGATATGGCACAGAGACTACTGTGAAACAGGAGGTTTTGGTAGGACCTGGACAGCATTCCATCACAAGGAACCTAAAGTGAGGAAGGGATCCCCTCTCTTGAGATCTCAGGCCTCCTGATTAGCATAGGGAAGAGGGCCCTCTGTAGATGGAGTCCTCTTTAATGTCTCTGCTACACTGGCTAATTCCCCTCTTAGAGAGAGTAGGCCTCAGGCTTCATCAAGCCTCTGTATTGAGCTGGAATTTAATTACAATTTTTTTTCTCCTGTTACAGTTATTTTTTTATGGTTATTTCATATTTATGGTAGTAAACGTTATTAGTTTTTTATTCATGGTAATGATATAAAGCTTCTTCTAAAAATGAAATCTGTTTAAGTAAAAAAGAATAAATATAACTTCAGTAAAAATATTAAGTAAAGTAGAGTAAAAGTGGTCCATGGGTATGGCCAAAAATGGTGAAGGTGGTCTATGAGTGCATGAGGTTTAGTGGAAGTCGCTATAGGAAATGGAGAAGAGAGGGGGAAAGAAGGATATTATGAGACTGACACAGGACCAGGCAGTGTTTCGTTCTCTTGAACATAGGGTTGCTATGAGTCGGCGTCGACTTGACAGTGCCTAACAACAACAAAAGGAGAAGGAAGCTTGGAATTCTGTCTTGGGTCCTAGGAGAGGACTCACTTTCCTCAACTTTCCAGGAGCACTTTACACTAAGAGGCCTATTATACATCACACACTATTGTTTATCAAATGACTCCTGGCAGCCTCACCCTCACTTAGTCACTCACAGGACAGGGTATTGGATAAGAGTCCCTCCTTAGTGCTTAATGGACCTTCCCACCCCTCCTGACAGCCTGATAGGAGGCAATACTTTCAGGTAAAGAATTACTAAAATGGTGCATGGCTGGTGTGATACTTCTCTGTACTTCTTTAATATAAGTGGCTGTAGGATATCATATAATTTAATAAATTGTAAGATATTTATAAATAACACATTCCCCTCAAGGATTTATTTATTTAGTTTTAGAATTTAGCACCGTAGAACAGTGGTGATGCTGAGGAGAAAGGGCCTGAGGTAAAGAGAAAAGGGTGGATGAATGTCCCTTTAAAAAGATAACAACTTGTTTAGGGTCACCCATGAGCAGTGCGAGGCAGTGGGGGTCTAGAGGATTGTGGAGTCCATGAGGAGTCCCTGTGGGGACCTATGGTGGCTGTGAGGTTGGGGAGACTGTTGAGTCAGTGGGAGTCTAGAAGTTCAGTTTATAGGGGGTCAGTAGGAGCCCATGTGGATCAGAGTGGTTCTGGAGTCACGAGGGCCATGGGACTCTGGGAGCCATAGAAGTTGGTGCAATGGGGCTGTGGTGTTCCACAGGGGAGCTGTAGGGCAGTGGGGATCTTTGCAGGACCAAGGAGTCTTAGAGCCATGGAGTCATGGTGGCCAGAGGGCTGAGGGGCCATTGTTGTGGAAAATGAGAGGCTTAGCAGAATTCTGGGCAGATCCTATCCAGACTTCCTGAAGTCACCATCTGAGGATGTGCAGAGGCCTCACACATACCTCCAGGGCATCTGACTGCCATCTTACAGCTATTTCTTCATACCCTGCCTGCCTGGCTTATAACAGTTTAGGAAATTAAACAGTGTTGAAAAATTGGAGATAAAACCAGAAGAGAGAAAATCTGAAGACCTGAGATGAGCCGATTACAAATGTGAGATGTGGCTCAGGGTTTCCTGAAAGTGAAGGCAAAAGAGGAACTTGACACCACTGCCTCCCAAACTTTCTTGAGCATACAGGTCACCTAGGGTTGTAGTAAGACTGCAGACTGTGATTTACTGGGAATGGAGGAGACTCCAGAGTCTCAATTTTCAGCAAGCTCCCTGGGGTTGCTCATGCTGCTGGTCCATGGACCCCTCTTTGAGAGAAGCGACTTTAGACAATGATACGAATTAAATTGTGTTCCTCCTAACAAGATGTCAAAGTTCCTCAACCCTGTACCTGTGAAGGTGACCTTGTTTGGAAACAACATCAGTGAAGGTAACACGAGATCATCCTGGAGTAGGGTGGGTCCCAAGCCGATCTGAACGGAGTTCCATAAAAGAGGAAAAGAAAGAGAAAGAGGCCATGTGAAGATGCATTTACCAGGCAAGGAACTCCTGGGATTACCAGAAACCCCTAGAGACAAGAAAGACTCTCTCCTAGAGCCTTTGGAGGGAGCATGATATGGCTGATATGTTGATTTGGACTTCCAGCCCCCAGAACTGTAAGACAAATTTCTGTTCTTAAATTCATACAGTTTGTGATATTTTGTTATGTCAGCCCTAGGAAACTAATACAGATGACTGGATGTTTATAGTCTGCAAAAGAGAGTGGGTAAATCCACAGGCAGAGAGAAGCTTTGTCCTGGAAATAAATCAACTAAAATCCATGCTGTGCTCATCAGATGCAGGGAACCAAAGTACTGATGTCCACCCAAAGCTGGGGCTTAGCCACACAAGGCCTGCAGAAAGATGCCCCACAAGGAGGGCCTGGGATTCAGTTCCATGCTCTGCCCCAACTTCTTGCAAGCTCCCTACACCTCTCCCACAGCAGGTCCTCAAGTTCCCCACAAGAAGGTTAGACAAGAGTCTCTCAGAGTTATTCTAGGATTCTAGTTTCCCATAATACATAGACCTTTAACAGTTGGCTTTAATGTTTAGTGTCTAAGACTTGGTGTGTGTGGAAGGAACTCTTGTCCCAAAATACCTTCCTCACTTTCTGCTAAGTTGCTTGAAATGCCACCATTAGTGCAGCATTCCTTAAGGGGCAAGGAGAGGGTACACCTGAGCCCCTTTGATCAGAGTGAACTCCCTGGCATCAGGGACAGGGCAGAATGAGGCTGCGTGGGGGGAGAAGATAGTCCTCTCCTCTCTGCTCTGCAAAGATCAAGGCCTCCAGCTCCCACCTGGCTTAGAGACACTGCTGCTCCTCAGGTAAGGCCATGTGCAGCTTCAGGCCTCCAGGCCACTGCCCTCGGAGTCTGAGAGGATGTGAAGTCTTGGTGGTGGGTCCAGGGCTACAGGATCTCGGAGACCCAGGAAACATGGGCAAATATCAAGCAGGTGTCCTCTGGTCCCCCCACAGATGTTATTTCTCCATGATAGCACAAAGGGTGCTATCCTGGGCTCCCTCCCCACTCTGGATCTTAGGAGCTTCTGTGTCTGTGCAGCTATGAGGCACTGAGAAGGTCCTGGGAGAGTGAGCACTCACCTTGAACTTACTGGGGGCCTTGGCTGGATGTCTTGGCCATAGAGCTCCTTCCTTTCCTGGGCATTCCTGAGGGCTACTGAGCGGATGCTGCCACAGAGTGCAGACCAGGCTGTGCAGGCAGCCAGTGGTTCCACAGGTGCTGCTGGGGGACAGAGAACTGGGCATCCAGAACCTAAAAGCTCCGTTAGATAACGGTATAGGTGGAGCTTGAGGCTCTTGCAGAGTGTATGAGTGGGTGAGTTTGAATAGCCATCATAGACTCACAAGACCAACATAAACCATTTTGTGAACCCATACAGTTCTATTTTCATCACATTCTTAAAAGGGTTTTTATGCTAAAACAAAATAAAGTAAAACAAACCCTTTTAACTTACAGATGTGTAAACTGAGGACTGCAGAGAGGCAGGGCTTGTTTCAGTTCATATGGTAGCACTCTCTCGAATGCTTTTCCCCACAACTTCACTACCAGCCAGTTTTGTGACACATGCCATTGTCTGCAAAGGGGGAAGTAATCCAGGTTCTTCTCTAGAGTTCTGGGGCTCACGTGTGAGACACCAAATCCCAGCTTATCTACCAGACCTTACCTTTCCCCACTCCCCATCACCATGCAACACACCCTATGAGGAGTGGTCCTGTACATGCACTTGACCCCCTAGCCCAGCCCAGCTGCCCCGCTGGCTAGCACAAACTCCCACTGCCTTCCTTCACTGCTGCCCCATCTATCCCGCAATTCAGTGGCTTTTTTTGTGACACCAGTCTTGGGCCCCTCTGCCCCCCGCGTGCTGTGCCAGCACGTTCTAGTGTTGGAACACTGCATGTCAGCCCTGCCCTGTGCTGCAGTGTGTACAGGGCTGGAGGGGAACAATAGATTACCACGTTCTCTGGCTAACAATTGGTAACACATGACACTTGTATTTGCCCCAAGATAATGTACAAATATGTTTTACAGGGTTTCCTAATGATAATCATGATATTTCATTCTTCTTGCCCTTCTAATAATGATAACAGTCTAGCATTATTTTATTTTATTTTTTTTAACTGTTCTCAGAGAGTGTGACATTCAGTTCAGAGAATCGAATGTCAGCAAGAAATCCATATGGACTCTCTGAAGCTGGGAGAAGCCCCTTCCATTTATTTTTAGGTTTCAGGAGAATGAAGTCATCTCACCTTCTAATTTTTTTCTTTCCCCTTGGAAAGGTGTTTGGCACTCAGCACTTCCCCAATGTTTATGTAATGGGGCCTGACATTTTGGCAATCAAGTTTTCTCCAAGCTGTCCTAATCAGATGGATGTGTGTGTGTGTGTGTGTGTGTGTGTGTGTGTGTGGCTGGGGCTTGCTCAAGTTAGGGCTGCTCTAGTCTGTAGGAGGGGACCATGGGGCGAGAGGATTCCTCTCTCAGAAAAAGAGCTTCTTTCAAAGCTGGCTCTACTTGCTGAGTGAGGAATGCCCCAAGACCCCTTAGTCAAAGACTCAGCTAATTAGTAGGTAAAGCGAGCACTTTAAGGTTACTGTAGACTCGAGGCACAAACACCTTGCTTTTTCTTGGCTACTTCGCTCCTTTTTGGACACGTCTGACACAGCGATGTGTTTGTTCAGCCTTGTCTTCCATCATTAGAGAGCCTTATCTTCAGGACTAAACACCCAACAAGCAACACATGCATACTGTTATTAGTGAATAGCCTTTCCAGGCATGCTTAATACTACACTTGAGCTGTTCACCGGTAACTATGCATAAGAAATGAGGATTGATCAAAAACCAGAAAAGGAAAATAGAGACAAAGCCTGGCTAAAATTAGATATGATAGAAGCTTAAATTAGGACAGCGTTTCTCATTTCTTTCCTCAAATTTCTTACTTTTACACTAAAGCACAGTTGTGCGAACTATCCAAGCTCTTTTGATTTACCGATTTTTTATTCGAATGATCAGACCCGAGGCAGAGTGTTTGCCTTTTGGTCAACAGGTGGTGGGTTCTAGAGCATTCTGAGCCCCTCCGAGGTTGCCTGAAAGTGTGGGGAGTCAGCGGCAGCAGTGAACATGGTGCAGCAGAAAGGGTAGCCTGGGATCAGAGTATTTAGGGAGCCAAGGATTTTTGTTGATGAGCAGAATGAAAACCTCTGAGAGTAGAATCAATCATTCGCAGAGGCCCCAGAGCATTGATCCTGTGCACATTGACAAGCTCAGGCTGTTTAGCTATTTGGAATGACCGCACAAAATGAGCAAGTTGTTACAGTTTTAGAGTTTTGGTATTTACTGGCAACTCCTGCACTCGTATGATTAATCACACATTCCAAATGTGCGCTCTGTGGAAATTGACTGCAACGCAGCAGAAACAAAGTTTTCAGTTATCCTGGTATAATAAATTGAAGCTATATCCCTAAGCAGAATTGTCTTCAAGATTCCAATTTGCCTTGTTAAAAGTGTTGTTTATACAGTAGTTAGCAAAAACACAAGTAATTATGTACAGGATTCATTTCAAGCAATTCTTTATTTTCCTCCATTCTTTATTGGTTTTCCATCTTCATTACCCAATATTTTGATCTATCTCAGCAGAAACCTGACTCGTGCGGTATGCCCAGGACACAAGTGACTTATGAGATTTCCGACGTGCGTCTGGTCATGGAGACCAGGTGGTCAGGATTAGCGAGTGGGCTTCTAGCTGGCCAGTGAGGGGCTTTCCAGCAGCTCCAGGACTGTGTTGACAAGGACAGACCAGAAACAGTTTATGCAGTGTATTTCATTTTGTGAAATGACATTTCTTTCTGAAGAAGGAGTCTATTTACTTATTTACTTACTTTTGAGCTGGAGCAGTTTTGTGTGCATGTAGTGATGCAGCAAGCCACATGTGTTTTGGTTGCTGCAACCAGCAGGACTTTATTTCATAAATATCATCAGAATCAGGAATGCAGCTTTTGGAATGCAAATTGTGTTTAAGTGAGTAAACATTGGAGTTGCTGTGCACATAAGAGCTTGAGGTGCAAGGGGTGACTGGAGTGGAAGCAGCCTGTCAGCAGAGGCCCTGGTCTGGGGGGTACCCAGTCTGGGGAGGTGGCTGCCTCTAGCAGCCGAGGGCTCAGGATGAGAGCAGTGCTGCAGGGAAGCCTTCCCAGCAAACCCTAAGCTTCCCAGAGGCTCCAGCTTGCTCTCCCCGGAACAGAGACCTCATCCATATCTATCAGGAGAGGCCTAATTATAGAGCTCGGAGATTTTAATGGCACAGGGAAATTTAAATGCAGTGGAAAATATGAATATTCCTAAGCCAGCAGTCAAAATACGAAATGATTGGCTTCAAAATCAATGAATTATAATTTCAGAGTGCATCCTCAAAGGTGGAGCCTCTCTCCCTTCTCGGAGAGAGTTTTGTGCACGCGGGCGTGTTTTAATGAACTCCACTTCTACGAGTTTTGTGCAGCAGAGCCTTGCTTCTCTCTGACGCCACTGCCTCAAGCCCAGACCCTCTAGGCTGATTGTAGGAGACAATGGAGACCATTGCAGGTCCTTGCAGATCAGTGACGGCCAGTACCCAGCAGATGGATTCGTGTCACAGCTCTGATTTCCTCTGTGCCTTTGGGAAGCTGAGTGGAGCATCAAAACTGGGAGAGAAAGCTATTTGTCTACACCTTTCTCTTCAAAACAACCTCCCTCTATGCACCCACATCTCACATCTCGAAGCCATCCTATCCTTTGAAGAGAGGCATTTCCCAGCAGGACTCATTCTTCCCAGCCTCAGGCTCCCTGCTGAGGCTCCTCTCCACCTGGTTCCCTCCACTGTAGGAGAGCATCCCTATATCTTTACCTGTGGAGGGGAAAAGGATGTGCCCCAGCTGCTGTCCAAGCAGCCCTCAAACTGGAGAGTCCTGCAATAAATCCTGTTTTATTTTATGGACAAATAAATGCTGAGGTAAAATATTCTGGGATCGTAGCTTGAATACTTGCCATAGCAGCGGTACTGTAATAACCGCGGTGACATTAATTTACTGCATTGTGCCGTGGGAAGAAGGAAGAAGGAGGGAGAGGGGCATTAAAAGAGAAAAATGACTTTCCTTCGAATTTATTGGGATTGGCCTCCCTCATTTTCAGCCATCATTAGTTGATTAGGCCTGATGACAGTGTGGACAATTGCACTGGAATAGTTGGCAAAGAGATACCCTAAAGGTATGCTGTTAATTGAGATGATGTTCATCTTGTAGTTACTAACATAACTGCAGACAGTGAAACCGATGGTTAGTGTGGAGGCACAGAGCCGTGGGCCTGTCTGTGGCCAGGGCCAGGGGCTGGGCTGAGGGCCTACCTTCCACCCCTCCCCACAAGACCACAGAGCCCAGGGTCCAGATCATTTCATCATCTCTCTCTGAGCATTGCTGATTAACCTGTCCAGAGAGGATAAAGCAAGCTTCCCTTTTATCCCAGGAGCTCTCACCTGCTGCCACTGAGCAGTGACCACCAGGACTGAAGCTGAGTTCACTCCCATACCCCTCCTCCACCCAAGCCCCAGCACTGGATGAAACTTGACCAGTGTCATTACAGAGGGTTCCAGGGCTCATACCAACCAGAGTTGAGAGCAGAACCCCAGAATTTTCAGGCTGCTGGCCTGGGGCTGTCCATGATGCTATCAACAATAAATGGCAGTGGCTTTTTTTATTCTTTCCAGACTTGAACAGAGAGGAGGTTTTATAGGCATGAATGGCCATGGCTGTCCACATGGTTCCTGTCTGGCCAGAATAAGGACCCCTGCACTCCATTGTGGATACTGAGTTCCATGGCCATGAGGCCCTTCAGCCATGGTCTTGGCTACATCCATCCAGCAAGAAAACAGCTGCTGCTGTGTGTGTGGCCTTGGCTCAAACAGTTTTAGAGGCCAACCCTCACTGCTCTCAGGACTAGAGAACTGCCTCCCAAATGTGTTCAGGAAAGGAAATGGAACCTGACATTTTGTGAGTGATTTAGCCAGGGCCACATACATTACAAGGGGCTTGATATCTATTATCACACTTAAGCTTCTTATATCCTCTTTGTACATCCCCATTTAGAGTCTAGGGAACCTCATAGATGTTAACCTGTCCAGAGTCCCACAGTTAGTAGGATCCTGGAACAGGAAAGAGGAGGGGTCTCTATTTCTTGGGGCATGGTAGTTGCAGAAGCTCTGGGGTCAGACTGCCTGGGCTGGAATCTAGCTGTGCCTCTTACCTACCCTGTGACTTTGGACATCACCTCATGTCTGTCAGCCTCAGTTCATTCAGCTTTAAAGTAGAAATAAGTAAAAGAGACCATGATCTGGCCCTCTATTCGTCAGTAATTCTTACTGCTGTAGCTGTTAGTGGTTGTTAAGGAGCTCTCAGCTATCTTTTTTTCAAATTCAGATTCTAAGGAAGAGGAGGGAGTACAAAACTCCTCCAGCTCCCAATCATGTGAAGAGGTGGCACTTCCTTGTCCCCACGCCCTCATCACCATGCCTGTCATATCTGGACAATCGGACAGATGCTCAGGCCCGACGTGTGACAAATCCACTCAAGAAATACAGCCTGCTAAGTGGCAGTGGCCTTTTGATTCCCTGACATCTTTCCAGACCCTTGAAGGGATTAGAACTGGATTAGTTTGAGATGAGCCTGGCTCGGCTGTTATCACCTGTTTATAGAATAATGACATTATCTAGTTTGGCCCACCAGGGCCTCCATATGTGGGAGCTTTGTTCTCTTTCATCCTGAGGGTTACAGGCAACCTATCTTTAAATCTAAACAAACCCACTGAAGCCTCAAGATAAGTGGTCAAAACATTCAGTGGAAAGAAAGGAGTCTTTTTCCCTTTTTCTGCCCATACAAGCAGTAATTTAAAAGTTGTGCACAATCATATTGAACCTAAAACTCAACTGTCATTTTAAACAGGCCTTCCTATTTCTCCTTTCATACAGGCATAAGACATTAAAGTTTTAAGAGATTCTTTACCACTTTTCAACTCATTTGTTTGGTGTAACAGTTTGTGAGTTGAGTAGGACAGGTTCAGTGCCCATTATAGAGACACCTTATGTAGATACAGTACATGGATACATTATTAAGATACAAAAAAAAAAAAAAAAAAAAGCTCAAGAAAGTCAAGGAAATTTCTAATACTTGTGTAGTTTTTAAGAAAAGCACCAAAATTAAACCAAGTTCTTCTAAAAGCCCAGTGCTTATTTCCCTGCCTGAAGCCATCTATGACCTGCCCTCTCTGTCCCAGCAGCTTAAATCCAACCCTCAATACTCTTGACAGCAAATATCTATTTGGAAAGATGTTTCTGGAGATCCTTGGCCAAAGTCCTTTTCTAAGTGCCAAGGCTCTGTAATACCCATACATTTTCTTTCTAAAAAATTCATCTTTATTGAGGTATCAATCACATGCAATAAAACTCATCTATTTTAAGTATACCAACCACTTGTTGAGTTTTGAAAAATATGTACTGTTGAAACTACCATCAAAATAAGGACTTACAAGATTCCCATCGTCCCAAAAAGTTCCTTCATGCCTCCTTTACTGTCTATCTTCTCACCCCATCTGTAACCACTGGGAGCCAATGATCTTTCTGTTACTTTTCTAGAATTTTACAGAAACTGACTCATACAGTGTATACTCTTATATCTGGCTTCTTTTGGTGAAAACAGTTAGAATGCAAGTGGTTGGCAGTTCAAGTCCACTTACAGGTACCTTGGAAGAGAGGCGTGGTGATCTACTGTGATATCAGCCATTGAAAACTCTTTGGAGCACACTGTTTCTGACACACATGGGGCCACCATGAGTTGGAGTAGACTAGATGGCAACTGTGTTTTTGTTTTTTGTCCTAAAGCGTTGTCTTTGAGATTTAGCTATTTTGTGGTGTGCATGACTGATTTGTTGCTTTTAATGACAAGAGTAGTACTTCATTGTTCAGCAAGAAAGATTGGGTCATCTGCATATCCAAACCCAAACCAAACCTACTGCTTTGGGGTTGACCCTACAGGACAGAGCTCTCAAAGCTGTAAATCTTTATGGAAGCAAACTGCCTCATCTTTCTCCCAGCTGGTGGGTTTGAACCACCAACATTTTCATTAGCAGCCAAGTACTTTAACCACTCACTTTGCCACCAGGGTTCCTCCACCTGTATATCATAGGTTGCTCATGAGTCTTCCTCCAATCCTGATGCCATCTTCTTCTTCATATACTATAGCTTCTTGAATTATGTGCTCAATATACAGATAGTGTAAGTATGGTGAAGGGATACAACCCTGACACACACCTTTTCTGATTTTATACTTCAACATAAAGAAAACAAAAATCCTCCCAACTGGACCAGTAAACAACATCATGATAAATGGAGAAAAGATTGAAATTGTCAAGGATTTCATTTTACTTGGATCCACAATCAATGCCCATAGAAACAGCAGTCAAGAAATCAAACTATATACTACATTAGGCAAATCTGCTGCAAAAGGCTTTTTTAAAGTATTAAAAAGCAAAGACGTTATTTTGAGGACTAAGGTGCACCTGACCCAAGCCATGACATTTTCAGTCACTTTCTATGTATATGAAAGATGGACAATGAATAAGAAAGATTGAAAAAGAATTGGTACATTTGAATTATAGGTTTGGTGAAGAATATTGACTATACCATGAAATGCCAGAAGAACAATCAAATCTGTCTTGGAAGAAATACACCCAGAATACTCCTTAGAAGAGAGGATGATAAGACTTCAGATCATGTACTTTGGATATGTTTTCAGAAGGGACCAATCCTTGGAGAAGGGCAGCATGCTTGGTAATGTAGAAGGTTAGCAAGAAAGAGTAAACCCCTCGATGAGATTGACTGACCCAGTGGCTGCAACATGAGCTCAAGCAATAATCATAAGGACGGGCAGTGTTTTGGTCTGTTTTGCATGGGATTGCTATGAGTCAGAACCTACTGGACAGCACCTAACTACAACAACGATATTCCATTATTTTGATGCACCACAGTTGGATTACTTTTCAGTTGTTTGTATTTAAGTTTTCATAATGGCCCAGTTCGGGGCCATTATGAATAAAGTTTGTACAGTTGTCCTTAGGCATCTGCAGGGCATTGGTTCCCAGATACCAAAATCCAAGAATGTTCAAGTCTTTTATATAAAATGGCATGGTATTTGCATATAACCTACACACATTTTGCCATATACTTTAAATCGTCTCTGTTGTTGTTGTAATTGGCTGTCGATTCAGACAGGATACTTATAATACTTAATATAATGTATGTGCTATGTAAATAGCACTTCATGTTCCCTCTTAGCTTTTGAAGGATTGTGTTGACTACTTAACTGCTTTCTACCCCACTCCCGGCTCTCCCTCAATATTTTTGTTCAGGAGTTGGTTGAATCCACTTGGATGTGGAAACCTGCTGATATGAAGGGTCAACTATATGAACATTTAGGTACATATCTGCTAACCAGTAATCAGTGGCTCAAACCCACCAGCTGCTCCATGGAAGGAGGATGAGACAATCTGTTTCAATTGGGGTTGCTGTGAGTAAGAATTGACTTGATGGCAGTGAGTTTGGTTTTTGGTCTTTGTCTTAATTCATGTTTTTATTTCCTTAGGTGACTACTTGGGAGTGGGATTGCTGGGTTGCATGGTGTTTTTCATAGTGATTGTTCCCACCAGCAATTTGAGAGAGTTCCATGGATCCATATCCTCACTATTGTCCTTCTTTTAAATTACATGATTCTTGTGCATATATAATGGCATTTGACTGCTAACCAGAAGGCTGGCAATTCAAACCCACTAGCCACTCCTCGGAAGGAAGATTGGGCAATCTACTTCTGTAGTGAGAATTTATTTGACATGCAGATAACTTCTTTGGTGAAGGGTCTGTTCAAATCTATTGCCCATTTTTAATTGTATTGCTTATCTTCTTATTTTTGAGCTGTACCAATTCTTTATATATTCTGAATACAAATTTTATTCAGATATTTTATTCAAATATTTTCTTTCTGTTTGTGGCTTGCCTTTTTATTTCTTGAAATGTTTGTTTCAAAGAGTAAATGTTTTTAATTTTGATAAGTCCAGTTTATTAGTTTTTGTTTTTTGACTCATGTTTTTTGTGTCTTACCTAAGAAAATTTTTCCCAAATCCCATGTCATAGAGATTTATTTTTCTCTACTTTCTTGTGGGAGCTTTATCTCTTGCTAAGATCTGTGAAGAATTCTGGGTAAATTTTTGTAAATAGTGTGAGGTAAGAAATTAAGCTTATATTTTCTATCTGATGTATATTTGTTTCAGAATGATTTGTTGAAAAGACTTCTTTCCCCATTGAACAACCTTGGCACTTCTGTCAAAAATCAATTGACCAGCTATATGCGGTTTTATTTATGGACTTGGTATTTTACTTCATTGATCCATATTTTTATCCTTACATCAATACCTTATTGTCTTGATTACTATGGTTTTATAGTAATTCTTAAAGCCAGGTAATATAAGTCTCCAACTTTTTTTTTTTTTTTTTTTAATTATCTTGGCTATTACAAACCAAAAAAAAAAATAACCCAATCCCACTGCTGATGAGTCAATTTCAACTCATAGCGACCCTATAAGACAGAGTAGAACTGCCCTATAGGGTTTCCAAGGCTGTAAATCTTTGCAGAAGCAGACTGCTACCTCTTCTTTAGCAGAGTGACTAGTAGATTCAAACCACAGACCTTTCAGTTAGCAGCCAAGCGCTTTAACCATTGCACCACCAGGGATCCTTTTAGCTATTACAGGACTTGTGAAATTCCATATAAATTTTAGCCTCTGCTTGTCAATTTTATAGTTAAAGCCTTCAGATATTTTGATAGGGATTCAATTGAATTTATAGATCAATTTGAGAAGTGAGACATTAGTAATACTGCATTTTCCAATCCTTAAACATGGTATATTTGCAAATTATATATGTCTTTTCTACTTTACCTCAGCAGTAATTCATAATTTTCAGTTTATAAGTCTGTCACATTGTTCATTTTATCCCTATTTAATATTTTTGTTACCATTTAAAATAGTATTTAAACAATTTTTACTTTATGATTGTTTGTTATATTTTTATATATTGACCTTATTTCCTGATACCTTGCTATGCTCACTTTCTAATTCTTATACACCCACTCCTCACTTACCAACATGGTTAGGTTCCAAAGACCAAGTCATTATGTGAAAATTATCATTATGCAGGATTTTTTTTTTTTCATGTTTTCAGACCATTCGTTTGTCTGGTTTTGTTAATTTAGAAAATATGATCCTGGAAATAATACCAACTAAGATTTACTGATGTGTTCATCACTGTGAAGAGTCCAGTTATAGATTATTCTTCTGCAGAGAAGGCTTAGTGGAGATAAAGCTGGATAAAGCTAGCCTGTGTGACTTAACCACTTCACCTCCTTTTTGTGCTGGGTCAGAGTTTCCCTCCAGGGATCCACTTCCACCTTTATAAGCTCTAAGCTGACAATCCCAGAGTCTGCTCTGTCCTCCGAGCCTGGCCACACACCCAACTCCACTGAGGCAAAGGCTTCAGGCCTAGTTTTGCTCACTTTGGGATGTCATCAAACTTGAATGCATTTCTTCCAAACACTCTCTCACATGCCTCTTTCTTTCCTATCTTCTCACCCCGCAGCAATTGTGAGCCTCAGGCTGCATGTTGTTTTGTTAAGTGCCGTCCTCGAGTCGTTTCCGACTCATAGCGACCCCATGCACAGCATGAGTGGGATCTGACTTGATGGCAATGAGTATGCTTGTGGTTATGATGTCTTTTGTGACTGGGTTGTCTTTGTTATGATAATGAGGCAGAATTAGTGTAAGGTGTGTCTTAATCTCTTGGGAGATATAAAAAGAGATGAAACACAAGCTAGCAAGCAGAGATGAGATAGATGCTAAAGCACATGGAGATCCCAAGGGACCAGGCACCAGAAATTGAAGAGATAAGGACCTTCCTCCAGACCTGACAGAGAGGGAAAGTTTGTCCCCCAAGCTGGAGTTCTAAATTCTGGTTTCTAGCTTCCTCAACTGTGAGAAAATAAACTCCTGTTTGTTAAAGCCATTGACTTGTATTTCTGTTATATCAGCACTAGATAACTTAAGACAATGCCCTTAATCTAGTTGAGGAAGTTCCCTTAATTAATTTTTAATTGACTTGACATCCTGGTGGTGCAGTGGTTAAGCACTTGGCTGCTAAGCTTTATGCAGCTACTGTCATAAATTATATCTTAATACATTATGTGCCCAATAGCATAAATTTATAATTATATTTTATGTATTTGTCTTTTGAAATCATGTGGGACCTAACTACAAAAGTTATAAACCAAAAAATACCATAAATTGCCCCTTATTGGAGACCTTTATATATATCGGAAGGAAGATGGGGCAATCTCCTTCTGCAGTGATACTGCCTCGGAAACCCAAGGAGGGCTCACTATGAGTCAGGTTTGATTGGACGGCACATGACAACAACAACAACCACAAATATATATTATATATTTGTATGTAATATATACAAATATATACACCACTATTGTTTTGAACAGGAGCTTTGGTAGCATAGTGCCTAAGGCACTTGACTGCTAACCAGAAAGTTGGCGGTTCAAACCCACTAGCCACTCCTTGGAAGGAAGGTTGGGCAATCTACTTCCGTAGTGATATCACCTGGGAAACCCAAGGAAGGGTCGCTATGAGTCGGGGCCGACTTGATGGCACATAACAACAACAACAACAACAACATTGTTTTGAACAAATTTTTATGTTAGATCAGTTAATAAGAAAAATAAGAAATTTTATTTTAACTTCATTTATTTTCTTCTCTACTTTTCTTTGCTGAGTGTGGAGAGATCAATAGTTGCATCTTAGATGGCCACTTGCAAACGTTTAAGACCCAGTCACTACTCACCAAAGTAGGATGTAGAACATTGCCTTTGTAGAGTATATCATGACAGTTGACTCCAAGACTATGGTCCTAAGTCCCCAAGCCCAGTGAGTCTCCCTTGAGGTATTTGGTTATGGCTAAGAAGGTTTCAGAACTTTGCTTACAATACCCTCAAATATATTTACTCACAAAAACCAAACTCACTGCTGTCGAGTTGATTCGACTCATAGAGACCCCTCCTTGGGTTTCTGAGGCGGTATCTCTATGGAAGTAGATTATCCAACCTTCCTTCCGAGGAGTGGCTGGTGGGTTTGAACCGCCAGCCTACTGGGTAGCAGTCAAATGCCTTAGGCACTATGCCACCAGAGCTCTCCCGATATATTTACAGCACATACAAATACATATGTAGAAATATCCTCTACCAATACTATATATAATCATGCGTGTACTCTCATTTGCCTTCCCACATCTATTCAGTTTGCCTATCTACTTATGTATCTACTCTTACCTATTGTTTGTTATTGCTGTTATTGCAGGATTATGTAGGTGATAGTATTTGCCTTTGTTGCCTTTTTCTCCTGTGTACCTCCTAGTGTCTTCCTTTGCCATTGGTTAGGTTGTGCTGTCCCCTCCTTATTGTATATTGCCTTTCCCTTTACCACTGTTAATATGTGTCTGCTCTCTAGTTAGAAAAGATCAATAAAATTAATAAACTTCTGTCCAAGCCAACCAAAAAAGAGAGAGAGAGAGAGAGAGAAGATACTGATTACTAACATCAGAAATGAAGGGGAGGTCATCCCAGCTAACCTCATGAACATTAAAAGGATGATAAAGGAATGTTAAGAACAACACTATGCCTCAAAATTAGATAACTTAGATGAACAAGCAGTGTTTCATTCTGTTGTACATGGGGTCGCTATGAGTTGAAACAAACTTGACAGCATCTAACAACAGACATTCCTATACAGGCTTGGGCATTTACACATATTATACACATATGCCTCCCTATATATATATGCATCCATATCTACATACATAACCATACCCATATTTTTTGGTTGTTTTTACTGCTGTTGCAAAATGGTATATGTTATAGCATTTACTGAAATTGTCCCTTTACCTTGGATACTTCTTAGTGTATTTGCATTGGTCAGGTTGTGCTGACTTCACTCACATTTAGGATTGCCAAAAATGCCAAGTGTCTGCTATCAAGAAAGTGATGCTCCTCCCCTCCCTCTCTCATTCCTGGTAACCATCAAAGAACTTTGCTTTCTGTGTGTGTATTTTTTGACATTTTATAATAGTTATCTTTTTCTACCTCCAGAGGCATTCATGTTACATCATTTCATGGACTCCTCAATATTCTTTATATAGTTGGGTAGTATTTCACTTTATGTATATACCACAATTTGTTTCTCCATTCATCCATTGATGGATACTAAGGTTATTTCTATCTTTTTGTTATTGTGAATAATGATGCAGTGAGCATAGGTGTGCATATGTCTGTTCATGTCACTACTCTTATTTCTTGAGGATATATATCTAGGAGTGGGATTGCTGGGTCATAAGGCATTTCTGTTTCTAGCTTTATAAGGAAGTACTATACCATTTTCCAGGAGTGAGAGCAGTCGTGGTGTAGTGCCTAAGCCATTTGACTGCTAACCTATCAGCCACTCCTCAGAAGGAAGATTGGGAAATCTACTTCCATAGTGATACCACCTTGGAAACCCAAGGCGGGGTCTCTATGAGTCAGATCCCACTTGATGGCACGGTGTTGTGTTGGGTTTTATACCATTTTCCATAGTGGTTGTACCATTTTATAATCCCACCATCAATGTATAAGAATTCCAATTCCCCCACAATCTATCCATAGGAGCTCTGGTAGTGTAGTGTCTAAAGCACTTGACTGCTAACCAGAGGCTGGCGGTTCAAACCCACCAGCCACTTCTCAGAAGGAAGATGGGGCAATCTATTTCCGTAGTGATACTGCCTCGGAAACCCAAGGAGGGGTCTCTATGAGTCGGGTCCAACTTGACGGCACAAAACAACAACAACAACAACACACAACCTATCCAGTACATTTTTTTCATCATTGCCATTTTTGCAGGGGTGAAGTGGTATTGCTTTGTAGTTTGGTGGCATGGTGCCCAAGGCATTTGACTGCTAACCAGAAGACTGATGGTTCAAACTCGCCAGCCACTCCTTGGAAGGAAGGTTGGGCAATCTACTTCTGTAGAGATGTTGTTGTTGTTGTTATGTGCCAGCAAGTTGAACCCAACTCATAACAACCCCTCCTTGGGTTTCTGAGGTGGTATCACTACAGAAGCAGATTGCTCAACCTTCCTTCTGAGGAGTGGCTGGTGGGTTTGAACCACCAGCCTTCTGGTTAGCAGGCAAATGCCTTATATTGCCTTGGAAACCCAAGGAGGGGTCTCTATGACTCGAATCGACTTGACGCAGTGAGTTTGGTTTAGTTTTGGTTTAATGGTTAATGATCACGAGAATCATTTTGGGTATTTGTTTGCTGCCTGAACATTCTCTTTGGTGAAGTGTCTGTTCATGTCCTTTGCCCATTCTCTTATGTGATTGTTTTTCTTTCTGTTGTTGAATTGTTGAAATTTTGTATACGTTTTAGAGATTAGACCCTTATCAGATGCATCATTGCCAAAGATTTTTTTCCCTATCTCTAGGTTCTCTTTTCACTGTCTTAGTAAAGTCTTTTGATGTGCATAATATTTAATTTTTTGGAGGTCCCAGTGACCTAATTTATCTCCTGTCATTTGTATATTTTTAGTTTTGTTTGATGGACTATTTATGTCAAAAATTAGGTCCTCTAGTTTTGACCCTGTATTAACTACTTTTTTTTTAGAAAAAAAATATATTGTGATTTGGGTGAAAGTTTACAGAGCAAATTCATTTTCTATACAGCAGTTCATACACATTTTGTTTCATGACATTGATTGCAATTCCCCACAGCTCTCTTCCCACTTCCTCCCTGTAGTTACCTCTTCCCTGTGTCCTTCTTTCCTATGCATTTCTGCCCCCTGAACTATTTCTCTGTGCAAATATTGCCCTTCTGTTCTCCCACAATTAATCATTCTAAGAACTGTATCTATCTGATGTAAATGTTCATCTTATATGCCTATCTATTATTTGGCTGGAAGCCACAGGAGTGAGTTCAATTCCAGACCTGGAAGGTAACTAGGGGCCATAGTCTCACCGATCTCACCAGGCTCTATCAGACCAGGAAACTTGGTCTTTTTTATTGATGTTATATTAACTTCTAGGAAAATTATAGTTTTAGCTTTGCCCATTTAGGCCTTTGATCCATTTTGAATTAGTTTTTGTGCACAGTGTAAAGTATGGATCCTGATTCGTTTTTCTGCATATAGATAACCAGTTTTGCCAGCACTATTTGTTGGAGCTCTGGTAGCATAGTGGCTAAGGCACTTGACTGCTCACCAGGAGGCTGGTGGTTCAAACCCATCAGCCACTCCTCGGAAGGAAGGTTGGGCAATCCTACTTCCGTAGTGATAACTGCCTCGGAAACCCAAGGAGGGGTCGCT